>NC_084738.1:55901377-56098877 GCF_033978785.1 Entelurus aequoreus | reverse complement strand
ACTGCCGCTTCGGCTCCCGTACACGCTCCGCCTACGTCATACGCCGAAGCAGGAAGTAAATTGGCGGCTCCGACTAAGTATTCAGGTGAAACAGGACAATGCAAGACATTCATCATAGACTGTTCTATTCATTTTGAATTTAACCCTCACGCCTTCTCTTCTGATCGAGCAAAGATTGCTTTTATGATGTCTCATCTAACGGGGAGAGCCAAAGCTTGGGCTTCCGCCAAATGGGGCCGGCGCTCAGCTATCTGCAGCTCGCTCACGGAATTCCAAGCGGCCCTACGAATGACTTTTGATCCAGTCACCGACAACCGGGAGAAAGCACAGGAACTGAGCAGACTAAGGCAAGGCCGAGACTCGGTATGCGACTACGCCATCCGGTTCCGCACGCTCTCGGCGGAGAGCGGTTGGAACTCCACAGCCCTCTATGATGTATTTTTGAAAGGGCTGGCCGCACCGATTCAGGACCTTCTCGTCCCGTTGGATTTACCTGCCGGTTTGGACGAGCTTATCGCGCTCGCCATTCGCACCGACAACAGGCTCACTCAGCTCAGACGACATCGGAGCGCACGGACCACTTCTACGGGAGGGGCCACATACACTCAGACGCAGCACGGACCAGCCTTCCACCACGCTTCACCCGAGCCGAGTCAGCACCCTTCCGTGGAGGAAGGTGAGGATCCCATGCAGCTGGGAAGAGCACGGCTGTCGCAGGAGGAACGACAGAGACGACAGATCGAAGGAAGGTGTTTTTACTGTGGAGAGGCGGGTCACCTCGTCGCCACCTGTCCAGTTAAGCGACCCATAGGAGTGAGTCAACTCTCAGCTTCTACCCCCATTACGCTCACTCTCACTAAAGTGCAGGTAAAACATCACACTATCACAGACATTGGGGTACTTATTGACTCGGGGGCAGATGAGAGTTTAATGGACTGGGGTCTGGCTGCTAAATTGGGTATTAAGTCTGAGCCATTAGCCCGACCCGTTAGAGCCAAAGCCCTAGATGGAAAGGAACTTTTTCTTATCACACACACCACAGAACCCATACGCATGCGCATAAATAACCATGAAGAAAAGATTCGCCTGTATCTGTTCAAAAGTTCCTCGCACACTATGATTTTGGGACAACCTTGGCTTTTTCACCACAACCCCCATATAGACTGGAGGTCGGGTGAAATTAAAGCATGGGGGAAGGACTGTGTCAATGAATGTGTCACCAGTGCTACACAAAATAAGGATGCAGCACAACTTAATTTGTTTTCTACGAACCCCACCACAGAATCAGAGTACCCGGACCTGAACTCGGTCCCTCCATGTTACCACCAGATACGAGATGTTTTCAGCAAGACTAAGGCCATGTCGCTCCCTCCTCACCGCCTGTACGACTGCGCCATTGATTTGGTCCCAGGATCCACCATCCCCAAAGGACGCTTGTACTCTGTTTCCGGACCTGAGAGGGCGGCCATGAAAGAGTACCTCACTGCCTCGTTAAAAACGGGACTGATTCGCCCCTCCTCATCACCGGCAGGTGCCGGATTCTTCTTCGTGGACAAAAAGGATGGAACCCTGAGACCCTGCATCGACTACAGCCCACTGAACGACATCACCTTAAAGAACCGGTACCCCCTCCCTCTCATGGACTCTGTGTTTGACCAACTCCAGCAAGCCAAGGTATTTACAAAACTTGACCTTCGTAATGCCTATCATCTCATCCGTATAAGGGAGGGGGATGAGTGGAAGACTGGTTTTAACACTCCCAGTGGACACTATGAGTATTTAGTCATGCCATTTGGACTCACCAATGCTCCTGCTGTATTTCAAGCCATGATAAATGATGTGCTAAGAGACTTCCTAGACCATTTTGTATATGTTTACCTTGATGACATTTTAATTTATTCTCCAGACATTGATACTCACAAGGTCCACGTGACCAAGGTCCTAAAAAGGCTACTGGAGAACCAGCTATTTGTCAAAGCTGAAAAGAGTGAGTTTCATGCCAACACTATCTCCTTCTTGGCTTTATCGTAGCCCCTGGAGGAGTTAAAATGGACCCGGCTAAAGTTAGCGCCGTAGCCGACTGGCCTACTCCTGATAGCCGGAAGAAGGTTCAACAGTTCTTGGGGTTTGCTAATTTTTATAGGCGATTTATTAGAGGTTTTAGCACTATAGCTGCCCCTCTCCATGCTCTGACTTCCACCCAGGTGCAGTTCCGGTGGTCTCCAGAGGCTGAAAAGGCGTTCCAGAACCTCAAGCTTTGCTTCACTTCAGCTCCTATCCTCACCATGCCAGATCCCCAACGCCAGTTTGTGGTAGAGGAGGATGCCTCCAATGAAGGAATCGGAGCCGTCCTCTCCCAACGCTCGGAGAAGGATGGGAAAATGCATCCCTGCGCCTTCCTGTCAACACGCATATCCAAAGCTGAGAGGAATTATGACGTCGGTAACCGTGAGTTGTTGGCGGTCAAACTCTCTCTGGAGGAGTGGAGGCACTGGCTAGAGGGGGCCAGTCTCCCGTTCATTGTCTGGACTGACCATAAAAATCTTGAGTATATAAAAAAGGCTAAAAGACTCAATTCTCGCCAGGCCAGGTGGGAGCTCTTTTTCAACCGCTTCTCTTTTTCTCTCTCTTACAGGCCGGGGTCCTGAAACGTCAAGCCAGACGTCCTGTCTCGACTGTTCGACCCTGAGCCTGTTGCCAAGGAACCAGAAACTATCCTTCCACTTACCCGTGTGGTTGGAGTGGTCACCTGGCAAATAGAAGATGAGGTGAAGCAGGCCAATGGTGGAGCCCCGCCACCTAGTGGGTGCCCAGATAATCGCTTGTTTGTCCCGGTTGGGTTGCGCCCACAGGTGATCCACTGGGCTCACACCTCCCTGCTTTCATGCCACCCGGGAGTTCGGAGAACGATGTTCGCTATCTCCCGGCGATTTTGGTGGCCATCCATGGAACCGGAGGTACGGGAGTACGTGGAGGCATGTTCGGTCTGCGCTCGTAACAAGACGTCCTCTGGATCCCGTATGGGCCTATTGCAGCCCCTATCCATTCCCTCCAGACCGTGGTCCGACATCTCAATGGACTTCGTCACGGGGCTCCCGGTCTCTCAAGGTAACACCACTATCCTCACAGTTGTGGACCGTTTCACCAAAATGGTGAGATTCATTGCCTTGCCTAAATTGCCCTCTGCCAAGGAAACGGCAGAAATCATGATGAACAATGTATTCAAGATCCACGGCTTCCCTAATGACATTGTTTCCGACCGGGGGCCCCAGTTCGTGTCACGGTTTTGGAGGGATTTCTGCAGGCTCATCGGAGCTAAGGCCAGCCTGACCTCAGGCTATCACCCGGAGGCCAACGGCCAGACCGAACGCCTCAACCAGCAACTGGAAACCAGTCTCCGGTGCCTGGTGTCCCAAAATCCCTCTACATGGAGCAAACACCTGGTCTGGGTCGAGTATTCTCACAATTCGTTACCTACATCTGCCACAGGTTTCTCTCCGTTTAAATGTGCGTATGGTTTCCAACCTCCAGTCTTTCCAGACAATGAGCCGGAGGTGTCGGTCCCCTCTGCACATGCCATGGTCCGACGCTGCAGACGCATTTGGGCAGCAGCTCGTCAGGTGCTGATCCGACAAGGAGATCGGATGAAGAAGGCAGCGGATCGCAAGAGGCAACCTGCTCCTGCATATCGGCCAGGGCAGAGAGTATGGCTCTCAGCCAAGGACATGCGGCTCAAAGTTCCTTCCAAGAAGTTGGCACCACGGTTCGTAGGTCCGTACTCCATCACCAGAGTCATCGGACCCTCAGCAGTACGACTCCGTCTGCCTCGGTCCCTGCGTGTACACCCAACCTTCCACGTCAGTAAAGTGAAGCCAGTCAAAGAAAGCCCGCTGGTTCCGGCCACCACGTCCCCTCCACCACCCGAGATGATCGAAGGCGGCCCTGTCTACAAGGTGAAGAAGTTGTTGGCAGTTCGTAGCCGGGGCCGGGGCAGACAGTACCTAGTGGACTGGGAAGGGTACGGACCGGAGGAGAGACAGTGGGTGCCTTCTCGGCATATCATGGACTCCACCCTCATTGAGGACTTTCATAGAGACCATCCTGGACAATCTGGGCCGTCAGGAGTCGGCCCTAGAGGGAGGGGTACTGTCACACTGCAGTGAGGGATGTCTTGTCTTGGTTTTTTTCTGTCTTGTGATTTTCATGTTTTATTTTGAAAAGTAACTCTCCTCTCGTTTCAGGTCATTTGCCCTTCCTTTTGTGTCATCAGTCTGACGTCATCCCTGTTCCCTGATTGTTTCCACCTGTTCCCTATTACCCTCATGTGTCTTATAAGCCCACTCCTTCTTTTGTTCTGTGCCAGATTGTTTCGTTCATTCGTACTTTCCAGCGTCTACGTCCATGTCTTGCCTTGTATCGTCTATGTTCCATGTTCTTGAATCCCTTCATGGCTATTTTGAGTTTTCGTTTTTCCTCCTCAGCAGAGTGACTTTTTGTTATTGACTTTATTCAGCCGAAGTGGTAAGTTATTAGTTAAATTCCTCGATTTTTGAGTGACTATTTTTGTTAAACTTTATTAAATAAGATAGTGTAGAATTTTTCATAGCTGTTGTTTATTCCTCCCGTTGGAGCGTTTTTTGTTTATACATTTTATAGCATTTACTGCGCCTATTATTAGTTCGTCTTTGGTTTTGTGTTTTCCTCCGTTTGGAGTGATTTTCAGTTGTTCCTATTTTTTGGAACCTTTTTTCATCGAGTAGTTTTTTGGTTAATTATAGTATTGTATTCCTTGACTTTGGAGGTGAAAGGAAGCTGCAAAAATAAAAGCCTGTCAAGTTCCCTACTCTGCATCTGAGTCCAATCCTTTTACCAAGCCCTGACACCAATAAACCTTGAAGGCACTGACTTTGCGTGCCGGCCCAGTCACATAATATCTACGGCTTTTCACACACACACAAGTGAATTCCATGCATACTTGGTCAACAGCCATACAGGTCACACTGAGGGTAGCCGTATAAACAACTTTAACACTGTTACAAATATGCGCCACACTGTGAACCCACACCAAACAAGAATGACAAACACATTTCGGGAGAACATTTGCACCGCAACACAACATAAACACAACAGAACAAATACCCAGAACCCCTTGCAGCACTAACTCTTCCGGGACGCTACAATATACACCCCCCGCAACCGCCTACCCCCCACCTCAACTCCGCCCACCTCAACCCCGTCCACCTCAATCTCCTCATGCTCTCTCAGGGAGAGCATGTCCCAAATTCCAAGCTGCTGTTTTGAGGCATGTTAAAAAAAATAATGCACTTTGTGACTTCAATAATAAATATGGCAGTGCCATGTTGGCATTTTTTTCCTTAACTTGAGTTGATTTATTTTGGAAAACCTTGTTACATTGTTTAATGCATCCAGCGGGGCATCACAACAAAATTAGGCATAATAATGTGTTAATTCCACGACTGTATATATCGATATTGGTTGATATCGGAATCGGTAATTAAGAGTTGGACAATATCGGAATATCGGATATCGGCAAGAAAGCATTTATCGGACATCTCTGTGTTTTACCAAATAAAACTGGGGGATGGTTACACTCTTGTTGCAAGGATCGGCCCCTGAGGGATCATGTGACACCAAACCCTTCACCAATCAAGTTGTTTCTAAAAAAAGTTGCACCCAGCAGGACTTACTGAGTGATTTATTGATGCGAGTTGCAGGTGGCACATTAGCATAAAGTTGTTGTCTTAATTAGAACTGTGATTGATCCAAGTAAGGATTGTCTGCCAGTGATTTTTTTTTTATAGTTTGTCTGCCGCCCGGCCGCCACGCAAGTGGATCCACTTTCAAGGCGTCACTTTGGGGGTCCTCCTCCAGGGTCCGCCTCACACACTGCAAAAACTGAAATCTAAGTAAGATTAAATATCTCAAATAAGGGTGATATTTGCTTATTTTCTGTCTGATAAGATAATTCTTCTCACTAAGCAGATTTTATGTTAGAGTGTTTTACTTGTTTTAAGGGTTTTGGTCCTAAATGATCTCAGTAATATATTACAGCTTGTTGCTGAGATTTTATGACCTATATTGAGTAAAACATGCTTAAAACTAGAATATCAACTGTTGCAAAGCTGTGTCATCAACACTCACAAGTATAAAACTACTTTTTTAAAGTAATAATTTCTTATTTCAAGCATGAACAAAAAAATCATGACTTTGACACAATTGTGTCTCATAATTAAAACAGATGACAGCCAAATTGACTTTGTTGTTTTATTTTCAATGAAACAGGAGAAAATTTGTACTCATAGTACCGTATTTTTCGGACTATAAGTCGCAGTTTTTTTCATAGTTTGGCCGGGGGTGCGACTTATACTCAGAAGCGACTTATGTGAGAAATTATTAACACATTACCGTAAAATATCAAATAATATTATTTAGCTCATTCACGTAAGAGACTAGACGTATAAGATTTCATGGGATTTAGCGATTAGGAGTGACAGATTGTTTGATAATCGTATAGCATGTTCTATATGTTATAGTTATTTGAATGACTCTTACATACATACATATATATATATATACATATATATATATATATATATATATATATATATATATATACATATACATACATATATATATATATATATATATATACATATACATCAGGGGTCACCAACGCGGTGCCCGCGGGCACCAGGTAGCCCGTAAGGACCAGATGAGTAGCCCGCTGGCCTGTTCTAAAAAATAGCTCAAAAAGCAGCACTTACCAGTGAGCTGCCTCTATTTTTTTAATGTTATTTATTTACTAGCAAGCTGGTCTCACTTTGCCCGACATTTTTAATTCTAAGAGAGACAAAACTCAAAAAGAATTTGAAAATCCAAGAAAATATTTTAAAGACTTGGTCTTCACTTGTTTAAATAAATTCTTTTTTTTTTTTACTTTGCTTCTTATAACTTTCAGAAAGACAATTTTAGAGAAAAAATCCAACCTTAAAAATGATTTTAGGATTTTTAAACACATATACCTATTTACCTTTTAATTTCCTTCCTCTTCTTTCCTGACAATTTAAATCAATGTTCAAGTACATTTATTTTTTTTATTGTAAAAAATAATAAATACATTTTAATTTAATTCTTCATTTTAGCTTCTGTTTTTTCGACGAAGAATATTTGTGAAATATTTCTTCAAACCTATTATGATTAAAATTCAAAAAAATTATTCTGGCAAATCTAGAAAATCTGTAGAATCAAATTTAAATCTTATTTCAAAGTCTTTTGAATTTCTTTTAAAATGTTTGTTCTGGAAAATCTAGAAGAAATAATGATTTGTCTTTGTTAGAAATATAGCTTGGTCCAATTTGTTATATATTCTAACAAAGTGCAGATTGGATTTTAACCTATTTAAAACATGTCATCAAAATTCTAAAATTAATCTTAATCAGGAAAAATTAGTAATGATGTTCCATAAATAATTTTTTAAATTTTTTCAAAAAGATTCGAGTTAGCTAGTTTTTCTCTTCTTTTTTTCGGTTGAATTTTGAATTTTAGAGAGTTGAAATGGAAGATAAACTATGTTTCAAAATTTAATTGTCATTTTTTTTGTGTTTTCTCCTCTTTTAAACCGTTCAATTAAGTGTAAATATCATTAATTATTAATCATAACATAGAGTTAAAGGTAAATTGAGCAAATTGGCTATTTCTGGCAATTTATTTAAGTGTGTATCAAACTGGTAGCCCTTTGCATTAATCACTACCCAAGAAGTAGCTCTTGGTTTCAAAAAGGTTGGTGACCCCTGATATACATACATACATACATACATACACATACATATATATATATATATATATATATATATATATATATATATATATATATATATATATATATATATATATATATATATATACAGTTATGTCCATAAATATTTGGACATTGACACAATTTTCAGTATTCCAGCTCTGTACAACACCACAATGGATTTGAAATTAAACAATCAAGATGTGCTTTAAGTGTAGACTTTGAGCTTTAATTTGAGAGTATTTACATCCAAATCAGGTGAACGGTGTAGGAATTACAACACATTTTATATGGGCCTTCCACTTTTTAAGGGACCAAAAGTAATTGGACAAACTAACATAATCATAAATCAAATTGTCACTTTTTAATACTTTGTTGCAAATCATTTGCAGTCAATGACAGCCTAAGGTGTGGAAGCCATAGACATCACCAGACACTGGGTTTGGTCCCTGGTGATGCTCTGTCGGGCCTCTGTTGCAGCTGTCTTCAATTCCTGCTTGTTCTTTGGGCATTTTCCCTTTAGTTTGGTCTTCAGCAAGTTAAATGCATGCTCAATGGGATTCAGGTCAGGTGATTGACTTGGCCATTGCAGAACATTCCACTTCTTTGCCTTAAAAAACTCTTTGGTTGCTTTTGCAGTATGCTTCGGGTCATTGTCCATCTGCACTGTGAAGCACCTTCCAATGAGTTTTGAAGCATTTGGCTGAATATGAGCAGATAATATTGCCCCAAACATTTCAGAATTCATTCTGTTGCTTTTGTCAGCTGTCACATCATCAATAAATATAAGAGATCCAGTTCCACTGGCAGCCACGCATGCCACTACCACCACCTTGCTTCACTGATGAGCTGGTATGCTTTGGATCTTGAGCAGTTCCTTCCCTTCTCCATATTCTTCTCTTTCCATCATTCTGGTACAAGTTGATCTTTGTCTCATCTGTCCATAAGATGTTGTTCCAGAACTGCACAGGCTCTTTTACATGTTTCTTGGCAGACTCTAATCTGGCCTTCCTGTTTTTGAGGCTCACCAATGGTTTACGCCTTGTGATGAAACCTCTGTATTTTCTCTGGTGAAGTCTTCTCTTAATTGTTGACTTGGACACAGATACACTTACCTCCTGGAGAGTTTTCTTCATCTGGCCAACTGTTGTGAAGGGCTTTTTCTTGACAAGGGAAAGGATTTGTCTGTCATCCACCACACTTGTTTTCCGTGGTCTTCAATGTATTTTGGTGTCCCTGAGCTCAGCAGTGCGTTCTCTCTTTTTAAGAATGTACCAAACAGTTTGTTTGGCCACACCTCATGTTTTTGCTATCTCTCTGATGGCTTTGTTCTGATTTTTCAGCCTACTGATGGCTTGCTTCACTGATAGTAACAGCTTTTTGGACTTCATATTGAGCGATGACCTCCCCAGATTCCAAATGAATATACCACACTTGAAATGAACTCTAGGCCTTTTATCTGCTCTTTGTAAATGAAATAAATGAAAAAAAAAACAAGGGAATAACACACACTTGGCCATGGAACAGCTGAGTAGCCAATTGTCCAATTACTTTTGGTCCCTTAAAAAGTGGAAGGCACATATAAAATGTGTTGTAATTCCTACACCGTTCACCTGATTTGGATGTAAATACCCTCAAATTAAAGCTCAAAGTCTGCACTTAAAGCACATCTTGATTGTTTCATTTCAAATCCATTGTGGTGTTGTACAGAGATGGAATACTGAAAATTGTGTCAATGTCCAAATATTTATGGACCTAACTGTATATACACATATACATATATATATATATATATATATATATATATATATATATATATATATATATATATATATATATAGCACGCACTTGGCGCAATGTCATGTTATCGATGGAAAAATGCATTTTTAGACAATATGATTTGCCTGAGCGGCTAGTAGACCCCGAGAGTAACAAGCGGTTGCCTTGTTGCATTTCCATTAAGCTTAACTTAACTAAACTAAAAACTAAACTAAAAAAACTAACTTTTAGTGTAAGTTTTCTGGTTTCAAGAAACGTAATGCCGAGCGCATATCATGATGTCAAGATAATGGCACTAGCATTTACTTAATTTAAGAATATTTTTCAACATATTGAGAAAAAAGGTCTTATATATTTTTTTCCTATCAAGAAAAGTGCACTTGTTATTAGTGAGAAAATTCTTATTTTAAGGTATTTTTGGGTTCAATGAGGTTAGCTAATTTTACTGGTTTTGGAAAGTCATGACAAGCCAAATGTTCTTGTTCTATTGGCAGATATTTTTGCTTAGTTCAAATAAAATGCCCCTAATTTTTGTATTTTTTTTCCTTGTTTTCGAACACTGACTTTTTGCAGTGCACCAGTTTGGAACCGACATCTTTTGCCGAGTTTGCATTATCCTAATAAATGTGCAAACCATTTTTTCAGCAGACAGATTCATCCAGGAGGGAAGGTTAACATTTCAGAAGTGTCGACCTCTCGTCGCGTCGTAAACGCGCTCGTCTTATTTACTCCTGAAAATGTCAGCGCCTGCGAAAAGCCCTCTCCTCCTTTTCTGCGCGGACTTAAACCCCATCGATCCTGGAGCGTCTCCGAGCGAGCTGGCTAAAACCCGCTGCTCATTTACTCGTCCCGGCCTGGAAAAGGTCACTTGCGGGATCAATTTCTGCTCCGGCACCCCAGCCACGTCTCTTCCGGACGCCGCCATCTTGTTTGGCATCAATTAGCGGAGCTGCTGAAGCATATTTTTTGCACCGCCGTCGATAAATCAAGTGTTGCCATGAAGGAAAATGTTTTTTTTTTTGGTGTTGCATCACTTGGGGAAGGTAATTTATCTTGCAGCAGGTTAGTTAGTGTCCATCACACCTGCAACTTGGCCTCCATGGGGACCCTTCACCTGCAGGCACTAATATTTTCTGTGTTATTGCATGGAAATGACAACTTGATGGACTTTTTCACGCCGGAATAAATGTGAGTGCGCGTTTGTAGCGGGAGGAGGAGCCCGAGGTGATCATTTCAGGTCCACATTGACAGTCGCCACACGATCCACGCGTGCCACTTTTCATTTCCTGTCACAAGTGGAGGGCATGTGCAGCCGCTCATGACGCTGCTGGATCAGCGCCACGGTGCAGGGCGAGCGTCCAAACATCAGGAACACATGTTTATTACAAACATTTCTTATAAATCGCCCCGCTTTCTCAAACTCAAACGGCGTGCGCTCAGAATTCAACCAAATTTCATGTTTTTCGACGCTTGCAATTATGATAGTGACAGGGTTCGTACACCTTTTCCATGGCCAAATTCAAGCACTTTTTTAAGGACTTTCAAGATCAATTTTCCATAGAGATGTCCGATGTATGGGTAATATCAGTATATCATCAATACTAGAGTGATTAGGTAGATAGTTTTATTTTCTTAAAATTAGAGGTATTACCGGCCAATAAATGCTTTAAATTATCAGTATCGTTTTTTAAAAAAAATCGGTATCGTTTTTTTTTTTTTTAATTTTTTTTAATTAATTAATTTATTTTTATTAAATCAACATAAAAAACACAAGATACACTTACAATTAGTGCACCAACCCAAAAAAACCTCCCTCCCCCATTTACACTCATTTACACAAAAGGGTTGTTTCTTTCTGTTATTAATATTCTGGTTCCTACATTATATATCAATATATATCAATTTCCGTCTGCAAGGGATACAGTCCGTAAGCACACATGATTGTGCGTGCTGCTGGTCCACTAATAGTACTAACCTTTAACAGTTAATTTTACTCATTTTCATTAATTACTAGTTTCTATGTAACTGTTTTTATATTGTTTTACTTTCTTTTTTATTCAAGAAAACGTTTTTAATGTATTTATCTTATTTTATTTTATAATTAAAAAAAAAAAAGGACCTTATCTTCACCATACCTGGTTGTCCAAATTAGGCATAATAATGTGTTAATTCCACTACTGTATATATCAGTATCGGTTGATATCGGTATCGGTTCATATCAGTATCGGTAATTAAGAGTTGGACAATGTCGGAATATCGGCAAAAAAGCCATTATCGGACATCCCTACTTAAAATAAATTTTTAATTATTTTGTTAACGTTTACAAATGTAGGGAATCATTTATTGGACATTGGAGGACTTTGAGGGCCAAAAAGGATTCAAAATAGTAATGGGTAGTCATTTTTGATTTTGTTTAGTTATTGTGTACTATTTACATAGTTTTTCTTAAAGTAAATAAGTAAAAACAAATATGGAAGTAGTTTACATATTATGTTGATATTGTTAAACTGTCATAAGCACTCACAATTAGAGATGTCTGATAATGGCTTTTTTGACGATATCCGATATTCCGATATTGTCCAATTCTTAATTACCGATTCCGATATCAACCGATACCTATATATACAGTCGTGGAATTAACACATTATTATGCCTAATTTTGTTGTGATGCCCCGCTGGATGCATTAAACAATGTAACAAGGTTTTCCAAAATAAATCAACTCAAGTTATGGAAAAAAATGCCATATTTATTATTGAAGTCACAAAGTGCATTATTTTTTTCAACATGCCTCAAAACAGCAGCTTGGAATTTGGGACATGCTCTCCCTGAGAGAGCATGAGGAGGTTGAGGTGGGCGGGGTTGGGGGTGGGGGGTAGGGTGTTTGTTCTGTTGTGTTTATGTCGTGTTACGGTGCGGATGTTCTCCCAAAATGTGTTTGGCATTCTTGTTTGGTGTGGGTTCACAGTGCGGCGCATATTTGTAACAGTGTTAAAGTTGTTTATACGGCTACCCTCAGTGTGACCTGTATGGCTGTTGACCAACTATGCATTGCATTCACTTGTGTGTGTGAAAAGCCGTAGATATTATGTTTCTGGGCCGGCACGCAAAGGCAGTGCCTTTAAGGCACACCCTCAATATTGTTGTCTGGGTGGAAATCGGGAGAATGGTTGCCCTGGGAGATTTTCGGGAGGGGCCCTCAAATTTGGGAGTCTCCCGGGAAAATCGGGAGGGTTGGCAAGTATGACTGGGAGACGCAACTGCTCTGTACTTCTCCCTACGTCCATGTACCGATATTATATTTCGTGACATTCAGATTAATCATTTTTAATTAATGTTAACATTAGGGGTGTGAATCGTTGGGCACCTAACGATTCAATCCGATTTCTTCGATTCAGACTCAAATCTCGATTCTATTCACGATTGCTACTCTTAATGTTGCTGGGCCAGGTTTGGTTTTGGAATTGGAATTGTATTATTATGGTATTATTGTGTATTATTTTGTTGGATTGATTAATAATAAAAAATGAATAAAAATAAAATAAAAAATACCAAATCTCGATTCAAACCGATTTTCTCAATGTATTATTTGGTATAATGATTATAATGAAACTTTTTAAAAACAGGTTACAGGTTAAAAATGCTCCTTCTGGTTGCATGGAGATGGCCTAAAAATATTTATTTTTAAATGTATTCTTATAAAAAATATATATTTTAAAACATTTTTTAGAATTATGAATCTATTTAGAAAGCAGATTAATAAAAATTGCGATTCAGATGTGAATAAAAAAATGTGCAATCCTAGCGAACGCGTTTATAAAAATTATTTGTGCATCATTTCAAAGTTTAAGGATGGCAGACAAAATGAATATTTATGGGTAAAAGTATTTGGAAGTCTGAAAAGAAAACTGCAAAGTCTTGAGGAAGGGATGATGTTGGACTTTTGAAGGTACGCCGTGTCAAACAATGTCGCTTAAAATCCAGTCAGCAGGTTAAAAAGAATCACACAAAAAGCTACGTTGGCACTCACAAAAAGCGTCCCCGGGGGGGACGAAGCTCAACTTGGTGCGTATAAAAGCCGGCGGCCATCAAGTTCCGCGACGGGCGAGGACACGCTCAAAGAGACGGGCAATAAAAATGGCTTCGATGAAAGTGTTATCAAATGAAACCTGTGGAAAAACAGGGGCGTCGGAATAAGGGAAAGGCTGAGGCCCAGAGGGGCCTTGGCGGTCGCCATGCGTCCATTGAATTAAAATTCAATAAGACGGAGGCCGTCCTCACAGCAGATGTGCACCAGTGAGCCGTGACATCACCTCTATTCTCCTCCAATCAAACCTCTCCTTCCCATTTCAGACCATCCAAAACTGATGCTTTGAAAACCGATTCTGGCGTGAAAAGCGTTCAATAACGCTTCTCAACACAGCTTTGTGGCCCTCGCACGCTGGCGGACGTCTTTGTCTCAGCTCGCCCAGACAGCTCGTCTTTGTCCGGGGACAAAACGGTCAACTTCCTGTCATTAGCGGGTCAACGTTGCTCAGGAATGACGGACTTTTTCCTCGGCAGAACATTCCCTTCGTTTCCATTATGGTTGTCCCGATACCAATATTCTGATACTGGTACCAAAATGTATTTCGATATTTTTGATACTTTTCTAAATAAAGGGGACCACAAAATTTGCATTATTGGCTTTATTTGAACAAAAAATCTTACGGTGCATTAAACATATGTTTCTTATTGCAATCGAAGAACAATTTTGTTATGAAATAAAATAGTGAACATACAAGACAACTTGTCTTTTAGTAGTAAGTAAACAAACAAAGGCTCCTAATTAGTCTGCTGATGTATGCAGTAACATATTGTGTCATTTATCATTCTATTATTTTGTCAACATTATTAAGGACAAGCGGTAGAAAATTAATTATTAACCTACTCGTTCATTTACTGTTAATATCTGCTTACTTTCCGTGTCAACATGTTCTGTTAAAATGTAATAATCACTTATCCTTCTGTTTTGGATGATACCACAAATTTAGGTATCGATCCGATACCAAGTAGTTACAGGATCATACATTGGTCATATTCAAAGTCCTCATGTGTCCAGGGACGTATTTCCTGGGTTTATAAACATAATATTGTCACGACGAGGGGGTTTTCGCAACTTACTGCGAGGATTGTTCTCCCGGGATGAAATTGGACTTTTCCGGACAAAGGTAGCAGGTAGGAACTGTTGCGTTCGACCAGCTCTTCCTCCCAGGGAATTTAAGTTGCTGGTCACTCCCAAGTTCTTTTTATGGCACATAAGCTGAAGTTTAAATTGATCACCAGGCAGTAGTTGGTATTTTGTGGTTTATTTTCAAAGCTTTGAAAACAAACGTGAGACCAATCCAGTACAGAAGCATTCCCTAGCCCAGCCAAGATCGATCTCCCCCCAAAACCCACGGAAGTGCTGTGTTCTTCAATCCGTCCCTCGCTCCCACCCCCCAGAGACGTTCTGTTCTACCCCCCTCTTCCCCTCCCTCCTCCCCACCTGTTGTCTGCTAGCCCAGCACCGCTTTGTGCCCCTTATCTCAAGAATGTTATGGGAATCTCAAGCAGAGAGAATATTCAACGCTCTGACTCTCTCAGCAAGGCCACTCGTAATGCAAGCACTTTCTACCAGACGAAACATTAGCTGATTAAAATATGACTATAGGAGATACGAAAGAAGTAACTATTAAATATGGATATATGTAATTATCCACTTCCGTCAAAACATATCTATTATTAATCTAACTACACAGGACAAAAGGCAGGAACATAACACTTAACGCAGGAAACATACGCTAACACTTAGCCTGAACTATGGACATAGAAAACAACTAACCAAACTATGGCATAGAACGAACAAGACTTACTGCGGCATGAATGAAGCAATGGCATGAAACGAGCATGAAAAGAGCAATGTCGCCAGGCCGACTAACTGGCAAAGACAGGTTTAAATAATAGTCTCTTAATTAGAGCGAGTGCGTGTCCCGAACACATGAGGCAGGTGAAACTAATAAGTCGCCATGGTAACTAAACAAACAAGGAAGCGCAAACAGGAACTAAAAGAGTCCAAAACAAACAGAAAATAACAAAAACATAATGCAGACCACAGATCATGGCAAATATGAATTTTGAAAAAAGGAAAACAGATTTTATGACGATAAAAAATATCGATGTAATCATAGTAGTATCGACAAGATGCGCTCCAGTACTTGGTATCATTACAGTGGATGTCAGGTGTAGATCCACCCATGGTGTTTGTTTACACTGTTACGCCGGTGAGCTACGGTGTGTAGTGAAGCATGTTTAGCTATTCCTTGTCCTGCATGGATGATACTTGTAAGAAACTTACTTTATTTGTCGCCATTGAGGCGAGGATTAGTGATTTAGAAGTAGCTAAACACTGCCGACTGCGGATGAACTTTAGCCGCTAGTTAGCTCGTCATATCTTAAAGCACCTCTTCCTGAGTGCGTTTCAGTGTTATCACTTCATTGTTACTTTATTGTTAGTTTTTAGGCCAAAATGCGTCCGTTCTCCCTTTTCTGTCTACACACTGGGTCTGTTAGTAAGTACTCCGTGATTGTGCGCTGCCGAACATGCTCCTCTGCTCGTAAAAAAACAGCAATTTCATGACGTGACGATGCGCCGTCATGCCCGTTCAAAAATAAATAAATAAATATGGGGAACCGGTACTTTTCAAACAGAGTATAGTACCGTTTTTGGTTCATTAGTACTGTGATACTGTACTAGTACGGTTATATCGTACAACCCTAGTTTCCATCAAGTGCACATGTTTGGACCATCCAAACTGCCGACAGCAGCAATTATCCGGTCGGACCAGGTAAAGCGTCCCGACTGAATGACGATATTAAAAATGAATTAGGTTCCATTTTCACTGGTTGGAGATTACACTAATGAAAGAGCGTCCAAGGCGACGATGTATTGCAAACACGCATTATTGAAAAACATCTCAGTCCTTACGTTACAGGATGTATATCTTAATTACACGAGATGTAAATGTTGCGTTTTGGTTAATTTTTATGTCCATTTGTCTGTCTTTTAAAATATTGTTTCACATATTAGTCGCACCAGACTATAAGCCACAGATATATACGTTATGAAATCAGTTATTTAAACAAACACGCTTTGTAATATGTTTATTTGCATACCTTTATTATTTCCAAACGGCCTAGGTAACACAGCAGTAAAACGGCTGATCAAACAAAACAGAAGTCATCGTCATGGACCCACTAGCTGCGGAAGCTAGCTCTCCAATCAGCTAAACAGGCGCAACAACGTGGTGAATTAACTGAGGAATTTGTGAAACTGAAACAATACAAAAAAAATGCCATAAAGACACTTGTTAGCATATTAGCTAACGTTAACAACGCTAGCTTGACTACATTATGATAGCACGTACAAATATGCATGAAAACACTCCTACAGACATCACACATGGGGCGGTTTAATAAGTATAAATAGTTTTAGTTATATTGTAAAACTTACAAACGTCGTTTGGAGTAATGAATGAAGAAACCACACAAGTAAAAATGCTATGGTCGATTAGAAGCACTTGTACTTCCGGTTTAAAGCTTTAAACAGCAGGAAACACTATAGACATTCACCCGGCAGCACCTGCAATGAGCAAACCCGTCCAAAAATGGCGCCATAGCACAAACAATAACCCACCATTTCGGTGCCTTTGCATGTGTTTATAGCAACTTTTTGCATTATGGCCGTCAACAAAGAACAATCCATAAATTATTCGCACCATTTAATAAGCGGCAGGGTTCAAAGCGTCGGAAAAAAGTAGCAGCTCATAGTTCGTAATTTACTGTGACATATTAGTATTACTACTATGATTACGGATGGGTACCGAATTTGGTACTTTCACAGGTTCTGATCGAAGTCTGGTGCCGATTCACATACATTCAAACTGTGCCAGGACGAGGTAATGCTACCGAGTTAAAATTCGGCACTCAAAAGTAGAGTTCACTTTTCAAAATGCACTAGCTTGATGCTAATTTACATTTAATTTGCCATAGCCACGCTATCTAATAGCTTCAGGGATTTTAACACCTCCAAATGTGGTAATGAAAACGACAACTAAGATGTGCGTTACAAACTGCTGATGTGTAATAAGCACAACACTTAAACATTTTGTATGGCTCAACAAAAGAAAAAGACTTGCACATCCAACTTAATGGCATAGACTACTTCCTGGCTGTGGCACACACAATAGTTTATACACTACTGCCATCTACTGTCTTGGAGTTGCAACTATATGCAAAGACTACTGTATAACAGTATAGGACAGTATTTGCAAATGAGACACAGAAGTGTAAGAAAACAAGATAACAACTGGACAGTACAACATAGCGGTCAATAATAATCATTGAAAAAATATACATATTTCTTTAAACATTTAACACATTTGAACACAAACAAAAGTACCGAAAATTGGTATCGTATTGATTCCCAGATACTGGGAATTGGTATTGTATCGATTCAAATGTGAAAGGTGCCCATCCTTGGCTAGGAGGTCGCGATATTTACGTACTCAATTACGCTATCGCCGTGTAAAACCAGGATTTAGTGACACGACTTTGATGAAGAAGGCTGAATTCCAATTCTCCCCCTCAACCCTTCCCACCTTTGTCTTTCCTTCAGCCCTCGAAACAAAGGGCCAAGACGTAAAGGTGGCAAGCAAGTCGTAAGTAATTAAACTCTACTTGTGTCCTGCTACACCATCACTCCTAGCCGCTTTGTGGCAGTAATTACCATCGGACATATAATAAGCCATAACAAGTGGACATCACAGTATTCAAAAGCTAAGATATGAACAATAGTTGGGCTAGCTAAGTTATCATGGCAAGCGATTTTAAAATATAAAAACAACCGTCCAAACATGAAGTGGATTAACTGTCTAATTATTCTGGAATTCAGTGGCGGGCCGTGCATTTCCCACCTCGGCCTTCAGTGATGTCCGACTCAGTCATATACTGTTTGAGGGAGTGATGACTCCCACGTAACAGCCAACCTTTCAAAACATATAGTCTATTATAGCTAATATAGACACTTACATCATGTGTTGCCTTCATTTTAACACTTATATAAGGCTTTACATTTTTTTGCGGCTCCAGACAGATTTATGTGGGGTATTTTTGGTCCAATATGGATCTTTCAACATTTTGGGTTGCCGACCCCTGCCTTAGCCTTAAAGGAGAATTAGGCTAAGACAAGAGATAAAAGGGATTCAGCTGAGAGAGTTACGTTCGTTTGTTTTTGGATAGCAGCTTGAATGCTGTCGTTGCTACAATGTTAGCTCGATAGCTAACCCTAGCTAACGGGGTGTGTGGTTATGGGCGTGGTTAAGAGGAGAGTATATTTACAGCTAGAATTCACCAACTGAAGTATTTCCTATATATATATATATATATATATATATATATATATATATATATATATATATATATATATATATATATATATATATAATATATATATATATATATAAATACTTGACTTTCAGTGAATTCTAGCTATATATATATATATGTGACGGTCCACAACTGTATGTGGCAAAATGCAGCTCCACACTACTGTCGCTTCAACATATCACTGGCACCAGGTGGATTATGAATTTCTTTTATTACAGTGTCCTGCAAAACAGTGCAAATTGTGAGACTGTGAGTCCACTTGGGTCACGGGATTATCAATTGGAAGGCGTCACAGTTCTGAGCACTTCCCGCAGGTAAAGTACATACCACTTCTCGCCAGCAACAGGCGCTGTTGCAACACTTCATTCATAATTTAATCAAGCATAATGAACGTCTGTTTCTACACTGTTACACACATATATATATATATATATATATATATATATATATATATATATATATATATATATATATATATATATATTGATTTTATTATATAGATAAAAGAAATACTTGAATTTTAGTGTTCATTTATTTACACGTATACACACACACACACAACACTCATCTACTCATTGTTGTACTTGAAAGTACAATGCTTTGTTAAGGGTTGAATTGTCCATCCTCTTTCTATTCTCTGTCACTATTTTTCTAACCATGCTGAACACCCTCTCTGATGATGCATTGCTGTGTGGCACGCACAAAAGTGCTTTCATCAAATGCACGTGAGTGTGGAATCTTCCATCTCTCCCTAGCATGGCCCAAAACCGGTCAATCCTTGCTTCCTGGGGAAGATCTTCCCTGGCAAGCAATTGGTACTCCAGTACTTGTACCCGGAGGCTGGTCAGGTCCAATCGCAGCTGCGGCAGACTTTTTTTTTGGGGGGCGTGGCCTCCAGCTCCGGCTGAATACCGGGAGTTTGTCGGGAGAAAATCTCTGTCGGGAGGTTGTCGGGAGAGGCGCTGAATATCAGGATTCTCCCGCTAAAAACGGGTGGGTTGGCAAGTATGAGCTAACGTGATGCAGTGCTACGATTTTAACCTTTGTGTAATGATCATATTGTTGTTACTCAGCCAGCGTTTGTGGGTCTGATGGACCCGTTGCATTTTGTGGCTTTTAATGCCTCAAGATCTAACACTTTTATGTTAAAATACTGAACAGATGTTTACCTTATCCCAATAAACATCTGTTCAGTATTTTAACATAAAAGCGTCTGATTGTGAGGCAATGGGTCCATCAGACCCACAGACGCTGGCTAAGTAACAACAATATGAACGTGGCACGGAAAATTTCTCTGCCAGTTTCTGCATCCCACAGGGATTCTTCTTTTGTGTTTCTGCACCTGTGGTTCCCACACAAGGTTGCAACATTGTTTGTCAACACTGTCTGCTCTCATTTTCTCGCACATTTGACCCTCTGATGTTCTGTGTACCTACACTCTGTCCTCCTCCTGTCTAGGCCTGCTGTGTGTGTGTGTGAGAGTGTGTGTGTGTGTGTGTGTGTGTGTGTGTGTGTGTGTGTGTGTGTGTGTGTGTGTGTGTGTGTGTGTGTGTGTGTAGGTGGGTGCGTGTGGTACACAGAACATCAATTTCCACACTTCTATTAGCCCCGGGTCCAGTGGGCCCTACAAGCTACACAGCTTGTAAGCCAACACAAGGTTGCAACATTGTTTGTCAACACTGTCTGCTCTCTATTTCTCGCACATTTGACCCTCTGATGTTCTGTGTACCTACACTCTGTCCTCCTCCTGTCTAGGTCTGCTGTGTGTTGCGTGTGGTACAAAGAACATCAATTTCCCCACTTCTATTAGCCCCAGGTCCGGTGGGCCCGGACATCTTATATGTAATAGAAATGTGTAGGGGGGGTGTATGGTGTGTGGTCATTAAATATGTATTCTGATATATGTTCTTCACAGAAAATGAGCCAAAGTCGGTGAGTCTCATTTTGAAAAATGAATTAATTGTATCATTTTTCTTTTAATAAAAAATGAAAACGGGTCTCACAGACCCGAACACCACACAAGGGTTAACTTACCAAGTAATTAATGACAGATGTATTGATTTTTGCGCCGGCGTTAGCTTAGCGTGTTTTTGGCGATAGTTAAAGTTAAAGTTAAAGTTAAAGTACCAATGATTGTCACACACAAACTAGGTGTGGCGAAATTTGTCCTCTGCATTTGACCCATCCCCTTGTTCACCCCCTGGGAAGTGAGGGGAGCAGTGGGCAGCAGCGGTGCCGCGCCCGGGAATCATTTTTGGTGATTTAACCCCCAATTCCAACCCTTGATGCTGAGTGCCAAGCAGGGAGGTAATGGGTCCCATTTTTATAGTCTTTGGTATGACTTGGCCGGGGTTTGAACTCACAACCTACCGATCTCAGGGCGGACACTCTAACCATTAGGGCACTGAGTAGTAGCTCAGGAGTTGCGAAAACGTCACGGGCGGTCTCGTTAGCGTCTAAGTGCACGTAGCATTGCGATAAACACACAAACAGAAGTCATATATTGTTTGAGGGAGGGATGACTCCCACGTAACTGCCAACCTTTCAAAACAGTCCACATGGAATCATCCCGCAAGCAATTACAGCGAGCGCCAAGCGGCCGATACGTCATCCGTGTTTGCCAGGCGGGGCGCCCCGTTTAGCGTCGCGGCGTGCTGACATGTAATATACGAGCGAGGGCGGATCAAGGCCGCCGCCTCCATTACCCGCCGCGGTTGTCTCAAACAAACAAAGGCTCTGGAAGCCCCCGCCTGCTGCTCTCCTGTGGCTACTCGCGCAATTAACGCGCTAAAATATGAGTTAATATCGCGCTTAGCGGCTTTAAATGACCTCTAATTAGCGATTAGCGACGGGGCATTGTGTGTTGCATCTGTGTCTCCTTGAACGATGTCGGAACGGCGCCGCAGGGACGCAGGTGTCAAAGAGGCGGCGAGTGATTTAGGCCGAGGCGTCTCAATGAGCAGAAAACACCAGGCGGGTGGGGGGGGGGGGGAGGGGGGGGGGTCAAGAGTGGCTCCCCGGGGCAATTTATGGGCCGGCGTTATGGTGGGGAAATGAGAATGGAGGAGTAAATTGCGAGGATGCGAGGACAAAGAGTAAACAGAGACGTTGACTAGATGGAGATGGATTGGAGACAGATGATCTCTGACCGAAAGCGGCGGGATGTTCTCACTGGAATGTAGGACACGTCTGCCGCCCAGAGATTCATAAGGTGATCCCAAGTCAGGTGCGAGATGTGATCTATGGCGGAGGCCGGGCTCGCGCTTTTGACGCCCGCACTTTGTTCTCGCGCCAAGGACGGCCCGGCGAGGGAGGCAACGCATATCGAGTGATCGGAAGAGGGAGGGAATTGTGGCGGATGTTTTATTCAGCTAATTAAATTATGTATAGGAATAAAAGGCTTTTCAGGGGCTCAACAATGCAACGCTTCACTGGCCTTCCAGACCAAAGGCCACTTTTTTACATTTAATTATGCATTTGGACTTTTTATACTTAAACTGCTTTTTGGCATGCGGCAACTTCTCTGTAAACTTTCCAAATCTTTGCCGACAAAGACTTTTCCGACTTTTTCGGATTATAAATCGCAGTTTTTTTCGTAGTTTGGCCGGGGGTGCGATTTATACTCTGGAGCGATTTATGTGTGAAATTATTAAAGGCCTACTGAAATGATTTTTTAAAATTTAAACGGGGATAGCAGATCCATTCTATGTGTCATACTTGATCATTTCGCGATATTGCCATATTTTTGCTGAAAGGACTTAGTAGAGAACATCGACGATTAAGTTTGCAACTTTTGGTCGCTGATAAAAAAAAGCCTTGCCTCTACCGGAAGTAGCGTGACGTCGCAGGTTGAAAGGCTCCTCACATTTCCCCATTGTTTACACCAGCAGCGAGAGCGATTTGGACCGAGAAAGCGGCGATTACCCCATTAATTTGAGCCAGGATGAAAGATTCGTGGATGAGGAACGTGCGAGTGAAGGACTAGAGTGCAGTGCAGGACGTATCTTTTTTCGCTCTGACCGTAACTTAGGTAAAAGGGCTCATTGGATTCCACAGTTTCTCCTTTTTCTATTGTGGATCACGGATTTGTATTTTAAACCACCTCGGATACTATATCCTCTTGAAAATGAGAGTCGAGAACGCGAAATGGACATTCACAGTGACTTTTATCTCCACGACAATACATCGGCGAAGCACTTTAGCTACGGAGCCAACGTGATAGCATCGTGCTTAAATGCAGATAGAAACAAAATAAATAAGCCCCTGACTGGAAGGATAGACAGCAGATCAACAATACTACTATCAGGAGACACCGAACCAAACACTGGACCTGTAACTACACGGTTAATGCTGTGCCGCCTGTCGAAGCCTAGCAATGCTGTTGCTAACGATGCCATTGAAGCTAAAATTTAGCTACGGGACCTCGTCAGAGCTATGATAAAAACATTAGCGCTCCACCTACGCCAGCCCTCATCTGCTCATCAACACCCGTGCTCACCTGCGTTCCAGCGATCGACGGCGCGACGAAGGACTTCACCCGATCATTGATGCGGTCGGCGGCTAGCGTCGGATAGCGCGTCTGCTATCCTCAAAGTCCCCCTGGTTGTGTTGCTGCAGCCAGCCGCTAATACACCGATCCCACCTACAGCTTTCTTCTTTGCAGTCTTCATTGTTCATTAAACAAATTGCAAAAGATTCACCAACACAGATGTCCAGAATACTGTGGAATTTTGCGATGAAAACAGAGCTTTTTGTATTGGATACAATGTGTCCGAATACTTCCGTTTCAACACGTGACGTCACGCGCAAACGTCATCATACCTAGACGTTTTCAACCGGAAGTTTAGCGGGAAATTTAAAATTGCACTTTATAAGTTAACCCGGCCGTATTGGCATGTGTTGCAATGTTAAGATGTCATCATTGATATATAAACTATCAGACTGCGTGGTCGGTAGTAGTGGGTTTCAGTAGGCCTTTAACACATTACCGTAAAATATCAAATCATATTATTTATTTAATTCACGTAAGAGAATCAGCAATCGTCACACACACGTCAACCAATAGAAATTTGGCGGGGGCGGGTCATGGCAGAAGTGCATTGTGAAAAAAAAGATGCTACCTGCTACTACTAACCGTACCTATGAAAATGGATCATTTCAACATTGGCGGTAAATTATAAAAACTGAGAAGGGCTGAACAAATATTGGCACCGTAAAGGAATTCATATACTGCAGGTTACAAGCTGGAAGTAGTGAAATATGCAGCAGAAAACGGCAATCGAGCAGCAGAAAGGAAGTTTGGAGTAAGCGAGAAACTTGTAAGGGACTGGCGAAAAGCGGAGGCTACTCTTACTGAAATGAAGAAAACTAAAAAAGCTAATCGCGTGCTAAAAGCATGTTCTATATGTTATAGTTATTTGAATGACTCTTACCATAATATGTTACGTTAACATACCAGGCACGTTTTCAGTTGGTTATTTATGCGTCATATAACGTACACTTATTCAGCCTGTTGTTCACTATTCTTTATTTATTTTAAATTACCTTTCAAATATATATTCTTGGTGTTGGATTTTATCAAATAAATTTCCCCCAAAAATGTGACTTATACTCCAGTGCGACTTATATATGTTTTTTTCCTTCTTTATTATGCATTTTCGGCCCGCGCGACTTATACTCTGGAGCGACTTATACTCCGAAAAATACGGTACTGCTTGGGATGGGTACCGAGTCTGGTACTTTTTTTTGACGCCGACAGAATCCCGCCTGTCCTACCAGACACTGATTCACGTAAAATCCAACAGTGCCATGTTTCGGTACCTGGGTGGCCGACTTCGTACTTCACTCAGCAAAAACTACCTCTGGGTAATGTTGCAATTTTCAATGACAACAAAGTAATTACAGTATTTTCCCGACTATAAGGCGCACTTAAAATCCTTTTTTTCCCTCAAAACTCGACAGTGCGCCTTATAACCCAATGTACGGAATAATTCTGGTTTTGCTCACCGATCTCGAAGCAATTTCATTTGGTACATGATGAAATGATAAGTGTGACCAGTAGATGGCAGTCACACATAAGAGATACGTATAGACTGCACTATGATGGCAATATGACTCAAGTAAACAACACCAACATTTGATATGTTCCATTGAAAATATAGAACATTACACACGGCGCTCAAAAATCTATCAACATGTTTTAGTACGACTTTGGTAAGCTATGAAGCCGCACCGCTTGATGTGCTTCAACATACGAGTATTATTATGGTGTGTGTATAAGGTCAACATAATATAAGTATTATCTGGCGTTTTGTTTCGCAATATTATGCAAAAGCAACGTTTCTTCCTTTCTGGTACCTGCTGATCTGTATTTGAGATCTGCACAAATCGACATTCTACTGATTGGCATTAGCAATTTCACATGGCGATTTTAACTTGTCCAAATTTGTTAATGAAAACTAAGATGCACGTTACAATCAAACAGCCGGTGTGTAATAAGTACAATGCTTACAGTATTGACACTTTTTAGGGCGCATCAAAAGACTCGACATCAATGATTGAACTGACTAGCCAACACATCATAAATCATACACTACTGATCTCAGGGCATTCACTTGATCGCAGCTGGACTGTTTGGTTTGTCTTAGAAGACATTTTGCCTCTCATCCGATTAGGCTTCATCAGTTCTTGCTCATAGACTTAGATTGGTCAGATCTAGTCTTGGACTTAGATTGGTCAGATCTAGACTAGTGGCTGGTGCCAAAACCCCAAATATTTATACTCCAAAACCATTAGGGTGTGCTTGTGCAAGGATGGTTTCGCCCTATCGTAGTGAGAAAAACAACTGCTTTGTTGCAAAAAAGCAATCCTAATTGTCAAAGCCAACAACTCGTTAGCATTAAGGTATTGTGTGGCACAACGATCGCTGTGGATCGACCACTATCAGTCCGAAATAGTCCGAATCACCCACGTTAGCAATCCATTTAGTTGTAAACAAATGGTACAAATAGCATTCTGTGCATGTAACGTTTTGGACTTACAACTGTAATTGCAACTTATTGACATACTTACATTATTAACACTTTTTAGGGTGCTCAGAGGCGATGCAGCAGCTCAACATGTCAATATAGCTGCATAAGCTAGTTAGCTGACTGTGATCACAGCGCCGCTAAAAACAAGTTTGTCTGCGCTAGCGCTTATATTAACAACAGCGCTACCTGGCAGACACAAGACATTGGAACAACGTTGAGAACTTGTCGAATTAGGTCCTGACATTGAGCAACTCAGACCTAGTGTTGGAACATGTTTTTTGATGACGTTTAATCAATGTTGGGTTCTGACGTTGATTTGACCTTTGAATGTTGGTCATTTCCCAAAACAATATTCTACAACATAAATTAATTGAACAAACTAATTGATAAATGACCAGATTGCTAAAATAATCCATAGCTGCAGCAATAACGGCAACCTTTAAAAAAGGCTTTGAGTGGAAATGTTGTGTTTGCTTTGTCCTTTTTGGTGGTTTCTGATCTTAAAGGCCTTCTGAAACCCACTACTACCGACCACGCAGTCTGATAGTTTATATATCAATGATGAAATCTTAACATTGCAACACATGCCAATATGGCTGGGTTAACTTATAAAGTGCAATTTTAAATTTCCCGGGAAACTTCCGGCTGAAAACGTCTAGGTATGATGACATTTGTGCGTGACGTCAATGGTTGAAGCGGAAGTATTGGTACACAATTGTATCCCAATACAAACAGCTCTGTTTTCATCGCAAAATTCCACAGTATTCTGGAAATCTGTGTTGGTGAATTTTTTGCAATTTGTTTAATGAACAATGGAGACTGCAAAGAAGAAAGCTGTAGGTGGGATCGGTGTATTAGCGGCTGGCTGCAGCAACACAACCAGGAGGACTTTGAGTTGGATAGCAGACGCGCTATCCGACGCTAGCCGCCGACCGCATCGATGATCGGGTGAAGTCCTTCGTCGCGCCGTCGATCGCTGGAACGCAGGTGAGCACGGGTGTTGATGAGCAGATGAGAGCTGGCGTAGGTGGAGAGCTAATGTTTTTAGCATAGCTCTGTCGATGTCCCGTAGCTAAGTTAGCTTCAATGGCGTCGTTAGCAACAGCATTGCTTGGCTTCGCCAGGCGGTACAGCCTTAACCGTGTGGTTACAGGTCCAGAGTTTGGTAGTATTGTTGATCTTCTGTCTATCCTTCCAGTCAGGGGCTTATTTCGTCTGTTTCTATATGCAGTTAAGCACGATGCCATCACGTTAGCTCCGTAGCTAAAGTGCTTCGCTGATGTATTGTCGTGGAGATAAAAGTCACTGTGAATGTCCATTTCGCGTTCTCGACTCTCATTTTCAAGAGGATATAGTATCCGAGGTGGTTTAAAATACAAATCCGTGATCCACAATAGAAAAAGGAGAAAGTCTGGAATCCAATGAGCCCTTTTACCTTATGTCAGAACGAAAAAAGATACGTCCTGCACTGCACTCTAGTCCTTCACTCTCACGTTCCTCATCCACAAATCTTTCATCCTCACTCAAATTAATGGGGTAATCGTCGCTTTCTCGGTCCGAATCGCTCTCGCTGCTGGTGTAAACAATGGGGAAATGTGATGAGCCTTTCAACCTGCGACGTCACGCTACTTCCGGTAGGGGCAAGGCTTTTTTTTATCAGCGACCAAAAGTTGCGAACTTTATCGTCGATGTTCTCTACTAAGTCCTTTCAGCAAAAATATGGCAATATCGCGAAATGATCAAGTCTGACACATAGAATGGATCTGCTATCCCTGTTTAAATAAGAACATTTCATTTCAGTAGGCCTTTAAGACTATGTCTTCCACTTTAGCTTTTGAAATTTTAGCCAGCTAGCATTTAGCGGCGTCGACTGGAAGACGGTTCGGGTTCTTTTTCCTGGTCATGTGACACGTTGGTTCTCGATGCTCGTGTTCAAGTATGGAAATTCCCATGAAGTTAGCATTGTGAAGTCTCTCTTACAGACTGCTGACTCAAACACACAACAGGCCTGGAGTCTGGCCTGCTCCTCGTACTTAGACGCGCGCAAACACATATTTTCATTACTCATATTGTTCTAGATCAAAGGAAGCAGATTCTCAGCACCTGAGGAGTCTTATCGAGTTAGAATGCTCGGCACTGTTTGGCTCATATCATTTCAAAATGATTGCACACCGGCAAAGGTTCAAAGGAGGCGTAACCCACCCCCGCTTGGATGGCATAAAACACGATTACAAGCAAATCGAAACCCAGGGAAACTTGCCGTTCTCCTTGAGTGCCGGTCTTCTGTTTCTCTGCAGCACTGACATTGCATTGGCCTTGATTCACTCTTTTCTAATACATATTTGATACATTTTTCAATCAGTCAACTCTTTCTTCTGTTTCCCAAGTATCACTTAAATTACACAGCCCATAGAAATAAAGAATCTGGGTGGAATGACTTGGTAAAAAGTCGGATTCCATCACTAAGTAGAATTGGTGCAGAATAAAATCATGATTACATTTCTTTGGTAACCTGGTGCAGAAGGCTACACTGCGCTAAACTACAGAGAAAGGACAGGGAGATCTGTCAGGAACCGAAACAACACTACTGAAAGTCACTACTTTTTTCCCAAGCTTTCAACCCTACACTTCATACAATGCTGTGGCTAATTTGTGGATTTTTACCAGGACCGATAAGTCACTTAGTTGAACAATAAATAAAAAATGAACTTGATAAGTCCCGGCCCCGATAATTACGGACTGCAAGAGTCGTCCCCTTTTGGATCGGTTTCACCAGCTCCGGGAGTTTGTACTACAAATAAACAGTAGTAACTGTAACCGCTGTAAAACTCCAGATGGTTAGTGTTATCGTATTATACTGAACAGAAATATAAACGCAATACTTTTGTTTTTGTTCCCATTTTTTACGAATCGATCTCATAGATGTAGAACTTTTACTATACACACAAAATACCTATTCCTCCCTTGTTCACAAATCTGTCTAAAGCTGTGTTAGTGAGCATTTCTTCTTTGCCAAGATAATCCATCCCACCTCACATGTGTGGCATATCAAGCTGCTGATTAAACAGCATGATTATTGCACAGGTGTGCCTGAGACTGCCCACAATATCTATATTTGTCTGGCGGGGGGTCAGTATCTGGTGTGACCACTATTAGGTTGTTGATTATGGCCTGTGGAATGTTGGTCCACTCCTCTTCAATGGCTGTGCCAAGTTGCTGGATATTGGCAGGAACTGGAACATGCTGTCCTATATGTCGATCCACAATTTTGTACAGATCCTTTGCAACATGGGGCCATGCATTGTCAAGCTGCAACATGAGGCGAGGATCTTGGGTGTACGGCACAACATAGGGCCTGAGGATCTCATCACGGTATCTCTGTGCATTCATAATGCCATCAATAAAATGCACTTGCGTTCGTTGTCCATAACATATGCCCACCCCCACCACGATTTACAACGTTGACCTCAGCAAACCGCTCTGCCACACGACGACACACACGCTGTCCGCCATCTGCCCTGAACAGTGAAAACCGGGATTCATACGTGAAGAGAACACCTCTTTAACATGCCAGACGCCATCGAATGTGAGCATTTGCACACTCAAGTCGGTTACGGTCGAGACCCCGATGAGGACGATGAGCTTCCATGAGAAGGTTTCACACAGTTTGTGCAGAAATGAATTGGTTATGCAAACCAATTGATGCAGCAGTTGTCCGGGTGGCTGGTCTCAGATAATCATGGCGGTGCACCTGCTGGATGTGAAGGTCCTGGGCTGGTGTGGTTACATGTGGTCTGCGGTTGTGAGGCCGGTTGGATGTACTGCCAATTTCTCTGAAATGCCTTTGGAGATGGCTTATGGTGAACAAATTCACGGGCAACAGCTCTGGTGGACATTCCTGCACTTACCATGCCAACTGCGCGCTCCCTAAAAACTTGCGACGTCTGTGGCATTGTGCGGTGTGATAAAACTGCACATTTCAGAGTGGCCTTTTACCGTGGGCAGTCTAAGGCACACCTGTGCAATAATCATGCTGTTTGATCAGCATCTTGATGTGCCACACCTGTGAGGTGGGATGGATTATCTTGGCAAAGAAGAAATGCTCACTAACACAGCTTTAGACAGATTTGTGAAAAACATTTGAGAGAAATAGGTCTTTGGTAGATATAGTGAAAGTTTAACCACACGTTGATAAAATTATGGATCAGCTAGCGTTAGCATGAAACATGAAACATAACATGAAAACGAGAGACACTACCTTCTTTCCCCGTTAAGAAACGTACCTAGGGCTGTGAATCTTTGGGCACCACACAATTCGATTCGATTCAGAATTGATTCTTGATTCAAAACAATTCTCGATTCAAAATCCTTACTTTTTAATAACATTGGATGCCACTTCTATGATTAACTGCATTCCTCCATAAAACAGATAAACAGCTGTGATACATTTGTATATTACTTAAAAGAAACAAATTTTGTTTAATACAATTCTACCCAAACATTTAATAAAGTCAAATACAAATAAGGCAGCAAGAGAATAATTCACTTATCTTTTCTAAAGTATATATGGACATCTACATCAACAATAAGATTTGCCTGAGAGGCTGAGAAAGACAGATGAGAAAAAATAAAACTAAAATAAAATACAAATAAATTATTTTAGATTTTTTTAAATCGATTAAGAATCGCTACAAATAAGGATTGGCATTCATTTGAAAATCTATTTTTTGATACCCCTGGTTGTACCCCAATCTAATCTGAACTTGTGTGACGTCGCATTAACCCGAAGTGGCAGGAAGTGATTGCCCAATTTGCAAGTACGGTATTCTAAAACTTTTACAATTTAAAATGGAAGAAGATAAACATATTTGAAACACACAAATCAGTGTTTTCCACACATTCATTTATTCGTTGCGGCCCGCCACGAAAGAATTACGTCCGTCACAAATAAAAATAAAAAAAATATATTTTTTATTTTTTTTAAATTTATTTTTTCTATTTTTTTTTTGTCCTGTCCAGCTTCTCAGGCAAATCATATAGTTGATGTAGATGCCCATATAGGCTGTTCAGATTTACTTTACAAAAGAGAAGTGTAGGATACTTCTCATGTTGCCTTATTTGTATTTGACCACTACTGTTTTCTGTTTATTTGTTAATGACTGTGGCAGGACACTTAATGACTGTGGCAGGACACCTCTGCCTCTGTTTCACTTTATGTTGCTGGTAAATAATATGGTTGTAGTAGTAGGCTAAAGTTAAATTATTTAGTATGCACTAATTAAAGGGGCAGAGCTTTAAGAGAAATGTTAACTTTTATATTTTATAAGATATATTTTTGTAAGAACCACAATTAATAAATATATTTCAGTGTTGTAATTATATTGTAAAATGGATGGATGGATGGACGTTTAAAACAAAACTGTTATTATTAATTAGTAAGTATACATTTTTTGAGCCTTTTTAGAGAAAATCATATCATTGTAGTAAATTATGCAAATCACTCGATGATGTCACGATGACCACGCCCATAGCCACGCCCATAGCCACGCCCCCACAACCACAGGTATCTTGGCAGTTTATGGAAAACAATGCAAATACATATAATATATCTGTCTTAACACGTGGAGACGGTTCTTTAGCGTCGAAGAATGAAGCGCGTTCGAATTCATTTGGGTGCAAAAACTTCTGCAAGTCATCTTTGTTAAAGGGAATGATTTAGTCCCTGAGAAACATGGAGACCTTGAAGAAAAACTACAAAGGGCCACTTTTTCAGCTCCTAGTCAAGGTTGAGCGCGTGACAACCAAGACCCTGCTTGACTATTTCGCCGGTTAGCTTCATTCGTCAACAGAAAAAGGATGGCACCGTAAATTCCGGACAATAAGTCCCTACTTTTTTTCCTACGCTGTGTGTCCTGCGGCTAATTTATGGATTTTTATTCGCTAACGGCCATAATGGTTAGAATTCAACAAACGGTTTTCAACAGACACTGAAGAGGAGTGTTATTGTTTGTGCTATGGCGCCATCTTTTGAAAAAGTTGGGTAACTATCTACAGTATTTCCTTTTATTTAGTGCTTCAAACTGGAAGTACAAGTGCCATTCCGTCGTCTATAGCGTTTTTACTCGTATATATTCTTCATTCATCGCTCTAAGCAACCTTTGCAAGTTTTACAATATAACTAAAACTATTAATACTTACTTAACCCTACCATGAGCCATGTAATGTAGTGAAGCTTGCGTTGTTAGCATTAGCTAATAATACGCTCACACGTTTACTGTGTTAGTATAATTAACTTACATTTGCATTCTGTTTGTATTGTTCCAGTTTTGTAAATTCACCAAAACGTCACCGTGGACTTACTGAGTGTTTAGCTGATTGGAGAGCGAGCTTCCCCAGCTAGTGGGTCCATGATGATGACTTCTGTTTTGTTTGATCAGTCATTTTACTGCCAATAACAATTAAAGGCCTACTGAAACCCACTACTACCGACCACGCAGTCTGATAGTTTATATATCAATGATGACATCTTAACATTGCAACACATGCCAATACGGCCGGGTTAGATTAGTAAAGTGCAATTTTAAATTTCCCGCGACATATCCTGCTGAAAACATCTCGGTATGATGACGTTTGCGCGTGACGTCACGGATTGTAGCGGACATTTTGGGACACCATTGTGGCCAGCTATTAAGTCGTCTGTTTTCATCGCAAAATTCCACAGTATTGTGGACATCTGTGTTGGTGAATCTTTTGCAATTTGTTTAATGAACAATGGAGACATCAAAGAAGAAAGCTGTAGGTGGGAAGCGGTGTATTAGCGGCCGGCTGCAGCAACACAAACACATAGCCGGTGTTTCATTGTTTACATTACCGAAATATGACAGTCAAACTTTACCATTGGCCTGTGGAGAACTGGGACAACAGAGACTCTTACCAGGAGGACTTTGAGTTGGATAAGCGGTACCGTGAGTACGCAGCTGCGGCTTCCAAACATTTGATCGCTTGCCCGTACGTGCGTGCCGCTATGTGCATGTCACGTACATAACTTTGGGGACTTTGGGGAAATATATGTGCTGTATGAACTTTGCTGAGGTGAACGGTACTTAGGGCTGTGGGATTGAGTGTGTCGTGCGGGTGTTTGATTTGTATTGGCGGGTTATATGGACGGGAGGGGGGAGGTGTTTGTTATGCGGGATTAATTTGTGACATATTAAATATAAGCCTGGTTGTGTTGTGGCTAATAGAGTATATATATGTCTTGTGTTTATTTACTGTTTTAGTCATTCCCAGCTGAATATCAGGTCCCACCCACCTCTCACAGCATCTTCCCTATCTGAATCGCTTCCACTGCCCTCTAGTTGTTATCAATCAATCAATCAATCAATGTTTATTTATATAGCCCTAAATCACAAGTGTCTCAAAGGGCTGTACAAGCCACAACGACATCCTCGGTACAGAGCCCACATACGGGCAAGGAAAACTCACCCCAGTGGGACGTCAATGTGAATGACTATGAGAAACCTTGGAGAGGACCGCATATGTGGGTAACACCCCCCCCCCCTCTAGGGGCTGCGGGATTAATTTGTGGCATGCCCTCTAGTCCTTCACTCTCACTTTCCTCATCCACAAATCTTTCATCCTCGCTCAAATTAATGGGGAAATCGTCGCTTTCTCGGTCCGAATCGCTCTCGCTGCTGGTGGCCATGATTGTAAACAATGTGCAGATGTGAGGAGCTCCACAACCTGTGACGTCACGCTACTTCCGGTACAAGCAAGGCTTTTTTATCAGCGACCAAAAGTTGCAAACTTTATCGTCGATGTTCTCTACTAAATCCTTTCAGCAAAAATATGGCAATATCGCGAAATGATCAAGTATGACACATAGAATGGACCTACTATCCCCGTTTAAATAAGAAAATCGCATTTCAGTAGGCCTTTAAGGTATGTAAATAAACATTTACAGAATCTTTATGTGTAAATAACTAATTTCGCACTGTATTTATCTGCGTTGCGGCTAATATATGTAAAATAATTTTTCCAGAGTAAAATTTTGTGGGTGCGGCTTATAAACTAGTGTGCTCTATAGTCCGGAAAATACGGTCATTAAAGAGATAAAGAGTGTTATTGCAGCTGAAACTAATCAAAACAAAGTATTTTTTATTGCAAATGTTGATCCAAAATCGGACAAGGCTGCATGCATAACACAAATAATATGGCTCTTATAAAGCCAGAACAAGAAAGAATAGTCTGTGTCTATTTTAGTTATTTAAAACATTATGAGTTACAAAAAGTATTTCACTTTGGGGTAATCAGTCGCCCACCTCTTCTATAGTTTTACTCATCATTGTAGCGACTATTTTTCAAACGGGGAGCAGCACAAATTTCCCAGAGTCAGTTTTGCCCACACGCATCTATCTTCCTCTTCACCTTCTTCCTGACACGACCGTTCCTTTTAGTTTTATTTACGTCTGCCTTCAGCTGTCGGGGACACCGCAATGTCGGGCCGGCAGTCGCTCTGCCATTTGCAGCAGAAAGGAGCAAGAAAGGACAGAATGAACAATTATTATCGGTAATTAAAACTAAAACTAAAAAAATATAAAATAAATTTTATTTTTTACCCGCGGGTCGGATTTTGGGCCCAGTAACAGGCGGTAGAAAATGGATTGATGGATGAGCAAGAAAGGACAGATTAAACAATTAATACCGATAATTAAAACTAAAAATAAAAAATAAATAAAATAAAATAAAATATATATATATTTATTTTTTTTAACTCGGGACTACCCGCAGGCTGGATTTTGGACCCAGTAACAAGCAGTAGACAATGGATTGATGGATGAGGGAGAAAGGACAGATTAAAAAAATAATACCGGTAATTAGGTTTCTCATTGTATCCCATTGGGTTGAGTTTTTTCTTACCCTGATGTGGGATCTGAGCCGAGGATGTTGTTGTGGCTTGTGCAGCCCTTTGAGACACTTGTGATGTAGGGCTATATGAATAAAAATAAAAAACTTTTTTTTTTCTTTTTACTCGGGACCACCCGCGGGTCGGATTTTGGACCCAGTAACAGGCGGTAGAAAATGGATTGATGGATGAGCAAGAAATGAAAGATTAAACAATTAATACCGATAATTAAAACTAAAAATAAAAAAATGAAAAAATATATATTTTTATTTATTTATTTATTTTTTATTTTTTACTCGGGACTACCCGCAGGCTGGATTTTGGACCCAGTAACAAGCAGTAGACAATGGATTGATGGATGAGCGAGAAAGGACAGATTAAAAAAATAATACCGGTAATTAGGTTTTTCATTGTATCCCATTGGGTTGAGTTTTTTCTTACCCTGATGTGGGATCTGAGCCGAGGATGTTGTTGTGGCTTGTGCAGCCATTTGAGACACTTGTGATGTAGGGCTATATGAATAAAAATAAAAAACATTTTTTTTTTTTTTTTACTCGGGACCACCCGCGGGTCGGATTTTGGACCCAGTAACAGGCGGTAGAAAATGGATTGATGGATAAGCAAGAAATGAAAGATTAAACAATTAATACAGATAATTAAAACTAAAAATAAAAAAATGAAAAAATATATATTTTTATTTATTTATTTTTTTTTTTTTTTACTCGGGACTACCCGCAGGCTGGATTTTGGACCCAGTAACAAGCAGTAGAAAATTGATTGATGGATGAGCAAGAAAGGACAGATTATAAAAATAATACCGGTAATTAGGTTTCTCATTGTATCCCATTGAGTTGAGTTTTTTCTTACCCTGATGTGGGATCTGAGCCGAGGATGTTGTTGTGGCTTGTGCAGCCCTTTGAGACACTTGTGATGTAGGGCTATATGAATTTAAAAAAAAAAAAATAATAATTTTTTATTTTTTTTACTCGGGACTACCCGCGGGTCGGATTTTGGACCCAGTAACAGGCGGTAGAAAATGGATTGATGGATGAGCAAGAAATGAAAGATTAAACAATTAATACCGATAATTAAAACTAAAAATAAAAAAATAAAAATAAAAATATATATATATATATATATTTATTTGTTTATTTATTTATTTTTTACTCGGGACTACCCGCAGGCTGGATTTTGGACCCAGTAACAAGCAGTAGAAAATGGATTGATGGATGAGCGAGAAAGGACAGATTAAAAATATATATATAAATAAAATACAAATACAAATAAAACAAAGATTTTGTTTTTTTACTCGGGACTACCCTCAGGCCGGATTTTGGACCCAGTTACCAGCGGTAGAAAATGGATTGATGGATGACAGAGAAAGGACATATTTAAAAAAATAATAATTAAAAAAAATAAAATACAATTTTAAAAAATACAAAAAATATTTTGTTTTTTTTACTCAGGACTACCCGTGGGCCGGATTTTGTACACAGTAACAAGCGGTAGAAAATGGATTGATGGATGAGCGAAAAGGACAGATAAAAAAAATAATAAAAAAATAAAATAAATAAATGGCAGCACGGTGGAAGAGGGGTTAGTGCGTCTGCCTCACAATACGAAGGTCCTGAGTAGTCGTGAGTTCAATCCCGGCCTCGGGATCTTTCTGTGATCTTCCGCCTGATTGTAGCTGAGATATGTTCCAGCGCCCCCCAAGGGAATAAGCGGTAGAAAATGGATGGATGGATGGATGGAAAATAAATAAATACACTTTTTTTTTTTTTTTTACTCATAGTTTAGGGACCCCTGGTTTAGTACTTTAAACCGGAAGTACAAGTGCTGTTCCGTCGTCTAACTGGACCGCCGCGTGCCGAAGAAGTTGGCACAAGCCTTCGAGAGGAAAGGGATAGCGGAAATAGGGCAGAGAAGAAGATGACCCCCAAAAAGACTTCTTCGGTGTCGGCTCTTTGAAAGTTCCACCAACGTCCGGAAAAGAATCTGACTGCAGCAAACTTTTTGACCTTTTTTTTGTTTTTTAGCCTGCGGCGCTGAAGTCTGCTCCTTTTTACATCGGTTTACAAAGCAATGACTCGCGTTTTATTGCCATCCAGCCCAAGCTGTCAGCAGAGCTTGTCTCGCCCCCTGCTTAGCGGCACCAGCAACACGGAGGACAGAAGCAGGCCACGCGGATCATTCGGGCGTCGGCCGACCCCAAAGGATCCATTTAACGAGCTGTCGGACGCTCGTTAAGACCATCACGCGCAATCACCGTTTGACTGCCGCTCGCCGTGACTAATGGACTTATACGGCGAGGCTAAGCGCCGCTGAAAGCGCTCATATTTCATATTTATCTGCTTTAGGAGGCCGTGTCAGCAAGCATCCGGATCAATCCTCCTCCCTCAAGTGCCCCCAAACAGTTTGTCTTTATTCACGTCCGTGTGTTTGGATACCATCGGCCGCCGGCAGTCATGATGCGGCCTGACAGGGACGTCTTCACCACCTTTTCCAGGTCCTCCTCCGCGTCTTCTATCAAGATTAAACGGCTCTCGGGCAGCGAGCTCGCAGCCCAGCCACGCTAATGACTGCATCCATCAGGCTTTACAGTGTCCCGCACTAATACCCAAACAAATGGACTTGTCTGCGTCTCCGCTATCGTCTCATCGCAAATATCAGCCTCCGCGCGGCAGACGGCATACATCCAGGTCGCCAACGCGCTGAACCACCCCCGAAGGAATCCGTCTTGACGCGGGGAGGCGATTCGTTTGCGTCCCGCGTTCGACTTCTTTTGGGTGCAAAAACTTCTGCAAGTCGTCTTTGTTAAAGGGAATGATTTAGTCCCTGAGAAACATGGAGACCTTGAAGAAAAACTACAAAGGGCCACTTTTTCAGCTCCTAGTCAAGGTTGAGCGTGTGACAACCACGACTCGGCTTGACTATTTCGCCAGTTAGAGTTCTTCGTAGACATGTCCGATAATGGCTTTTTTGCCGATATCCGATATTCCGATATTGTCCAACTCTTAATTACCGATTCTGATATCAACCGATACCGATATATACAGTCGTGGAATTAAAACATTATTAGGGCTGCAACAATTAATCGATTAAATCGATTAAAATCAATTATAAAAATAGTTGGCGATTAATTTAGTCATAGATTCGTTGGATATATGCTATGCGCATGGGCAGAGGCAATTATTTTTTTTAATTTTTATAAACCTTTATTTATAAACTGCAACATGTACAAACAGCTGAGAAACAATAATCAAAATAAGTATGGTGCCAGTATGCTGTTTTTTTTCAATAAAATACTGTAAAGTATAGAAATGTAGTTTGTCTCTTTTATCCGATTGTAAATCGATTAATCGAAGTAATAGTCGACAGATTAATCGATTATCAAATTAATCGTTAGTTGCAGCCCTGCACATTATTATGCCTAATTTTGCTGATCAATTGAATGTATTATAACTCACCGAGTTGATTTAATTCTCTTTCTCAGTATCAAATGGTTCAAGTCAGTCCAAAAAATGTTTTTAGTTTAAAAAGAATGAACTTTTTTTTCATTTTATTTCAGGCAATTGATGCTCTTTAAATAGTTTGTTAAGTAAAGTTACCTTTTTTATTTTTCTTCAACGTTAATAAGGATACAATGCTATGCAGAGGTGTACTTTTAACAATTTTATAGACAGATGATTAGAGATGTCCGATAATGGCTTTTTTGCCGATATCCGATATTCCGATATTGTCCAACTCTTGATTACCGATTCCGATATCAACCGATACGATATATACAGTCGTGGAATTAACACATTATCATGCCTAATTTTGTTGTGATGCCCCGCTGGATGCATTAAACAATGTAACAAGGTTTTCCAAAATAAATCAACTCAAGTTATGCCAAAATGCCAACATGGCACTGCCATATTTATTATTGAAGTCACAAAGTGCATTATTTTTTTTAACATGCCTCAAAACAGCAGCTTGGAATTTGGGACATGAGGAGGTTGAGGTGGGCGGGGTTGGGGGGTGGGGGGTAGGGTGTAGCGTCCCGGAAGAGTTAGTGCTGCAAGGGGTTCTGGGTATTTGTTCTGTTGTGTTTATGTTGTGTTACGGTGCGGAAGATTCTCCAGAAATGTGTTTGTCATTCTTGTTTGGTGTGGGTTCACAGTGTGGCGCATATTTGTAACAGTGTTAAAGTTGTTTATACGTCCAACCTCAGTGTGACCTGTATGGCTATTGACCAAGTATGTGTTGCATTCACTTGTGTGTGTGAAAAGCCGTAGATATTCTGTGATTGGGCCGGCACGCAAAGGCAGTGCCTTTAAGGTTTATTGGCGCTCTGTACTTCTCCCTACGTCCATGTACACAGCGGCGTTTTAAAAAGTCATACATTTTACTTTTTGAAACCGATACGGATAATTTTGAAACCGATACCGATAATTTCCGATATTGCATTTTAAAGCATTTATCGGCCGATGATATCCCTAATGGATACCTTGAAGAAAAACTACAAAGGGGTCACTGTGGAAAGGGATTGTGATCAGCGCGCTTGCAGGAATAAAGGTCACCGCCTCTGTCCATGGTGCTGAAAACAGAGCGCCATCAGATGGGGGCGTGGCATGTGCTGACGGCGAGACACAGCTGGCAGATTAGATTGCACAAGTGGTACGTGTTAAGCTAATCCTCTGTTGTCTTTAACAGTGAGCGGCCGGGTGCAGGAGGAGGAGGAAGTTTGGAGAGAGACGGGAAAGTCCTGAAAGAAAGTATATTATTTGATGGTTGTGTTGAAAAACATTAAAGCTGTTGTCAACTCTGTACGCTTGGATACTTTGACGTACATATCTGGAACCGCAAGACAGCGACTTCTACAGTCACGTTTTCAGCTCCTAGTCAAGGTTGAGCGCGTGACAACCACGACTCTGCTTAACTATTTCGCCGGTTAGCTTCCTTCGTCAACAGAAAAAGGATGGCGGCGTAAATTTTGGAATATAAGTCGCTACTTTTTTTTCCTACGGTTTGTGTCCTGCGGCTATGTTATGGATTTTTCTTCGCTAACGGCCAGAACAGTTTTTAACAGACAATTAAAAGGAGTGTTATTGTTTGTGCTATGGCGCCATATTTTGAAAAAGTTGGGTAACTGTCTACATAATTTCCATTTATTTAGTAAATGGTAAATGGGTTTATACTTGTATAGCGCTTTTCTACCTTCAAGGTACTCAAAGCGCTTTGACACTATTTCCACATTCACACACACTTTCACACACTGATTGCGGGAGCTGCCATGCAAGGCTCTAACCACGACCAATCAGGAGCAAGGGTGAAGTGTCTTGCTCAAGGACACAACGTACGTGACGAGGTTGGTAGTAAGTGGGGATCAAACCAGGAACCCTCAGGTTGCTGGCACGGCCACTCGCCGGCTTCAAACCTGAAGTACAAGTGCCATTCTGTTTATAGCGTTTCTACTTGTATAGGTCTTTCATTCATCGCTCCAAGCAACGTTTGCAAGTTTTACAATATAACTAAAACTATTAATACTTACTTAACCGTCGCATGAGCAATTTATGTGAAGCTAGCGTCGTTAGCATTAGCTAATAGGCTCACACGTTTACTGTGTTAGTATTATTAACTTACATTTGTATTCTGTTTGTATTGTTCCAGTTTTGTAAATTCACCAAAACGTGAGTGTTTAGCTGATTGGAGAGCTAGCTTCCCCAGCTAATGGGTCTATGACGATGACTTCTGTTTTGTTTGATCAGCCGTTTTACTGCCGTGTTACAGACACCGTTTGGAAAATAATTAAGGTATGTAACTAAACATTTACAGTATCATTCTGTGTAAATAACTAATTTCGCACTGTATATATCTGCGGCTTATAGTCCAGTGCGGCTAATATGTGTAAAATATTTTTCCAGAGTAAAATTTTGTGGGTGCGGCCTTTAAACTAGTGTGCTCTTTAGTCCGGAAAAAAACGGTCATTAAAGAGATAAAGAGTGTTACTGCAGCTGAAACTAATCAAAACAAAGTATTTTTTATTGCAAATGTTGAACCAAAATCGGACGAGGCTGCACACACTCAGAATGAGTTATATAAACTCCGCCTCCAATCTGGAGCACCGATGTAATTCAAATATTTCTTGGAGGTGCACGTGACGTCACGCCATGGAGCGAGCCGGTGTAGCGGACGGACACAGGAGCATAAACCAGGTTTGAAAGACTGTACTCAAAACATTCAGCCTGCATGTGTCTTCAAGGGTCAAAATGTGCAACCTCAGCAGTGATGTGCAGTGTGGTTCACGCCAGGGGAGACGCTGATGGCTTTTGTTTCTAATTTACTTTTAATGTTAATGCAGGTTGCTCATTAAGAAGATAACAATAACGAATATTGTATTTCACTTTCATTGTAATGTTATCATATTTGTCCCATTTTTTTTTACTTTTATCAAATTTTAAAAAATATTTTTTTTGTATATATATATATACATATATATATATACATACATATATACACATACACTGTATTTACATACATATATACACATATACTGTATATACATACATTTATACACATATATACATATACAAATATATAAATGGGTCGTACTTGTATAGCGCTTTTCTACCTTTTTTAAGGAACTCAAAGCGGTTATATGCACATATATATATATATATATATATATATATATATATATGCACATATACATATATACAAGTATATATATATATATATATATATATATATATATATATATATATATATATATATATACACATACTGTATATACATATACACATATATATGCACATGTATATATACATATACCGTATTTCCTTGAATAGCCGCAGGGGCGCTAATTAATTTAAAACCTCCTGTCACTCCGGCGTTTACCGGAAACCGGCGGGATGGCCGTGCATGCGGTAATTATTTTAAAACCTCTTCTCACTCAAATTTACCAAAAGGAATCCGGTAAATTTAGGCGTGCGCTTTGAGTGTGATGTAAGCATACCATCATGAAAAGCATATTTAATAAAAAAAACGTTATTATGGTCTTACCTGTACTTATAAATGGAGTCCATTTGCAGCTCCTTCTGACCAAAAGCATCGATAACTTGTTTATAGAAGTCTTCCTTATTTTCTTTCTTCCGTTTTAAAAGTCTCTCTGTCTCGATGGAGATATTCCTTTAATTATTACCTCCTGCTTCGATTGAAAGTCCAGTTTAGAAAAATGTTTTATTTTAGATAGAGGCTGCGTGTGTTCACTTCTTCTGCAGTACCGGAAGTCGCAAGAAGGATCACTAGCGCGGCAGCGCCCTCTACCACCAGGAGGCGGGAGTCATTTCATGACTCATACAGTATTTAACACACGCAGCTACGGTATATTAATAAAACATAGCTGCTTACTGTTGTTTTTAGCATACTGTACCGGTATTCAATAGCTTGGACCTTAAATCCTACTGAATAGCTCTTTATCCTTTTTCCTTTGTGCAATTGCAAACTACTGAAAGCAGCTTCCTCCATTTTGAAAATGAGGACAGGTTAAGCGTCACTCGTGACGTAACGAATTTGACCCGGTGGAAGTTCTAGCCATATGCTAAATATTTTGCGAAACGAGTTTGACCCGGCGAAAATTATACACATGCGATAATAAAATTAATATTTTGCGAAACGAATTTGATCCGGCGTCAATAATGAACCGCCGATAAGGCCAAGCATGCGTTAATTATTTTGAGAAACGAGTTTGACCCGGCAGTAATTCTAGACGTGCGAATACTATATTCCCTGCGCCAATTCAAGGAAATACGGTATGCACATATACACTCCTGAAGGAATCAATAAAGTACTATCTATCTATATCTATATATATATCTATATATATATATATATATATATATATATATATATATATATATATATATATATACAGTATACATACATATATATATACATACATACATACATACATATACATACATATATACATATATATACATACATATATACATATATATACATACATATATACATATATATATACATACATATATACATATATATACATATATATATACATACATATATACATATATATATATATACATACATATATACATATATATATATATATATACATACATATATACATATATATATACATATATATATACATATATATATACATATATATATATATATATATATATATATATATATATATATATATATATATATATATATATATATATATATATATATATATATATAGGGCAGCAGGACTACTGATTGAACTCAGTAGTCCTGAGTTCAATCCCGGGCTCGGGATCTTTCTGTGTGGAGTTTGCATGTCCTCCTCGTGACTGCGTGGGTTCCCTCCGGGTACTCCGGCTTCCTCCCACCTCCAAATACATGCACCTGGGGATAGGTTCATTGGCAACACTAAATTGGCCCTAGTGTGTGAATGTGAGTGTGAATGTTGTCTGTCTATCTGTGTTGGCCCTGTGATGAGGTGGCGACTTGTCCAGGGTGTACCCCGCCTTACGCCCGTGTGCAGCTGAGATAGGCTCCAGCATCCCCCGCGACCCCAAAAGGGACAAGCGGTAGAAAATGGATGGATGGATGGATGGATGGATGGATGGATGGATGGATATATATATATATATATATATATATATATATATATATATATATATATATATATATATATATATATATATATATATATATACACTACCGTTCAAAAGTTTGGGGTTACCCAAACAATTTTGTGGAATAGCCTTCATTTCTAAGAACAAGAATAGACTGTCAAGTTTCAGATGAAAGTTCTCTTTTTCTGGCCATTTTGAGCGTTTAATTGACCCCACAAATGTGATGCTCCAGAAACTCAATCTGCTCAAAGGAAAGTCAGTTTTGTAGCTTCTGTAACGAGCTAAACTGTTTTCAGATGTGTGAACATGATTGCACAAGGGTTTTCTAATCATCAATTAGCCTTCTGAGCCAATGAGCAAACACATTGTACCATTAGAACACTGGAGTGATAGTTGCTGGAAATGGGCCTCTATACACCTATGTAGATATTGCACCAAAAACCAGACATTTGCAGCTAGAATAGTCATTTACCACATTAGCAATGTATAGAGTGTATTTCTTTAAAGTTAAGACTAGTTTAAAGTTATCTTCATTGAAAAGTACAGTGCTTTTCCTTCAAAAATAAGGACATTTCAATGTGACCCCAAATTTTGAACGGTAGTGTATATATATATATATACACACACAATATATATTGCATTTTCCCAATGAATGGGTGTAATTTTGAATTTGGTGATGGGGACATTTAAAAAAAAAAAAATATTCACAAAGTTCAGTAAGCAGCTTGTGTTATGTTTGACCGGATGTTGACTTTTTGAGCTGGTTGATTTTTTTTTTCTGCATGATGACTCGGGGAGGTTGTCTTGATTGGGTCATATGAGTGAATGCCGTGCTTGCGATGTCAAAAAAGTACACATCATGGACGCTGACCTGAATTTCTCACATCATCCACAAGATGGTGGATAACATGATGGTGACAGACTGCTGTTTGTTTTTTTGTTTAATATGAAAACATCCCGCATAGCCAGGTTATTTACTTAAGTGAAACTCGTGCCGTCATCTCGCGGGCCAAATTGAAGATTTGAACACCCCTGGTTTAGCTGCTTGGAGAACTAGCGTCCGCATCTAGTGGGTCCATGTGGCTGACTTCTGTTTTGTTTGATCAGCCGTTCTACTGCCGTGTGCCAGGCATGTAAATAAACGTTTACAAAATCTTTCGTACAGGTATATATCTGCGGCTTACGGTACGGTGCGGGTAATATATGTAAACACATTTATTTTGTCTAAAATTTAGTGGGTGCGGCTTAAATACCGCTTTATAGCCCGTAAAATACAGTATTCGTTCATTCATTTTTCATCATGACAAGTGAGAATTTGCGTCACCTGCCTCAACTGTAAATTTCTGAAATATGTATTCCAAAAACACAAAAAAACAACACATTTCTGAATGATTGAGACATTTGTTTCTATCATTTCATGGATACAAAAAGAAAAGGTTCAGAATGTGAAGAAGCAAGTCCGAAGCCTAATTTATTTTATTGAATGCTTTAAATATTCTGCTTTTAACCGACAAAGTCTCTGTTTTAAAGAGAATTGAAAGTGCAGGAGATGTTTTTAATGACTAAAAGTTGTTTTTAAAGTTCCAAATAAGAATTGTGCTGGCAAACTTTAAATGAACTCTAGCTGATAGTTAATCTTTTTAAAACATACATCATCCGAGCAGCCACAAGACAAAACACTATGTTCCGCCCCTGCAAACAAACAAAAACAAACAAACATTCATCACTCCCTGCGCCTCAACACACAAAATATTCCAGCGGGTCAGCTTATTAGGTCGGTATTGTGTGGCGGAATAGAAAATGTGACAAGTAAATGGGAAACATGGATCACGTGTTGAAGAAAATCAATAATAAAGAGCAGCTTTGCGTTGGAAGACACTGGCTTTGTGTCGCCTCTGCTGCCAGAAGAAGGCTCCGCATTTCTTATGGCTTTAATAGAACACGTACTACGCCAGGCAGGCCCACATTACGGGATTTAGTGTGCCTATATGTCTCCTGTCGCCTATAATTCTTCATATGTGCTGGGAGAAAGAAAAATATGCAATAAAGCATGGAGATACTGTACATCTGGCATGTTAGCATACGAGCTATCGTACTTTAAAAAGACAGCTATGACTCGCGGGTGATATACAACAGCGGCTGGAGAAAAGTAAAGAAAAAAAACAACTTGCTAAATTAGGTTCAGTTACAGTTTTAGGGGGAAAACACTTCTTCAAAAAATGTGACCAAATGTCATGAATGATGTTGTCATATGCCAATACAAAAAGAAGCATCGATTTTGGTCCGGGGTCGTTTCAACTATGCATTTTAGACAACAAAAACTAGCTTTCCTTTACATTTTGAAGAGTTGAAATGTCCTTTTTTTTTATTGTTACAGGATTTTGAATAAAATGGGCAATCATTTTTGTGTGGTTGTCTTTAAATACTAAATAAGATAATATGTATGCAAGTGCAAAGAGTGAAAGTTGTGCAACAAAAAAAGAGCAACATTTTTTTTTAAAAATTTTTCAAAAAGATTAGGTGCAGCAGAAACAACGTACAAATGCAATTTTGTAGTCAAAATGTCATACGGTAACTAAATGTTTTACTGAACTGACAGTCATTGATTTGCTCAAAACTTGCTGACAGTAAGTATTAAGTGCACATTTTTTGTTTTTTGGTCTTAAATAGAAATATTTCCTGCTGAACTTAATCAAAATAAACACATTTCTTTAACAAGGGTATGTCCTGCTAAACTTAAAACAGAATAAATTCAGTGTGCAGCTTTATGATAGAGCAGGCCTCCAGCATTCATCACTATGAAAACTACTGTGACAAAAAGAGAGGTGAGATATATGACTGGCAATTGTGCTTTATTTATGAAAGAGATCTCCTCTCACTGATGCTATGTTGTGTAGGTTGTAATTAATTAAAAGCATCACACTCACAGCTCATTAGAGTGGAATAAATGACACGCCACTAATAGTTTTAACCCGCCACATATCCCTCTTCTCCTAGCGAAGGTTGCAAAACTGGATGTGTAATATCTTCACTGAATGGCGGCGTGTGATCGATGTCGGACCAAGTGCACTCAGTAATAAATATTGCACTTACTACAACCATAGACAGCAGAACACTTCTATTTGAACTTTTATACACTTACTTTAGTTAGAATCAAATGTAAGCGGGCGCTAATACAAAACAATTGACGACGTAATATATGTTTACTGTTTTTTAAAATTATCCAGTGGAGATGGGTACTTAAAGGCCTACTGAAACCCACTACTACCGACCACGCAGTCTGATAGTTTATACATCAATGATGAAATCTTAACATTGCAACACATGCCAATACGGCCGGGTTAACTTATAAAGTGCAATTTTAAATTTCCCGCTAAACTTCCGGTTGAAAACGTCTATGTATGATGACGTATGCGCGTGACGTCAATCGTTGAAACGGAAGTATTCGGCCCCATTGAATCCAATACAAAAAGCTCTGTTTTCATCTCAAAATTCCACAGTATTCTGGACATCTGTGTTGGTGAATCTTTTGCAATTTGTTTAATGAACAATGAAGACTGCAAAGAAGAAAGTTGTAGGTGGGATCAGTGTATTAGCGGCGGACTACAGCAACACAACCAGGAGGACTTTGAGATGGATAGCAGACGCGCTAGCCGGCGACTTCACCTTGACTTCCTCCGTCTCCGGGCCGCCGACCGCATCTATGATCGGGTGTAGTCGAAAAAAACTGCGACTTATAGTCCGAAAAATACGGTAATTTGTCAAAAAAATTAAAGTGTAAATGAAAATACAGCCTCACCACTTTTGTCATAATTTTTTGCGCTGAAGTAACTTCTATATGGCTTCCAGACTTCTTCTGTTTGTTTGATGTTGTCATTACTGCCACCAGTGGTGGAAAAAGTGTATTACGCCTGAGTACCACAGCTGAAAAAACATTGTTATACTATTACTATAACTACTAAATGCTTAATGAATGTGTTTCTTAACTAAATTGTCAATTTTTTTTTAAGTGTAAATGAAAATACAGCCTCACCACTTTAGTCATAATTTTTTGCACTGAAGTAACTTCTATATGGCTTCCAGACTTCTTCTGTTTGTTTGATGTTGTCATTACTGCCACTAGTGGTGGAAAAAGTGTATTACGCCTGAGTACCACAGCTGAAAAAAAAATATTTTGTGGCGGCACTCTAGGGGACGCCGGCCCTATTATGAAGGAACAGTGTCATAAACTCTACACTATACGGCCACGTAACGTCTAACTCAGCTCAGTGGCCTTGAGGTTAGAGTGTCCGCCCTGAGACCGGAAGGTTGTGAGTTCAAACCCCGGCTGAGTCATACCAAAGACTCTAAAAATGGCATGGCTTGGCACTCAGCATCAAGGGTTGGAATTGGGGGTTACATCACCAAAATGATTCCCGAGCGCGGCGCACGCTGCTGCTCACTGCTCCCCTCACCTCCCAGGGGGTGGAACAAGGGGATGGGTCAAATGCAGAGGACAACTTTCACCACACCTAGTGTGTGTGTGTGTGTGACAACTTTAACTTAACGTTAATTAGTAGAAGCATTTAAGTCCCATCTTAAAACTCATTTGTATACTCTAGCCTTTAAATAGACCCCCTTTTTAGACCAGTTGATCTGCCGTTTCTTTTCTTTTCTGCCCCCTCTCCCTTGTGAAAGAGGCGGGGGGGACACAGGTCTGGTGGCCATGGATGAAGTGCTGGCTGTCCAGAGTCGGGACCCGGGGTGGACCGCTCGCCTGTGCATCGGTTGGGGACATTTCTGCGCTGCTGACCCGTCTCCGCTCGGGACGGTCTCCTGCTGGCCCCACTATGGACTGGACTTTCACTATTATGTTAGATCCACTATGGACTGGACTTTCACAATATTATGCTAAACCCACTCGACGTCCATTGCATCCGGTCTCCCCTAGAGGGAGGGGGGTCACCCACATCTGCGGTCCTCTCCAAGGTTTCTCATGGTCATTCACATTGACATCCCACTGGGTTGTGAGTTTTTCCTTGCCCTTATGTGGGCTCTGAACCGAGGATGTCGTTGTGGCTTGTGCAGCCGTTTGAGACACTGGGGATTTAGGGCTATATAAATAAACATTGATTGATTGATTAATTGCAACTTATTGTCATGATGTGGTAATAAAAGATTTAATAACTGGACAGCAGCAACATTTTTAAATGTCTCAATAAAAAAATAGATTTATTGATGATAAAAAGTGACTATATATTAACACACACAAAAATTGGTACGGTTTAGTACTAGTATTGCTTCCCAGGCACTGGAAATGGGTACCAAGTAAATGGCACTCATTCCTACTATCAAGTCCACATTTTGAAATGCATTTGTTTAGTTTTTTTCAGGCTGCTTGGTGACTTAACTGTCCAGTCATGAACATAATATCCAACCAATCGATCAGCTCCTCAACAAACGTCAGTGTGGTTTTTACCACAGTGGCTGAACGTTAAATTACAGCTCACAGCTTTATTAGGAGCAAAGAGACGCGGCTAATAATTCTTTTTTATTTTTTTTATTTTTTTACCGCGGCTTTAAACGACTTGGTTTAGTCCACCTTAATACGTTCTTCAAGCACATTTATAATGTTGGCCCGCACACTGTACGTGCCTGAAGCGCTAAAAGGTCAATACGGTCTGTCAGATACAACTGTCGAGCCGGCCGGTGATACGTTGCTCACACACACACACACACACACACACACACACACACACACACACACACACACACACACACACACACACACACACACACACACACACACACACACACACACACACACACACACACACACACACACACACACACACACACACACACACGTCAGGGGTGTGCTGATGGATTGACAGTCTAATTGGATGTAAGCTCCCCTATTGTAGCGATGCTCTTGCGAGGCAATCCATTGTAACAATGTGAGCGCGCACGCACTCCCACTCCCACACTCCGCTGGCCTCCACTGCAGATAAATAAATAAAGCAACAGCAAATAAAGAAACCATGTGGGCTGTGGATTTAGGGATGGGGGGGGGGGGGGTCAGCATGGAGCGGCGAAGGCCACAAAGATGAGCGGAGAAAAGAAGGATGCCACGGGGAGACATGACTTCCTCCTGTGTTTCAGTAACAGCACACTTAAGGTTAATAACACTAAGGGAAGGAAAAATACGAAAAATCCCCTCATTCCCCTCGCCACGTTTTTTTTTTTTTTTTTCCTTTCTTACCCCGTCAAGGTCAGCATTTAATTCAGCTGTTGATTTATTCATTTTTATGCTTCAGCTTCTCTTTGTGAGCCGTTAATGCGTCATGCAACCTTGTGCTGCGGACGCCGCAAATAACGCCGATAAAAGTCTAAAAAGCATGTTGATTAGACGCAAAGGTCTTTTTATGGGGCAGGAATGAGAAAAAAAAAAGAAAAATCAAACAACCAAATTATTCATAACCTGGACAACTTGTGAGTTAAAGTCCATTTTTTTATGAGATGAATTAGACAGGAAAGTAGGCAAAGACTTTAAGAAGTAGCATTAACCAACAAACAAATCTCACTCCAAAGGGGTCTAAACCAGGGGTGTCAAACGTACGGCCTGCAAGTTTTATCTGGCCCGTCAAGTATTAAAATTAGCTGCTTTTTTTTTTTTGAATGAAAAAAAACTGCTGTTCTAAATGTGTCCACTGGATGTCACAATAGCAATTCTGTTAGGCAAGCAAACAATTTATACCGGGGCCAAACAAGAGGTTAAGTTAAAGTTAAAGTGCCAATGATTGTCACACACACACTAGGTGTGGCGAAATTATTTTCTGCATTTGACCCATCACCCTTGATCACCCCCTGGGAGGTGAGGGGAGCAGTGAGCAGCAGCGTTGGCCGCGCCCGGGAATCATTTTTGGTGATTCAACCCCCAATTCCAAACCTTGATGCTGAGTGCCAAGCAGGGAGGTAATGGGTCCCATTTTTATAGTCTTTGGTATGACTCGGCCGGGGTTTGAACTCACAACCTACCGATCTCAGGGCGGACACTCTAACCCAGGGGTCCCCAAACTACGGCCCGCGCGCCGGATCCGGCCCGCCAGCGTCCAAAATCAGGCCTGCGGGAAGTCCAAAGTAAAAAAAATAAATAATAAAATAAAATAAAAAATTAAAAAATTTAATTATTATTTTTTTCTGTCTTTTCTTATCCACTTTGTACCGCTTGCTACTCACGGTGTCTCCTAGCCACTCAGGCAAATCATATTGTCTAAAAATGCATTTTCTCATCGATAACGTGACATCATCGCGTGCGCGGAAAGTGCGCTATATATATCTAATATATATATATATATATTTGATATATATGTATGTATGTATATATATATATATATATATATATATATATATATATATATTTGATATATTGTGGGCTCTGTATCGAGGATGTCGTTGTGGCTTGTACAGCCCTTTGAGACACTTGTGATTTAGGGCTATATAAATAAACATTGATTGATTGATTGATTGATATATATATATATATATATATATATACAGCCCGGCCCCCGGCCAAATTGTTTTAACCCAATGCGGCCCCCGAGTCAAAATGTTTGGGGACCCCTGCTCTAACCACTAGTACACAGTAAAGCAGTGTTTTTCAACCACTGTGCCACGGCACATTATGTAATTTCACCTAATTGGGTTAAAAATATTTTTTGCAAATTAAATGATAAATGGGTTATACTTGTATAGCGCTTTTCTACCTTCAAGGTACTCAAAGCGCTTTGACAGTATTTCCACATTCACCCATTCACACACACATTCACACACTGATGGCTGGAGCTGCCATGCAAGGCGCTAACCAGCAGCCATCAGGAGCAAGGGTGAAGTGTCTTGCCCAAGGACACAACGGGCGTGACTAGGATGGTAGAAGGTGGGGATTGAACCCCAGTAACCAGCAACCCTCCGATTGCTGGCACTGCCACTCTACCAACTTCGCCACGCCGTACCGGTAATTAGAATCCGCAAATGTGCCGTTGTTGAGTGTCTGTGCTGTCTAGAGCTCGGCAGAGAGACCATGTAAAACTCTTCCATATCAGTAGGTGGCAGCAGGTAGCTAATTGCTTTGTCGATGTCGGGAACATGGTTTGTCGTGATCACAATATGCAGGCGACAGCGGGAGGCAGTGCGCAGGTATAAAAATAAAAAAAATAAAAAAAAGGTATCTAATGCTTAAACCAAAAATAAACAAAAGGCGCTAAGAAAAGGCATTGAAGCTTAGGGATGGCTATGCTAAACAAAGATAAAACTGAACTGGCTGCAAAGTAAACAAAAACAGAATGCTGGACGACAGCAAAGACTTACAGCAGGTGGAGCAGACGGCATCCACAAAGTACATCCGTACATGACATGACAATCAACACCAAAATAGGAGCGCAAGACAAGGACTAAAACACTACACACAGGAAAACACCAAAAAGCTCAAAATAAATCACGGCGTCAAGTGACAGGTGGTGACAGTACACCTACTTTGAGACAAGAGTTAAAGTGATGCATGGGTAGTTATGGTTTTAATTCATATCCAACAATTGCGGGACCAACTTTTTATCGTCAATATCGACTGCTGAGTTTCATTTTTTTATGTTTTCTGCTCGCGGAGTACGTCCGCATTTTGTCAATGAAAAAAATGTGCCTTGGCTCAGAAAAGGTTGAAAAACACTGCAGTAAAGGGTGACTGTGGCTCCTCCTCCTCGACCCACATGATACTTAACCCTTGTGTGGTGTTTGTGGGACCCGTTTTCATTTTTTATTAAAAGAAAAATGATACAATTAATTCATTTTTCAAACTGAGACTCACTGACTTTGGCTCATTTTCTGTGAAGAACATATATCAGAATACATATTTAATGACCACACACCCCACCCTACACATTTATATTACATATAAGATGTCCGGGTCTACTGGACCCGGGGCTAATAGAAGTGTGGAAATTTATGTTCTGTGTACCACACACACACACACACACACACACACACACACACACACACACACACACACACACACACACACACACACACACACACACACACACACACACACACACACACACACACACACACACACACACACACACACACACACACACACACACACACACACACACACACACACACCAGGCCTAGACAGGAGGAGGACAGAGTGTAGGTACACAGAACATCAGAGGGTCAAATGTGCGAGAAAATGAGAGCAGACAGTGTTGACAAACAATGTTGCAACCTTGTGTGGGAACCGCTGTACTGAACATATGTTTATTGGGATAAGGTAAACATCTGTTCAGTATTTTAACATTCAAGTGTTTGATTGTGAGGCATTAAAAGCCACAAAATACAACGGGTCCATCAGACCCACAAACGCTGGCTGAGTAACAACAATATGAACATTACACAAGAGTTAAAACCTGACGTTTTATGTCTTCTGCTTCGGACACATCGTCATTTGGCACCCTTGTTGTCCCACAATGTCTCTGTCAAACACGACAAAATGTAACCCTTTTGAATAGTTTTTACCTCCGTTTCTTACGGTTTGTTGAGTTAGCACTGGATTGATACGTGGACATGACAGAAGGAGGTATTCGATACCTCAAAGAGTTTACATGTTGTGTTTTTTGTTCATTCCCAGAAAGACTGTGACTTAAAGTTTAATCCTGGCTTTGTAGATGCACTGAGACAAAGTCTAAGCCCATTGTGTTTTTGAAACTGCACCAATTTTTAACAAACTTAAAGTGTTTTGTCCGGAGGATTATTTGTGATTTGTACGTTTTCCTTATGTGCTTGTTTTATTTTTGGCCAAAGTAAAACAAAGAAAACAACCTGGAGTTGTCTTTACGTTTAAGTTATCATGCCATGATTTTACCATGCCGGCCCACTTGGGAAAAGATTTTCCTCCATGCGGCCCCTGAGCTAAAATGAGTTTGACACCCCTGGTCTAAACCTTTTCCACCGAGGACCACTCGCAAAAATAAAATATTTACTTTGAATTTACTTGATTAATTATACATGCTAAAACCACTTGGAAGCTGTTGAATATATTTCAATAATTATTATTCACAGTATGATATACTGTTTAAGCGCTCATCTCTTTTCTTGTAAAATATTCACTCAAGGATCGTACATATCCAGCTAAAATAACACCGGTGATCGAAAATATTCTAATGCAGGGGTTCTTAACCATTTTGACCTCTACATAGGGGCTCGGAGATACTCACATGTTAACACTGAATTAGTAATTTTACTTTTGATTTGAATCATTTTCAATAATTACGGTATATTTAATATACCATATTTTCCGGACCATAGGGACCACCGGATTATAAGGCGCACTGCTGATGAATGGTCTATTTTTTTTAATCTTTTTTCATATACCGGATTATAGGGCACATTAAAGGAGTCATATTATTATTATTATTATTATTTTCTAAATGGAAAACACTTCCTTATGTTCTACATAACATGTAATGGTAGTTCTTTGGTCAAAATGTTGCATAGATTATGTTTTACAGATCATCTTCAAGTCGCTTCCTGACAGTCGCTTCCGGATGCGCCGTTTTGTGGGCGGTCTTATTCACGTGGCTCACCTTCGGCAGCGTCTTCTCCCCGTCATCTTTGTTGTAGCGATGTAGCGTGCAAGGACGGGAGTGGAAGAAGTGTCAAAAGACGGAGCTAACTGTTTTAATGACATTCAGACTTTACTTGAATTAAGCACTCACATCAATGTATTTAAAAATGTACAGTTAAAACTTGTGATCGGTATTGGTGTCAGCATTGATCCCATGTGATCTGAACATTTCTATGTAAAAAAACAAAACTTTTGCAATTATTTAACAACACTTCCTTTATTTATATTTAGATCCTATTTTTCCACTTTGTTCTGACATTTAATTTAACATTGGATACAAATCACTTAGGCCGCGGCATGAATCATGTTACTCATATCAACTGTTGGTTGACTTCTTAATGAACTGCACAAGAAAAAAAAACCTTCCAAATGTGACAACTGAGCATATATCAGCATTATTGGACGGCCACTTGTCGCTAGGAAGAATTTATTTACATGCGGAAAATTTAAAGACATTAGCGAAGGTCGGCCGCGCCCACAAGGATTATTAGTAGACATTTGTGAAAATGAACACTCCTGTGGTTTTTTTTGCTGATGTTAGAGGAATGTTTTCCCACTTTTGAGCAAAAAAAGCTTCAGGGGTTACTGGCTCTGGACTAGGTTTTGCTGGAAGAAGATAAAAACAATGATCTCACTCTGTTTCTTATCCATACAAACACACACACAAGATTCCCTCTTGTTTGAAATGGGTTAGGATGTACCAGGTGCAGAGAGTGAGAGTGGACAAGAGTGTGTGAGTGCTCAGGGACACTTTCAATTTCTGCCAAGGCGGTGCAGAAAGGTGGACAAAAGCATGTGAGGAGGGTGACCATTTTATAGAATGCACCAGACTTAAAGGCCTACTGAAATGAATTTTTTTTATTTAAACTGGGATAGCAGATCCATGCTATGTGTCATACTTGATCATTTTGCGATATTGCCATATTTTTGCTGAAAGGATTTAGTAGAGAACGACGACGATAAAGTTCGCAACTTTTGGTCGCTGATAAAAAAAAGCCTTGCCCCTACCGGAAGTAGCGTGACGTCACAAGCTGGAGTGCTGCTCACATTTCCCTATTGTTTACACCAGCAGCGAGAGAGATTCGGACCGAGAAAGCGACGATTACCCCATTGATTTGAGCGAGGATGAAAGATTTGTGGATGAGGAAAGTGAGAGTGAAGGACTAGAGTGCAGTACAGGACGTATCTTTTTTCGCTCTGACCGTAACTTAGGTAAAAGGGTTCATTGGATTCCACACTTTCTCCTTTTTTTATTGTGGATCACGGATTTGTATTTTAAACCACCTCGGATACTATAGCCTCTTGAAAATGAGAGTCGAGAACACGAAATGGACATTCACAGTGATTTTTATCCCCACGACAATACATCGGCGGAACACTTTAGCTACGGAGCTAACGTGTTAGCATCGGGCTCAAATGCAGATAGAAACAAAAGAAATAAACCCCTTACAGGAAGGATAGACAGAAAATCTTTGATTGATTGAGACTTTTATTAGTAGGTTGCACAGTGAAGTACATATTCCGTACAATTGACCACTAAATGGTAACACCCGAATAAGTTTTTTAACTTGTTTAAGTCGGGGTCCACTTAAATTGATTCATGATACAGATATATACTATCATATATACTATCATCATAATACAGTCATCACACAAGATAATCACATTGAATTATTTACATTATTTACAATCAGGGGTGTGGAGGGGGTGGGGGGTAGGATATGGACAGCAAGTAGTGGACATATAGAGAGAGAGAGAGAGAGAGAGAGAGAGAGAGAGAGAGAGAGAGAGAGAGAGAGAGAGAGAGAGAGAGAGAGAGAGAGAGAGAGAGAGAGAGAGAGAGATCAGAAGGCATAAGAAAAAGTATCTGCATTTGATTGTTTACATTTGATTATTAGCAATCTGGGGAGGGTGTTAGTTTAGGGTTGTAGCTGCCTGGAGGTGAACTTTTAGTGCGGTTTTGAAGGAGGATAGAGATGCCCTTTCTTTTATACCTGTTGGGAGCGCATTCCACATTGATGTGGCATAGAAAGAGAATGAGTTAAGACCTTTGTTAGTTCGGAATCTGGGTTTAACGTGGTTAGTGGAGCACCCCCTGGTGTTGTGGTTATGGCGGTCATTTACGTTAAGGAAGTAGTTTGACATGTACTTCGGTATCAGGGAGGTGTAGTGGATTTTATAGACTAGGCTCAGTGCAAGTTGTTTAACTCTGTCCTCCACCTTGAGCCAGCCCACTTTAGAGAAGTGGGTAGGAGTGAGGTGGGATCTGGGGTGGAGGTCTAGAAGTAACCTGACTAGCTTGTTCTGAGATGTTTGGAGTTTAGATTTGAGGGTTTTGGAGGTGCTAGGGTACCAGGAGGTGCATGCGTAATCGAAAAAGGGTTGGACGAGAGTTCCCGCCAGAATCCTCAAGGTGCTTTTGTTGACCAGAGAGGAGATTCTGTAGAGAAATCTCGTTCGTTGGTTAACCTTTCTGATTACCTTGGTTGCCATTTTATCACAGGAAAGGTTAGCCTCTAGAATGGAACCTAGGTAGGTGACCTCATCTTTCCTGGTGATAACAATGTCACCCACTTTTATGGTGAAGTCATTGACTTTCTTAAGGTTGATGTGGGACCCAAACAGGATGGATTCTGTTTTACCCAAGTGCATGGACAGCTTGTTGTCAGCGAGCCAGGTGCAAGTTCTACACAGCTCAGCACTGAGGATTTTCTCCACCTGTGACTTGTCCTTGCCGGATACCAGCAGGGCAGAGTCATCCGCAAACAAAAACAATTCACAGTCGCATGCCGATGACATGTCATTTATGTATATTAGGAACAGTAAAGGTCCCAATATACTGCCTTGGGGGACTCCACAGCTCACCGAGAGGTAAGATTGCATCCAGCTCCATGAGGTTTTGTTAAATCCGATTGCTCTGAGCTTATCCAACAGTATAGCGTGGTTAACGGTGTCAAAGGCCTTCTGAAGGTCCAGCATGACCATGCCGCAGTATTTGCCCGCGTCCACCTCATGTTTGATGTGGTCGGTCAGATACAGAAGACATGTGTCAGTGGAGTGGTTAGTTCTGAAGCCGGATTGGAATTTGTACATGAGTTTATTAGTGGCAAGGTAACTATCCACCTGTTCATAAACTATTTTCTCCATTACTTTCGAAATGGAGCTGAGAATAGAAACAGGTCGGTAGTTGGCAGGTTCCAATTTGCTTCCTTTTTTAAAGAGGGGAGTTACTCTTGCTATCTTAAAATCTTTTGGTACTTGGCCTTGTGTAATTGATAGGTTTATTATGTGCGTGATGATCGGGGCAATGATGGAGGCAGAGTCCCTGAGGAATCTGGAGGGAATATTATCAAGGCCGGTGGCCTTGTTAGGGTGGAGCGCGCTCAATTTTTTAAACACCTCATCAGCTGTGACCATTTCTAATTTGAAATCATCGTTGGATACTCCTAGCTTTCTGTAGAAGGCTTTAATGTGTTCTACACCAAAGCGACCAGAGTGGTGGGACAGCTTGTTGACAAGAGTTGCGGCTATGCTGGTGAAAAAGATGTTAAGTCTGCTAGCTACCTCCATTTTGTCTGTAATGAGGGAGTCACCCTCCTTGATGCTGATGTTGGTGAGTCTTGTTTTAAGTTTCTGGCTGCAACCAGGAAGCTGGTTGTTGAGAATTTTCCAGAGCTCACGTGGCTTATTTGTGTTTTCCTCTATTTTGTCGTTAATGTAATTTTTTTTTAAGGATTTAGTCAGGTTGGTTGACTTATTTCTTAATTTATTGCATTGCTTTTTGAGAGTTGAAAGGAGTAATTTGAGGTTGATGTTATTGGGTTGTTTATCTACTTCTGTTTTACATTTTTGGTATTCAGAGTATTTTCTGTCTCTGTCTTTAATGGCAGCTAATAGGTCCGGATTCATCCATGGTTCCGAGCGGGCTTTGATCCTGACTGTTTTCACGGGAGCCATGTCATTTAGTATCTTTAGGAACGCCGTTTTGAAGCGATCCCAAGCAACATCGACCAGGTTGCTCGCGAGCACAGGGGACCAGTCCCACTCATCTAATTTTAAATTGAAATTGTCATTGGAGTATTTTTTGAGGGATCTGGATTGGGCTATTATGTGGCCATTGGTTTTGGGTTTAGCTATTTTGCGGGTGCAGAAGGTTAGATAGTGGTCGCTAAGACCACAGATCATGACCCCACTATTTTTTATTTTAGGCCGGTCTGAAGTGAGAATGAGATCTATGGTTGATTGGGTGGAATCACACACCCTTGTAGGTAGCGCTATTAGCTGGGAAAGACCGTGCAGATTACAAAACTTGCTGAAGGATCTGAAGACAGGCGCATCTTTGCGTTGAATATCTGTGTTCAGATCCCCAGTTATAATTTTCTCCACGTTGTCTGTCCCTGCCAAGCATTCTTCCAAAGCCCCATAGAAATCACTCTGATTAGGGGGTCTATAAACAGTCCCTATTAGTACCGGCTTAGCGTTTTTAAATTTGATTTCCGCCCACACAGATTCCAGGTCATTGTGGTTAAGATCAGTGCGAGTTATGTATTTTATATCTTGGTGAATATACATACAAACGCCCCCACCGTGTTTATTCCTATCCTTTCTGATAACCGAAAAGTTTTCTATATTTCTATCTCTGAGTCAGAAATACTTTGATCAAATTTGGTTTCAGAGAAACACTAAATTTTTACCTTCGTGTTGAGGAACATTTCTCTGATTTGGTCGAGTTTGGCTCCAGAGAGGCTGTTCACATTAAGGTGGATGATGTGTAGTCCACTGGAACCAAAAAGAGCATCAGAGTCCGCTGTGTTGTGGTACTGACCAGAAAAGTTCTTGGTTGTTATTGCTGTTGAAGTTGAAGAAGAGAAGGGAGAGAGAGGAGAGAGAGAGAGAGAGAGAGAGTCATCTTCCTCCAGGTGAAAGAGGTGGGAGGGGGAGGGGCGGAGTTGGAGAGGGGGAGAGGGGGAGGCCAGGTAGGGTTGCTGGGGGTGGATTTCCTTTTGGCGGGCTTTTTTGAGGACAAAGAGAATAACGAAAATGTTTTTGTAAAGGCGCATCTAAATCCAGTGTATGCCGCGTCCTCGACCGTCGTGGACCGGGGAGAGGCCGCGTGGACCCCCGCCCTCTCGTGCAGTTCCCCGCCATCATCGATGACTGGTTCGCCGTCCACCGCCGCCGCTGCGTCGTTAACCGCCGCTGAGTCGTTCACCGCCGCTGAGTCGATGCCTTCTCCGATGACTGGGTCGTCCTCCACCGCCGAGCCTCCGACCGTGTCGATGAACGGGGCAAAGTCCTCCGCCGAGCCGCCGATCGCTGGAGCACAGGTGAGCTTGAGCTGAGATGAGCCGGTAGCAGAGTTAGCTTCGATAGCGACGCTAGAAATAGCATTGCTAGTCTTCGCCAGTCGGGACAACATTAACCGTGTTGTTGCAGGTCCAGGGTTGAGTTCAGTGTCTCCTGATAGTAGAAGTAATAGTAGTATTATTGACTTTCTGTCTATCCTTCCAGTCAGGGGCATGTTCCCTTTGCCTCGATGGCCAGTCAAGCACGATGCTAACACGTTAGCTCCAAAGCCAAGGTGCTTCGCTGATGTGTTGTCGTGGAGATAAAAGTCACTGCGTATGTCCATTTCGCGTTCTTGACTCTCATTTTCAAGAGGGTAAAGTATCCGAGAAGGTTTAAAATATAAATCCGTGATCCACAGTAGAAAAAGGAGGAAGTGTGGGATAATCCGAGCAGTTGTTTGAATTCCCGATCGGGAGCGAAAGAGAGTGCGACCGCTCATCTCGGCCTCCGTTGTGTTTTTTTCAACAATCAACAATACTATTAACCATGGACCTGTAAATACATGGTTAATGCTTTCCAGCTTGGCGAAGATTAACAATGCTGTTGCTAACGACGCCATTGAAGCTAACTTAGCAACGGGACCTCACAGAGCTATGATAAAAACATTAGCGCTCCACCTACGCCAGCCAGCCCTCATCTGCTCATCAACACCCGTGCTCACCTGCGTTCCAGCGATCAACGGAAGGACGAAGGACTTCACCCGATCATCCGTGCGGTCGTCGGCTAGCGCGTCTGCTATCCAAGTCAAAGTCCTCCTGGTTGTGTTGCTACAGCCAGCCGCTAATACACCGATCCCACCTACAGCTTTCTTCTTTGCAGTCTTCATTGTTCATTAAACAAATTGCAAAAGATTCACCAACACAGATGTCCAGAATACTGTGGAATTTTGAGATGAAAACAGAGCTTTTTTGTATTGGATTCAAAGGTGTACCAATACTTCCGTTTAACTAGTGACGTCACGCGCATACGTCATCATACATAGACGTTTTCAACCGTAAGTTTAGCGGGAAATTTCAAATTGCACTTTATAAGTTAACCCGGCCGTATTGGCATGTGTTGCAATGTTACGATTTCATCATTGATATATAAACTATCAGACTGCGTGGTCGGTAGTAGTGGGTTTCAGTAGGCTTTTAAGACGGCATCTGCAGCGCTGGTATTGCTATTGTTTGTACTTACTTTTTTGTAAAGAATCCCTTTCATTACCACATTTTTCGGAAGATAAGGCCCACTTAAACTCGTTTTGTTTTCTCAAAAATCGACAGTGCACCTTATAGCCCGATGCGCCTAATGTACATATTAATTCTGGTTGTGCTTACCGACCTCAGAACATTTTTTTTTGGGTACATGGTGTAAAGATAAGTGTGACCAGCAGATGGCAGTCACACACAAGAGACATATGTGTGGCGTGCAGGCTCACGCCTGTTAGATTAATGACGCTAGCAGGTACCTGAAAGTAAGCAACATCACAACTTTGATGTTTCATTGACAATATTACACACAGCACTCAAATTTCTGTTCAAATGTTTTAATAAAACTTTGCCAAGCTACGAAGCGCACAGATTGATGGATTGTTGGTACATTACGGCTACTGTAGTCAGACGTACTGTGCTTCAAAATACGGGTATTATTATGGTGTGTGTATTAGCACCCCAAAATGGAACCTATTGGGAGACATTAGCTAGCATTTTGTTTTGCAATATTACGCAAAAACAACTTTTCTTACCTATTGGTACCTGCTGATGTGTATTTGGGTTCTGTATAAGTCCTGAACATGTGCGCTTATTGTAGTCAATAAGCTCCTTCTATTTCTCTGCCCTCTTGTTGTTTGGCACTCATCCTCCATTTCTATTACAAAGTGGCGTACAGATCTAACTTATATCTGTCAGTAGACTTGCTATGGAAGCGCTAAAAACTACAACAAAAGATGGGGACGCTGTTGAAGTACAGCCACGTAGTATAAGATTGCCCAAAATACGATCCCAAACAGACAGTCAGAAAGCGGCTTGACGATGGTCTGTAAAACAATCTTTGACCAAAGAACCACAGCAAAAGCGCTAAAAATGCGCAAAAAACTACAACAAAATAGGGTGTCGCTGTTGAAGTAGAGCCACGTAATATTAGATTGCCAAAAAAACGATCCTAAAGAGACAGTCAGAAAGCAGCTTGGTGATGGTCTGTAAAACAATCTTTGACCAAAGAACCACCGCTAAAGCACTAAAAAGTCCCCAAAAAAAGCCCTAATAAAAGCGCTAAAACTACAACAACAACAAAACGCAAAAAAGCGCTAAAAACTACAACAAAAGATGGTGACGCTGTCAAATTACAGTCACGTAGTATAAGATTGCCCAAAAAACGATCCTAAAGAGACAGTCAGAAAGCGGCTTGACGATGGTCTGTAAAACAATCTTTGACCAAAGAACCACCACTACAATCTTTGACCAAAAAACCGCCAAAAGCGCTAAAAGCATTAAAAAAGCGCAAAAACTACAAGAACAAAAAAGCGCTAAAAACTACAACAAAAAATGGTGACGCGGTCGAAGTAGAGCCACGTAATATAAAATTGCCCAAAAAACAATCCTAAAGAGACAGTCAGAAAGCGGCTTGAAGATGGTCTGTAAAACAATCTTTGACCAAAGAACCACCGCTAAAGTGCTAAAAAAGCGCTAAAAACTACAACATAAAAGCGCTAAAAACTACAACAAAAAAGGCACTAAAAAGCACTAAAAACTACGACAAAAGATGGTGCCGCTGTCGAAGTAGAGCCACGTAATACAAGATAGGCCAAAAAACAATCCTAAAGAGACAGTCAGAAAGCGGCTTGACGATGGTCTGTAAAACAATCTTTGACCAAAGAACCACCACTACAATCTTTGACCAAAGAACCACCGCTAAAGCGCTAAAAAAGTGCTAACAAAAAGCGCTAACAAAAAGCGCTAAAAACTACACCAAAAAAAGCTCTAAAAACTACAACAACAACAAAAAACACTAAAAACTACAACAATAGATGGTGATGCTGTCGAAGTAGAGCCACGTGATATAAGATTGCCCCAAAAAAAATCCTAAAGAGACAGTCAGACAGCGGCTTGACGGTGGTCTGTAAAACAATCTTTGACCAAAGAACCACCACTACAGTCTTTCACCAAAGAAGCACCACTACAATATTTGCCCAAAGAACCACCAGTACAATCTTTGACCAAATAACCACCACTACAATCTTTGACCAAAGAACCACCACTACAATCTTTGACCAAAGAACCACCAGTACAATCTTTGACCAAAGAACCACCACTACAATCTTTGACTAAAGAACCGCCAGTACAATCTTTGACCAAAGAACCACCACTACAATCTTTGACCAAAGAACCACCACTACAATCTTTGACCAAAGAACCACCACTACAGCCTTTGACCAAAGAACCACCACTACAATCTTTGACCAAAGAACCACCACTACAATCTTTGACTAAAGAACCACCAGTACAATCTTTGACCAAAGAACCACCAGTACAATCTTTGACCAAAGAACCACCAGTACAATCTTTGACCAAAGAACCACCAGTACAATCTTTGACCAAAGAACCACCAGTACAATCTTTGACCAAAAAAACACCAGTACAATCTTTGACCAAAGAACCACCACTACAGCCTTTGACCAAAGAACCACCACTACAGCCTTTGACCAAAGAACCACCACTACAATCTTTGACCAAAGAACCTCCAGTACAATCTTTGACCAAAGAACCACCAGTACAATCTTTGACCAAAGAACCACCAGTACAATCTTTGACCAAAGAACCACCAGTACAATCTTTGACCAAAGAACCACCAGTACAATCTTTGACCAAAGAACCACCACTACAGCCTTTGATCAAAGAACCACCACTACAATCTTTGACCAAGAACCACCAGTACAATCTTTGACCAAAGAACCACCAGTACAATCTTTGACCAAAGAACCTCCAGTACAATCTTTGACCAAAGAACCACCAGTACAATCTTTGACCAAAGAACCACCACTACAATCTTTGACCAAAGAACCACCAGTACAATCGTTGACCAAAAAAACACCAGTACAATCTTTGACCAAAGAACCACCACTACAGCCTTTGACCAAAGAACCACCACTACAGCCTTTGACCAAAGAACCACCACTACAATCTTTGACCAAAGAACCTCCAGTACAATCTTTGACCAAAGAACCACCAGTACAATCTTTGACCAAAGAACCACCGCTACATGTTATGTAGACCACAAGGAAGTGTTTGAAATATATTTAAAAAAAATCATAATGCGAGACCTTTAATGCGCCTTATGGTCCAAAAACCTGGGTATTTTAGACAGCCTTAAAATGGAAGAATCTGGGAGGACTCTTCCGGCAAAAGGAATTATTTGGGTCTGCTGGTTCTTCCCATGGTGAGACCGAAGCAGGTTGAAGTCTCAGTCCGTGATCTCATTGTGACTCACTTCCTCTGCACCCAAAGTGCTTTTCCCATCTGTTTCCCGACAGGGGGCTTTTCTTCCTTTTTTTCTGCTAATTCCCGCGGGCTGAGATCGCGAGAGTCGTACCGTTCGCGCGTGGAGACGGACCCGCTTTCAAAAAGCCACGTTACACTTGTTGACACGCGGCTCACGATGAAGAGGGACATGTCAGCCCTGAAGAGAGACACGTAGGAGGCCAGCAGCGCCCGCGGGCCGCTAACGGATGGCGCTCTCTCAGCATGTTGACAGTGCGCCTGACAGCTCATTAATCCAAGCAAATCCCTCCAAACTTACTGGAGTGTGGATTCTATTTTCAAATTTCCTATTAGTTCCTCTTTGCGGATTAAGCACCGCAGTTCACTAGAGAGCGCTCGGCCTCGCCGCCGCCGCCCGCCACGTATAATTGGCTTGTAATGGATTTGGGCTCGTCTTTGCGTTGCCTGATACGATGAGATCCGAGTCAAGCCGGCCGCTTTTCCATACCGGCCTCCGCTTTTGTGTCTTCTCTCTCTTTGCTGCTCATTGTCGATTGTGTTCAGCGGGAGATGGAACATGTCAGGTGTCTCGTGGCCTCAGGGCCCCCCGTCCCTGCCGAGACCCCGCATTTATATTCTGATGTCGTCCCCAGCGTGGCCCAGGTCTTTTTCCTCTTGTCCCTCACGCCGTGCTTTTAGTGCCCCCCCCCCCTCCAACCCTCCCATCCCTGTCGTCCATTATTAAGCTGAAAACGTTTTTCACCTCACCTGGCTGCTAAAAATATCTACACGCAAACTTTATCATGCAAAGCTCCGCCGGCGAGCGGGCTGCACTGACGACACACTGCATAGTTCAAGGGACGCGTTTACATCCACTCCCATGTGGTCTGCAGGAAAAACAGATACCTTTTATTCTGGAATATTCCAAATCTGGGTATAGTATCAAAATAAGAAGGCAACATTTGCTTTTACAGACACTACGGTTGCAACTAACGGTACTTTTAAAAGTCGACGAGTCTTGGATTAGTTGACAGTAGGGTTGTATGGTATACCGGTATTAGTATAGTACTGCGATACTAATGAATCGGTACTATACCGCCGATTTAAACACCTCCAAAATTGTTAAAAAAAACTACAACTACAATACTACAACACTTTTTAGTGCGCAACAAAAAAAAACACACTATAAACTATACACAACTGCCATCTAACGTCTTGGACTTGCAATTGGAATTGCGACTTAAAGGCCTACTGAAACCCACTACTACCGACCACACAGTCTGATAGTTTATATATCAATGATGAAATCTTAACATTGCAACACATGCCAATACGGCCGGGTTAACTTATAAAGTGCAATTTTAAATTTCCTGCGAAATATCCTGCTGAACGCGTCTCGGTATGATGACGTTTGCGCGTGACTGTAGCGGACATTTTGGGACACCATTGTGGTCAGCTATTAGGTCGTCTGTTTTCATCGCAAAATTCCACAGTACTCTGGACATCTGTGTTGGTGAATCTTTTGCAATTTGTTTAATGAACAATGAAGATAGCAAAGAAGAAAGCTGTAGGTGGGAAGCGGTGTATTAGCGGCCGGCTGCAGCAACACAAACACGTAGAGGCTACGTCGTAGCCGGTGTTTCATTGTTTACATTCCCAAACGATGACAGTCAAGCTTTACCATTGGCCTGTGGAGAACTGGGACAACATAGACTCTTACCAGGAGGACTTTGAGTTGGATTTGCATGCTTGTGGCGATGGGACAACAGAGACTCTTACCAGGAGGACTTTGAGTTGGATACGCGGTACTGTGAGTACGCAGCTGAGGCTTCCAAACATTTGATCGCTTGCCCATACGTGCGTGCCGCTATGTGCATGTCACGTACGTAACTTTGGGGAAATATATGTGCTGTATGAATTTTGCGGAGGTGAACAGTACTTTGGGCTGTAGGATTGAGTGTGTTGTGTGGGTGTTTGATTTGTATTGGCGGGTTATATGGACGGGAGGGGGAGGTGTTTGTTATTCACTTCACTAATTTGTGGCATATTAAATATAAGCCTGGTTGTGTTGTGGCTAATAGAGTATATATATGTCTTGTGTTTATTTACTGTTTTAGTCATTCCCAGCTGAATATCAGGTCCCACCCGCCTCTCACAGCCTCTTCCCTATCTGAATCGCTTCCACTGCCCTCTAGTCCTTCACTCTCACTTTCCTCATCCACAAATCTTTCATCCTCGCTCAAATTAATGGGGAAATCGTCGCTTTCTCGGTCCGAATCGCTCTCGCTGCTGGTGGCCATGATTGTAAACAATGTGCAGATGTGAGGAGCTCCACAACCGGTGACGTCACACGCATATCGTCTGCTACTTCCGGTACAGGCAAGGCTTTTTTTATCAGCGACCAAAAGTTGCAAACTTTATCGTCGATGTTCTCTACTAAATCCTTTCAGCAAAAATATGGCAATATCGCGAAATGATCAAGTATGACAATGGACATGCTATCCCCGTTTAAATAAGAAAATTGCATTTCAGTAGGCCTTTAAAGTGCAAGATGTCCTATAAACATGACAAAAAGTATTTTTTATCCAGAACTGTTTTAGCTGCAATTGTTTACCTAAAGGAGTAAAAGTGGCGGCCTATCAATTCAAATTTTATCAAGCAACTCGTCCACAATAAATCTTTGTCGATTAATTTTTATAATCGACATTGTCCGTTATGTCGACTGATCGTTGCAGCCCTATTATGCAACGTGGCAGCCATGAACACGGGCATAACATGTCTTATTTTTGAATATATTAGATACTTATCATTTAATTGATATCATTGAAGTATTTAAAAAATATTGTGTTTGTATTGAATGGAACAATATTCAAATTTTATTTTTTATTTTTTTTACAAACATGTGCATGTGTTTCAGTTTTAAGTTTTTGATTGATTGATTGAAGCTTTTATTAGTAGATTGCACAGTTGACCACTAAATGGTAACACAATTGACCACTAAATGGTAACACCCGAATAAGTTTTTCAACTTGTTTAAGTCGGAGTCCACGTATCATTTAAGGCACTGGCACTCTTTTTAAAGTTCCGGTTTGGTACTACAGCAGTATCGGGTAAAATGTAAACGATATCAATCCCTAATTAGGAGTGTCTTAGAATAGTCGACTGTTGCAACAATTGACATTGAACCTCCCTCCTCCCTCTTCCGGAAACAGGAGCTGGCGTGTGCTGCCGGGGGGTAGCTTCGACCGATACGCTCAGGTAGGAAGCCTCTCTCACTGCTATGGAAACGATCCCTCCGCTCGTTCACCTACAGAAACCTTGTCGCAACTTTTACTTCCTCTAGATCAGGAGTGTCAAAAATGACCCGCAAAATGTGTTTGCCATGTATAAAATTGAGCTTACATTTTTTAGTGAAATAAAATGATGTTCTTAATGTGTCCACTGGATGTGGCAATTGAAATTCAAGTGAAACCCACGTCACACATGACACTGTGTAAAGATGACGTGTCAGCTGACTTTAAGCGCCCTCTGGATTGATGCTGCTCCTGTTGTGGCTGGCAGCAGATGGCGGCAGACTGATGCAGTATCTATGCACAATACAGTGTTTCCCACACATTCATTTATTTGTGGTGGCCCGCCACGAAAGAATTACGTCCGCCACAAATAAAAATATATATATATATATTTTTTGTCCTGTCCAGCTTCTCAGGCAAATCGTATAGTTGATGTAGATGCCCATATAGGCTGTTCAGATTTACTTTACAAAAGAGAAGTGTAGGATAATTCTCTTGTTGCCTTATTTGTATTTGACCACTACTGTTGTCTGTTTATTTGTTACTGACTGTGGCAGGACACCTCTGCCTCTGTTTCACTTTATGTTGCTGGTAAATAATATGGTTGTAGTAGTAGGCTAAAGTTAAATTATTTAGTATGCACTAATTAAAGTGGCAGAGCTTTAAGAGACATTTTAGCTTTTATATTTTATAAGATATATTTTTTGTAAGAACCACAATTAATAAATATATTTCAGTGAATAACTTATTGTTCAAATCTGTATATAAATATGTACATAAAGTGTTGTAATTATATTGTAAAATGGATGGATGGATGGATGGACGTTTAAAACAAAACTGTTATTAATTAGTAAGTATAAATTTTTTAAGCCTTTTTAGAGAAAATCATATCATTGTAGTAAATTATGCAAATTACTCGATGATGTCATGGTGACCACGCCCATAGCCACGCCCCCACCGCCACAGGTATCTTGGCAGTTTATGGGAAACACTGCAATACCTTCTTTCATTTTAAATTATCTACTTAAGGGATATATCAACTATACGGTAAGCTGCAAAGACTTCAAGTCAACATGACCACCATCTTTGTAGTAAGAGTTTCGTACAGCGCTCGCAATTGATTGACGGAGCGATGCACACCCTGAATTCCATTGTAAAAATGTGTGTTTGTACATTTGTTGTTGTATTTTATGCTTAAATCTAGAACGATCACATTGGTTAAGTTTGTAGTTATTGTCAGAATAATTGTATCTAAGTTATCACAAAACTTTGTGTTACATTGAATTCAGCTCGCCCTGCGAGAGGACAAAAGCTGTCTTTGATCATACCAAGCAAAAGGCTTGTAAAACTCCACTGTGTAGGATGGGGAGCGACATGAGATCGGTAGGTTGGAGTTCAAATCCCAGCCGAGTCATACCAAAGACTATAAAAATGGGACCCATTACCTCCCTGCTTGGCACTCAGCATCAAGGGTTGGAGTTGGGGGTTAAATCACCAAAATGATTCCCGGGCGCCGCTGCTGCCCACTGCTCCCCAAGGGGATGGGTCAAATGCAGAGGACAAATTTCACCACATGTAGTGTGTGTGTGACAATCATTGGTACTTTAATCTTAATGAGGGTGTCGGTTTCTTTGATGTATTGTAATCCACAGGAAGATCTACAAAGCGGAGAGGAGGCAGGGCTTGACCTCCCTCCAGGCACCTTTTCTTTGAACTGTTTTGTGACCGAGGGCAACGGCTGTTTACGACCTTTTCTTTGAACTGTTTTACAACCTTTTCTTTGAACTGTTTTTTAACCAAAGGCGGCGACTATTTACGACCCCCTTCCTTTAGAAAGAGCTGTTGCCATGTAATCAGGGAAAGTCTAAATAAAAGAGGAGGCGTACAATCTTTCGTCAGAGCGTGGGATGACACTGTACAAGGGTACAGTGTCATCCCACGCGTTTCTCCTCAATTGAGCTGAATTGAATTATGTCGGTGTTTAATTCCTTGCTTCTTGTCTTGTTTAATATATGTCATCAGTGTTTGAACCTGACAGTTATGTTAACTTGATTTTGGCTACGGTGTCATTTTGATAATTGTTTTCTTTATATTATAATTGTAATATTTGAATGATTTCCCGAACATGCATACGATACACAGGAATGCATCACATATTTCCAGTTGTTTCATTACAGTACGTTAGAAAAGGAGTAGAAAGAAGCAGAGCTTATGCCGATAAATGAATGAGTTGTGGCAATTGAGGATGTCGCCAATGCGGCAGTTTGAGGAAACACTCGATTGCTTTTCCAAACACGTCTTTAATGGTGAACTGCCAACATGAGAATGCTGAACAGGAACTGCTTTAAGTTTAAAGGCTTTGTAAAAACACAAAGTCTTAGTTCATCGTGTTCTTCATTGTGGTTTGACACTGCACCAATTTTTTCCTCAGAATTTTCAACTAACTTGAAGTGTTCTGCCAAGAGGATTATTTGTAATGTGAACATTTTCAGAATGTGCTTGTTCTATTTTGGCCAAAGTAAAACTAAGAAAACCATCTGAAGTTGTCTTTATTTTTGTGGAGGGAGGTGTGGCCAGCGCGCCTGCAGGAGCAAAGGTCACCGCCTCCGTCTATGGTGCTGAGGACGAGCACCATCGGATGGGGGCGGGGCATGTGCTGACGGCGAACCACAGCTGACAGGTGATTACATTTCCCAGGTGGTACGTGTTAATCTAATCATCTGTTGTTTTTAACAGTGAGCGGCCGAGAGTAGGGGGGGAGAGAGGATACGGACGTGACTGAAAAGTCACATTCTGCGGGAGAAAAGATTTTGATAAAAACCTATGTAACTTTGTTAAAAACTGCACGCTTGGCTCCTGTGCCATGTCTACAGTGGAATTGCTAGGAAGCAACGTCCACAATTTTATAAGTTATTATGCCATGATTTTACCTTGAGCTAAAATTAGTTTAACACCCCTGCTCTAGATAGTCTGTGCTGCGCTAAAGTCAAAGACGACCCCGGTGGGGCCGATCCGAGGACCTCACGGAACTATCCATTCCCTGCCATGTTTTAGAAGTGGAATATGGCTCTTATTAGGTCCGCTAATTAGTGGGGATCCCTATTAGCTGTGTACTTGCTAGTATACAAGATTTCAACTATGGCCAAATCCAAACAAATCAATACAGGTGATCTTCAGTTTACAATCGAGTTCCGTTCTTATGAGAGAACGTATAAGTTGGAATCTATACGTAAATTATTAGGGATGTCCCGATCAACACTTTTGGGCCCCAATCCCGATCTAATTATATGGCCTCAGATCCGATCCGATCTTTTGGCCACGGATCCGATCCTTTGACAATAAATGATAGAACTAATTATATTTTATAGCCAGTAACTAAAGTACACTGTATCTTATTAGAGTTACAATTTCCTAGTATTGTTGTAAATCCGATTATGTATTACATTTGTGGTATTGAATACTACATACATTTTTTTTTAACAAAATAAAAGTGGCTAGTGCACAATAGATAAACAAAAGCAAAATTACTATTGGCTCTGGTTTAAGTCCTTTGGGTTTTGCCCTCAAAGTCTTACTGTATCCAGAGACTTAATACCCGAGTTTGTAAACAACAAGTTAAGTTGAGTTAAAGTACTTATGATTGTCACACACACACTAGGTGCAGTGAAATTTGCCCTCTGCATTTGACCCATCCCCTTGTTCACCCCCTGGAAGGTGAGGGGAGCAGTGAGCAGCAGCGGTGGCCGCGCCCGGGAATAATTTTGGTGATTTAACCCAAAATTCCAACCCTTAATGCTGAAAGCCAAGCAGGGAGGTAATGGGTCCCATCGTTATAGTCTTTGTTATGACTCGGCCGGAGTTTGAACTCACGACCTACCGATCTCAGGGCGGACACTCTAACCACTAGGCCACTGAGCAGGTTAGCACAACCAAAAAAAACATTTTGTAATAATAAAAACAAGAAAGAAAAAAAAATCAATATAATCCAGTTAGTATCATTTATATACTGATATTTTACTATGTATTGAAAGTATCAACATCTGGATCGATCACCCCAAATTTTCATTGAAGTTTAGCGGTTAGCTTCTTATGTCGTCCTGCTTGGTGCGTGTGTGTACCATGCTTAGCCATTCCTTTTCCTCTAGTCCTCCAGTGATAACGTACATGGAATGAACCTATTTAGAATACCCGGACACATGAAGTACGTGCTGTGTAAAAAGAGTCACGAAAAGAGAATAATTCCTACCTCGTAACTTCCTGACCAACAACATATAGACAACATGCATGGGATGGTAAGGATACACCTCTCAAAGTCACAGTGATACCATGTATGGTCAAGAACTATGTTTAGATAGTTTTACTTTGTGCAAAAAGTTCCAGTTTTGGCTTGCCATCCGTCAACTCTGCTTGCCAGCAGTCCTCCCTGTGAATATACCATAAATACTGTAGTGCTGTCAGTCAACCTCGTTGTCTTTAGGTACCGCCTGCTGGATTGATGCGAGCTCGTCATAAAGTTGGCTGGTACAGTTTCTCCAATATTGTAGTCTGTCCAAATATAGAGTCCAATATGCAAATTTCCTTAAGATCTGTTAACTAAAAACAACAAAATGGACCGTGTCCTTCCTTTGTTTAGCGACTACAAATCATTCAAACAGTTCTCATTTTCTTTTATGTACAGTAGTGATCATTTATGCGAGTGAGAACGTATCTACAAAATATCGCAACGCAAAGACCGCCTGTACTAGCAACCCTTTTTGTCATTGTCCTGCTCCCGCTAACATCTCTTTGTGCTATCTTAGCACACAGATAACAGATGGTCAATAAAGACCCATTTTTAACAGTTTTTACTGGAGATGTCCGATAATGGCTTTTTTGCCGATATCCGATATTCCGATATTGTCCAACTCTTAATTACCGATTCCGATATCAACCGATACCGATATAGACAGTCGTGGAATTAACACATTATTATGCCTAATTTTGTTGTGAAGCCCCGCTGGATGCATTAAACAATGTAACAAGGTTTTCCAAAATAAATCAAGTCAAGTTATGGAAAAAAATGCCAACAAGGCACTGCCATATTTATTATTGAAGTCACAAAGTGCATTATTTTTTTTTAACATGCCTCAAAACAGCAGCTTGGAATTTGGGACATGCTCTCCCTGAGAGAGCATGAGTAGGTTGAGGTGGGGGCGGGGGGGATAGGGGTTAGTGGGGGGTGTATATTGTAGCGTCCCGGAAGAGTTAGTGCTGCAAGGGGTTCTGGGTATTTGTTCTGTTGTGTTTATGTTGTGTTACGGTGCGGATGTTCTCCTGAAATGTGTTTGTCATTCTTGTTTGGTGTGGGTTCACAGTGTGGCGCATTTTTGCAACAGTGTTAAAGTTGTTCATACGGCCACCCTCAGTATGACCTGTATTGCAGTTGACCAAGTATTCCTTGCATTCACTTGTGTGTGTGAAAAGCCGTAGGTATTGTGTGATTGGGCCGGCACGCAAAGGCAGTGCCTTTAAGGCAGGGGTGTCAAACTCAAATACAGAGTGGGCCAAAATTTAAAACTGAACAAAGCCGCGGGCCGAGGTTGAACAAATTAACCTTTTAATAGGGACCCAAACAAGTATTGCATTGAATATTGAACAAGCAAGGCTTATATAACTTTATAGTGACATGCAAAATCGAGTTTCAAATAATAATAATAATAATAAAAAAATATCAATGGCATATCAAATACAATTTAAATAAAAATGGAATGCCTCTTTTCTATTTGCCGCCTTCTGAGGTAAATATCAACATTAACTTTTCCACAGGCTAATACATTTTAAAATAAAATAACAATGAATAAACCAACCATTCAGGACTTTAAAATGCTCAATTTGCAAGATACTGATCTAATCTGTGCCCAAGCCAGATACCTGCCATCTTTTCTTGGATGCTAGTTCATTAATGTCGGGGCTCAGGCTTTGAGCTGAGGCAACCTTCATTATCGAACGAAGGTGTTCATCAGTCATTATATCTCGTAGTCCACCCGGACCTCAGTCTTGGGGGCGTGCCTTAAAGGCTCTGCCTTTAACGTCCTCTACGAGCTGTCGTCACGTCCGCTTTTCATCCATTCTAACAAAGTGCCGGCCCAGTCACAAGATATGTGCGGCTTACTTAGATGTCCGATAATGGCTTTTTTGCCGATATCCGATATTCCGATATTGTCAAACTCTTAATTACAGATTCCGATATCAACCGATACTGATAAATACAGTCGTGGAATTAACACATTATGATGCCTAATTTTGTTGTGATGCCCCGCTGGATGCATTAAACAATGTAACAAGGTTTTCCAAAATAAATCAACTCAAGTTATGGAAAAAAATGCCAACATGGCACTGCCATATTTATTATTGAAGTCACAAAGTGCATTTTTTTTTTTTAACATGCCTCAAAACAGCAGCTTGGAATTTGGGACATGCTCTCCCTGAGAGAGCATGAGGAGGTTGAGGTGGGCGGGGTTGGGGTTTGGGTAGGGTGTAGCGGGGGGTGTATATTGTAGCGTCCCGGAAGAGTTAGTGCTGCAAGGGGTTCTGGGTATTTGTTCTGTTGTGTTTATGTTGTGTTACGGTGCGGATGTTCTCCCGAAATGTGTTTGTCATTCTTGTTTGGAGTGGGTTCACAGTGTGGCGCATATTTGTAAAAGTGTTAAAGTTGTTTATACGGCCACCCTCAGTGTGACCTGTATGGCTGTTGACCAAGTATGAATTGCATTCACTTGTGAGTGTGAAAAGCTGTATATATTGTGTTGCAGTGCCTTTAAGGTTTATTGGCGCTCTGTACTTCTCCCTACGTCCGTGTACCACTACGTACAGTGGCGTTTTAAAAAGTCATAAATTTAACTTTTTGAAACAGATACCGATAATTTCCGATATTACATTTTAAAGCATTTATCGGCCGATAATATCGGCAGTCTGATATTATCGGACATCCCTAAACAAAACAACTGGGCAACAGAGTCACACTGGAGTGAAATGTTGCATCAGCCCTAAGAAAGACATTCCAGGTGCGATGATGCAGTGTGTAACCTGCGTTCCCCGAGCCGAGTGCATTTAAAAGTGGAAAACAGTAAGGCGGCGCAAGATTAACGTCCGAGGGCCGAGGAGGAATGCAAATAAGAGGAAGGAAATGGACCCCGGGAGCGTTGATGGCTGGCAAAGACATGGACTTATTTTACACGTTTCTGGGACAATATATGTTCATATACAAAATGGATCTATAAAGGCGGGCGAAAAGGCATAACAATGAGGTGCACAGCACACAAGCCATTAGTGAACGCCGTTAAGGCGTCTACCTTCCGAAAGTCTCCATGTCTTTAATTGTCTCCATAAAAAAAGCACTCGGCTTGATGCCTTCTAAATGCAAATAAACACATTTGCCAGCACAGTCTAGTTTATTTTTTATGCTTTATGTCTGCCGCTCACGCTCGTGCGAGCACAAAAGGCGCGTCGCCACGTTGGCAGCGCATCCTAAACGAACGGATGTTCGCATCCTTGGGAGGCTAGCTCATTATAACGTGATAATTGGCTCTGTAGCATCAGGCTGCCAACCTTGTTAGTTTCTATTCCACCTCCATTACGCCGCTCTGCACGTGCGTTTTCTGTTCCACTTGCTAACCAACCAACCTGACCGAACATTACAATGTCTAATTCACTCAATGGCGCGCCGTAATGTGCTCAATTACACTCGCGGGCTTGTTGTGGATGACAGCTCCTCGTGCTGCTTGGAATGAAGAAAAGCGAGCAAATGACTCATGCATAAATATGTCAGGCTGTGAGGCCAGGGCCACATATTGACACTTTATGACCAGGGCGGTGCTCTCCGGGATTACAATCTGGATCCATTTTTTATAAGTTAGCATTTCAGCCAGCGGGAACATCGCTATCCAAACAATTGGCCGCGTTGACCTCCAAATGCTCAATCTATGTCAAGCGTGTCAAACCCGTTTTTATTGAGGGCCACATCGCAGTTATGGCTGCCCTCAGAGGGCCTCTTGTAACAGTGAATAATATATCAAGGATTTGCCTCATGATATCACATAATTGCCCATGGATTTGATTATTAATTTTTTTATTTACGTATGTTGTAAAAAAAAAAAAAAATCTTTAGATTCTACTGTTAAAAAAAAAAGGCAGCTCAGTCGCCAGAATTCTACTGTAAAATATTTTTACAGCATATTACTCTGAATGGAATTGGAAAAACACTACCCACTGTGTTTTTTACGGTAAAATTCATGCAACTGAGCTGCCATTCTTTTTAAACCGTAAAATCTACGGTTGTTGTTTCTATAGTGTATTACTGGAAATGGAAAAAGGGTACCAAAGTTGTTTGACACAAAAAAAACCTCACTCACCATCATTTTACCATAAAATCTATTGACATTTTTACAGTGCACAATTTAAAGGATAACTTGATTTGAAATCATAAATCAAGCAGATATTTTGAGTATTCTTTTTTTTTTTTATGTTTGGAATGTATTTTGTTATTTTGTCGCGTTAATAGATAATATTAGATGGGAAGTGCACTTTTTTGGGGAAATGTTCCTATCGTTCGCAATCCTGAAAGACGTGACAACGGATGTATTTCTTTTTAATGCATTCTAAATAGAGATGTCGATAAATACTTTAAAATGTAATATCGGAAATTATCGGTACCGGTTTCAACCTCCCGATTTTCCCGGGGGACTCCCGAATTTCAGTGCCCCTCCCGAAAATCTCTCGGGGCAACCATTCTCCCGAATTTCTCCCGATTTCCACCCGGACAACATTATTGGGGGCGTGCCTTAAAGGAACTGCTTTTAGCGTCCTCTACAACCTGTCGTCACGTCCGCTTTCCCTCCATACAAACAGCGTGCCGGCCCAGTTACATAATATATGCGTCTTTTACGCACACATAAGTGAATGCAAGGCATACTTGATCAACAGCCATACAGGTCACACTGAGGGTGGAAGTATAAACAACTTTAACACTGTTACATATATGCACCACACTGTGAACCCACACCAAACAAGAATGACAAACTCATTACGGGAGAACATCCGCACCGTAACACAACAGAACAAATACCCAGAACCCCTTGCAGCACTAACTTTTCCGGGACACTACAATATACACGCCCCGCTACCACCAACAACCCCGCCCTCACCTCAACCCCGCCGCCCACCGTCTCCCGAATTCGGAGGTCTCAAGGTTGGCAAGTATGCTCTAGTATACTCCAGACTGAAGCTGTGTGCCTTCATTGTTTTTGTAGCTGTTGTTTTGAGGCATGTTTAAAAAAAAAAAAAAAAAATGCACTTTGTGAAAGTCAAAGTATGATATTTCCCATAGTTGTAGTGGGTATCAGGATTATCTCAGGGAAGGCATGTTCTCTTATTTTGGAAAACCTCGTTTTTGATTGACCGATTGAAACTTGTATTAGTAGATTGCACAGTACAGTACATATTCCGTACAATTGACCACTAAATGGTAACACCCGAATAAGTTTTTCAACTTTTTTAAGTCGGGGTCCACGTTAATCAATTCATGGTAAAGTTACATTGTTTGATGCATCCAGCGGGGCATCACAACAAAATTAGGCATAATAATGTGTTAATTCCACGACTGTATATATCGGTATGGGTTGATATCGGAATCGGTAATTAAAAGTTGGACAATATCGGAATATCGGATATCAGCAAAAAAGCCATTATCGGACATCTCAAATTCTAAATATTAAATAAATACGATCAAAAGTCTGCTTACAATGGAGCCTAAGAGAGCCGCTCTATTATATAAAGCCCTTAAAAAAACCTCCATTAAGGTTGTATATAGATGATGTAAGTATATTTGTGATGTAGTAACGAGTACATTTATAATAACTAGGTATGTCCGATAATGGCTTTTTTCCGATATCCGATATTCCGATATTGTCCAACTCTTTAATTACCGATACCGATATCAACCGACACCGATATATACAGTCATGGAATTAACACATTATTATGCCTAATTTGGACGACCAGGTGTGTTGAAGATAAGGTCTTTTTTTTTTTTAATTAATAAAATAAAGTAAGATAAATAAATTAAAAACATTTTCTTGAATAAAAAATAAAGTATAACAATATAAAAACAGTTACATAGAAACTAGTAATTAATGAAAATGAGTCAAATTAACTGTTAAAGGTTAGTACTATTAGTGGACCAGCAGCTCGCACAAACATGTGTGCTTACGGACTGTATCCCTTGCAGACTGTATTGATCTATATTGATATATAATGTAGGAACCACAATATTAATAACAGAAAGAAACAACCCTTTTGTGTGAATGAGTGTGAATGAGTGTAAATGGGGGAGGGGGGTTTTTGGGGTTGGTGCACTAATTGTAAGTGTATCTTGTGTTTTTTATGTTGATTTAATAAAAAAAATTAAAAACAAACAATTAAAAAAAAAAAAAAAAAACGATAGCAATAATAAAAAAACCGATACCAATAATTTCCTATATTTCATTTTAAAGCATTTATCGGCCGATAATATCGGCAGGCCGATATTATCGGACATCTCTAATAATAACAATTAATATTTATGTATTTTGATCATTTTGAGCATATGCGGCGCATTACGGTGTTCACTTTTTTGTAAATCAATAACATCTCTGATTATTACTCAATGCAGACTTCATGAGAGCCAACAAACATAATAAAACACCACTTACTGTACAATATCTGCTGTCATTAGGATGTTGACTGCTAGGATGTTCATATATTTCCATTTAGATGAAGACTCATAATACTTCCAAAGAAAAGGGGGGTGGAATCTAGAGTCTTTTTGTGTCTTTCTCGCCATTTCCGGGTCTAAATGGGCTCTACCAACTCGTCGGAATACATCCTCATCCCTCTACTATCCAGGTAAGAGGCATGATTTATCATCTACAATTAATTGTGGCGAGCAAGGAAACAAGGAAGCAGCTGATCAGTCGATCATATAAATATTGGCCACTATCAATAGTTTGTCTGTGTTAGCACTTATGATAACAATATCACTAATACTTGGTTAGTATTCAAGTCACAAAATTTAAATGGAGTATTTTTGGCATTGTTTAAATAATTTGTTATTGGGTTTTATGGGCGGAATTGAGGACCTCCCATTGTCAGCTGACTTTTATTTACGAGTTAGAATGCACTAAAAAAAATTCCATCCGTCGTCATGTCTTTTATAATGATTGTGAACGATAAGCAAAATAAAAAAAATAAAAAGTGCAGTTCCCCTTTAAAGTTCAAAAGATACGTGATTACATACGGTACATGTATTTTTTTTACCGTCAACATTTAAAAAACTAATACATTTTGTAAGAAAAGATACAGTACTTTGACACATTATTTATAGGCTTTCCACATAAAATAATTTTGTCTATCATTCACAATCCTTATGTGAGACAAGTACACGTTTTCTTTTGTTTATGCATTCTAACTTGTATGAAATAAAAATATAAATAAACGCTAGCAATATGATTTGCTTTAAAAAAAAAAAACATCCAAAAACGTCATCATTGTAATGTGTGTATAATGTAGTAACAAGCACATTCATAGTAACATGTAATACTTACGTATTTTGCTCTTTTTAAGCATACAGTGGCATATTAACTTCACAGACACATCACAACGTTCGCTATTTCTCACACTAATACTAACTACTAGTAATCATGACAGACTTCATGAGAGACAACAACAATTACTTTGGGACAAATTATGATCCAATACTTCATATTTTTGAGCCTGAATATAAGGAGGATGATCTACAAGTGGATTGGATAAGCAGATCCAGCAAATAGCAGTATTGCTAAGCGCTAACTAAGATATACAAACTACGAAGATTTTCATAAAAAACATCACTTACTGTACAATGTCTGCTCTCATTGGGATTCTGACTGATGGGATGTTTATATCTTCCTGTTTAGAAGAAGAATTAGTCATAATTAAAAAATGTGGGCGCAAAAAAGCATATTTTTGTGTCTTCCTTGCCAACTCCGGGTCTAAGTTGAATGTCAAAGTTGACCAACTTCTGGGTTCATGGCCACATCCTTATTCTACAGTATCCTCTAAAGGCCTTAGTGGCCACATGCGTGGACAGCACCTTTTAGCTGTTATTTCCAAACTTGTGTACACTACTGAATTGGGGTCTTATGGCCCTTGTGTGGACACTTATACTGCCATCTGGTGGTGTCAGAAGAGTATAACATACAATGGAATTTCGGGGAAAAAAGTGTAAAAATAAGAAACAAACATGAAGTACACGTTTGTTACTTATGGACTAAGTACATCATATAAAGAGATGATTCTTAGTTTTTTATTCTAATTAGGGTCCAATAAGCCCAAATAGCAAAGAGAAATAAAAAAAAAGCATATAAACAAAGCTTGGGCTTTAAGAGGGTATACAACAGTGATGGATAATCTATAATCCAGAATTAACATTTACTAACTCAGAAACGATGCAGCAGCAGCTCAGTATGTCAACATTGTAGCTGCATAAGATAGTTTATTGTCTGCGGTCACAGCGCGACTAAAAGTAGTTCCTCTGCGTTAGCACTTATAATAACGATATCACTTATACTTGGTTAATATTCAGGTCACAAGATGTAAATGGAGTATTGTTGGCAGTTTTTGCTTTTTTTTTTTTTTTAAGAGGGCTTTGTGGGTGCAATCATTATAGCCACCTCGTACTTGCCGTATATTACAATTTAAAATGCATTAAAAATGCAAACAAACGTGTGTTCTTGTGTTACATAATGACTGTAAATGATAGGCAAAATTAAAACAAGTGCAGTTCCACTTCAAGGGTTTCATGCCCATTTTTATCCAATTTGCGATTTATATCTGTAGTGCATGCTGTGCATATCTGTGGGAGCCCCGTTTTGGATGAAGAAGCGCATTTAAAATGTCAATGAATGACAGGGTGCTTCATATTAAATTGTACTGCAAACTTATTCCAAGCTTCTTCCTGCTCTGCCACTGAGGAATAGAATGGCAATTTTCCCCACCCAATCCCATTGTCCCCCGTGGTGCACAGCGTTCGTGCTGGGCTTGTAAACAAATGTTCTGGTGTCAAATGAGCCAGGAAGATTTATGTTGTAATTATGTTAAATTTGTTATTTTACATTTAAAAAATAGATAGTATTTTTCATGAATTTCTTTTGGTCCAAAAACATGCATTAAATTAAATGAAAGTTTGGTTTAAAACGTATAAAGATCGTTTCACATAAATACAAGTGTGAAAATATTTTTAATGGGGGCTGAAAGGGCCCCCCAAAAAACTATTTAATCTCTACCATGTTTGTTTAGGTGTACTTGCTTTTTAATTTGCAGTAGGAAAAGTCACGAATGATGTCTGTTTATTTGAGGGAAACCCTGCAGATCACGAGTGTCAGAAAAATAATCTGCAGAGACTCCTCCCACCACCCCACCTAGGACTGTTTTCACTGCTAGAATCTAGAAAGAGGATCCGCAGCCTCCGGAGCAGAACCTCCAGGTTCTATAACAGCTTGTTCCCTCAGGCCGTAAGACTCTTGAACGCATCATAATAATTCCCTCATTTCCCCCCCAAAAACGGATTAACTCACTGGAATATAAACACAATATAACATACATCCTTAAACCTGGATGCATATGCAAAAGTGCAATATATTTATCTGTACAGTAATCTATTTATTTATATCTGCACCTTATTGCTTTTTTTTTTATCCTGCACTACCATGAACTAATGCAAGGAAATTTCGTTCTTATCTGTACTGTAAAGTTCAAATTTGAATGACAATAAAAAAGAAGTCTAAGTCTAAACGTGCGGGAACAGGTTTTATCCGGCCCGCGGGATGAGTTTGCTAAGTATAAAAATGAGCCCACATTTTTGAATGAAAGAAACTGCTGTTCTAAATGTGTCCACTAGATGTCGCAATAGCAATTATTTGTATCTTTGTAGATTATGCTACATGTGTAAAAAAACAAAAAAAAAACATGTCATAAATAACATCCTGTAATTGGATTTTGATATTTTTTTTATCTTGATAGATTGAAAATTAACACCAATAAATTGACTGATGAACATTATCACATCATTTATTCAGAAAAAAAATAACGACAAATAAAGGTAGAATACTATTAAAAATAATCATGGATTGGATGTATATAGCGCTTTTCTAGACACACAAAGCGCTTCACAGAGAAGTGAGAAGCCATCATTTATTCACACCTGGTGGTGGTAAGCTACTTTCGTAGCCACAGCTGCCCTGCGGTAGACTGACGGAAGCGTGGCCGCCAGTTTGCGCCTACGGCCCCTCCGACCACCACCCATCAATCATCATTCATTCGTCTCGGGATCCCCCGGGAAGAGCTGGATGAAATGGCTGGGAAGAGGAAAGTCTGGGCTTCCCTACTTAGGCTGCTGCCCCCGCGACCCGACCTCGGATAAGCGGAAGAAGATGGATGGATGGATCGATGGATAAATATATTGCACTTTTGCATATGCATCCACGTTTATGGATGTATGTTATATTGTTTTTATATTCCAGCGAGTTAATCCGTTTTTGGGGGGTTATTCATCAGAAAAGAGTAAAACCATGCTAGGGTTTGCCCATTGATGACTGATCGTCCACTGTAGGCGAAATCTAACTTGCTATGAAAATCCTTTGTGGAACACATCCCTACTGCCGACATTCACACACTCAGGATCAAAGTACACTGCAAACTAAGTAAGATTAAATATCTCAAATAAGGGTGATATTTGCTTATTTTCTGTCTGATAAGATCATTTTTCTCACTAAGCAGATTTTATGTTAGAGTGTTTTACTTGTTTTAAGGGTTTTGGTCCTAAATGATCTCAGTAAGATATTACAGCTTGTTGCTGAGATTTTATGACCTATATTGAGTAAAACATGCCTGCAACTAGAATATCAACTGTTGCAAAGCTGTGTCATCAACACTCACAAGTATAAAACTACTTTTTTAAAGTAATAATTTCTTACTTCAAGCATGAAAAAAAAAATGATTTGGACACGAATGTGTCTCATAATTAAAACAGATGACAGCCAAATGGACTTTGCTGTTTTATTTTCAATGAAACAATAGAAAATACGTACTCATATAGTAGTACAGTTGGCACAGTACACTAAACTGACAGTTAATATTTAAACATTTAACATTTCAAACAATTTTGAACAGAAATAGTTCATGCACATTCAGATCAATTCTTCAAAATTACAATAAAAACTGAGCACGCACTTGGCGCGATGATGTCATGTTGTCGATGGAAAAATGCATCTTTAGACCATATGATTTGCCTGAGCGGCTAGTAGACCCCGAGAGTAACAAGCGGTTGCCTTGTTGCCTTTCCATGAAGAAAAATAAACTAGTTTTTAGTGTAAGTTTGCTAGTTTCAAGAAATGTAATGCCGGGCGCATATCATTATGTCAAGATAATGGCACTAGCATTTACTTCATTTAAGAATATTTTTCAACATATTGAGCAAAAATGTCTTTTTTTTTTTTTCTACAAAGAAAAGTACACTTGATATTAGTGAGAATATATTTATCATTTATCATTTTGCTTAGTTCAAATAAAATACCCCACATTTTTGTAGTTTTCTTTTTCTTGTTTTTGAACACTGACTTTTTGCAGTGTACACACTTGGTGAAGGGTACTGACGCAGGTATTCCCCCTTGAGAAACGTTGTCTCAATAGTTCCCAGCACCAAAGGTGTTGTTCTTCCTGGTCTCCCAGTGTTCCAAGTGCTCTCAATGCTGAATCACAAACTCCTTTTTCAGTTCTTTTTTTCTTGGGGGGGAGGATATATATTTTTTCAAATCCCCCCCCCCCCCCCCCCCCCCCCCCCCGGGGCTACGTTTTTGATGCTGGTGTCTTGGCTGCGGAGTTGTCAAATATTTGATCCGCTTTCTCGCTTCCGTGCTTTCTCTTCTGTCGGGGTCTTTTCCCGTCGCTTTCAAGCGTCACAACTTGACAGATGTTACATTTGTCGCCACGTCGCTCGTGCTCCAAACGTCTTTTTTTGTATTTGACTGTCTTATTCTCTCAGAAGTGCTACTAAAAAAAAAGAGAGATCATACTCCCCCCAAAAAAAGCAGTTTTACATGATGTGTTTGCTAATCGCTTGGAATGCTTTGACAATTTATCATTTCATGTGTTTGTCTTGAAGAGCAATTAGCATGGAGGGATTAAGTGAGGATGTGTTGGCTGCAAGGGGCACTTTTTTAAGATATGCAAGATGCACACTGAGGGATAGCGATCTATGCTAATGAGAGTGTGTCAAACAAATCTGCGATAAGAGAATTCCAGCCTTCAAAGTCTTGGAAGTCAAAGACGAGGCTGATAAGAAGTCCTCGGCGAAGTCGACTAGCGTCTGCAAACTGAACAATGCAACTCTCTGTCTGCGAGACAGCAAAAGCACGAGACATTCGCACCAACTAAAGCGTTCCAGGACAGAAGTAGGAGCTTTTTCCACTCCTGGAGACAAAAGCAGCCTGAGGCCCAGCACCTTTCCTACTGATAACAATTCAATCAGATGAGATTTTAACGATGCGCCGAGTGTCTTTGCCCAGAGACAGACATGTAAACACCCACATGGTTCAAGGTTACACGGCTCTTCCGGTTTACCGCTGGTTTACTGACGTGCCCGAAAGCCTGCTCTGCACCTCTGATCACTGCTTTACTAGCCATCATGGCCGCCGCTGTCCTCCCACTGCAAATGTCAGCTCAGAGTTTCAGATTCAGAGAGCCGGGGGAAAGTCGGAGCAAAACTGTCAAACCTGAAGTCTCTTAGAACTAGGGATGGGTACCGAATTCTGTACTTTTACAGGGACAAAGCTTATTCCTTCCTTACTACCGGGTATCCCTCCATCCATTTTCTACCGCTTGTCCCTTTTGGGGTCGCGGGGGGTGCTGGAGCCTATCTCAGCTGCATTCGGTCAAGTCGCCACCTCATCACAGGGCCAACATACAAACCCCGTTTCCATATTAGTTGGGAAATTGTGTTAGATGTAAATATAAACGGAATACAATGATTTGCAAATTCTTTTCAACCCATATTCAATTGAATGCACTTCAAAGACAAGATATTAAATAAGCAGGGGCGTCCATGGTAACGTTGCTTGGATGGCAACATATGTTGCTCCAAAACCTGTATGTACCTTTCAGCATTAATGGCGCCTTCACAGATGAGTAAGTTACCCATGTCTTGGGCACTAATACACCCCCATACCATCACAGATGCTGGCTTTTCAACTTTGCGCCTATAACAATCCGGATGGTTATTTTCCTCTTTGGTCCGGAGGACACAACGTCCACAGTTTCCAAAAACAATTTGAAATGTGGACTCGTCAGACCACAGAACACTTTTCCACTTTGTATCAGTCCATCTTAGATGAGCTCAGGCCCAGCGAAGCCGACGGCGTTTCCGGATGTTGTTGATAAACGGTTTTCGCCTTGCATAGGAGAGTTTTAACTTGCACTTACAGATGTAGCGACCTACTGTAGTTACTGACAGTGGGTTTCTGAAGTGTTCCTGAGCCCATGTGGTGATATCCTTTACACACTGATGTCGCTTGTTGATGCAGTACAGCCTGAGGGATCGAAGGTCACGGGCTTAGCTGCTTACGTGCAGTGATTTCTCCGTAGATGGTGAAATCCCTAAACTCCTTGCAATACCTTGTTGAGAAATGTTTTTCTTAAACTGCTCAACAATTTGCTCACGCATTTGTTGACAAAGTGGTGACCCTCGCCCCATCCTTGTTTGTGAATGACTGAACATTTCATGGAATCTACTTTTATACCCAATCATGGCACCCACCTATTCCCAATTTGCCTGTTCACCTGTGGGATGTTCCAAATAAGTGTTTGATGAGCATTCCTCAACTTTATCAGTATTTATTGCCACCTTTCCCAACTTCTTTGTCACGTGTTGCTGGCATCAAATTCTAAAGTTAATGATTATTTGCAAAAAAAAAAGTTTATCAGTTTGAACATCAAATATGTTGTCTTAGTAGCATATTCAACTGAATATGGGTTGAAAATGATTTTCAAATCATTGTATTCCGTTTATTTTTACATCTAACACAATTTCCAAACTCATATGGAAACAGGGTTTGTAGATAGACGGACAACATTCACACACTAGGGCCAATTTAGTGTTGCCAATCAACCTATCCCCAGGTGCACGTCTTTGGACTACCGGGTATCGATTCACGTAAAATCTAAACAGTGCCATATTTAAATAATTTAGCGGCACGTTACATCATGACCGGTTGCAGATTTGTCACATCCGGTTGTAGACTACACACTACACACCAAGTAATGTTGCATTTATTTATTTATTTATTTACAGACAAACATAGTTATGTATTTCAATATTGTTTATTTTGTTAATATCAGAGTCCTGCGTGGCGTTTCTTTCTTAGGCATTAGGGTTGTACTAAAAGTACCGCAATAAATGTGTCCTGGGCATGACGTTAAAGTGCATCCGGCAGGATTTATTTTGGAAAACCTTGTTACATTGTTTAATGCATCACAACAAAATCAGGCATAATAATGTGTTAATTCCACGACTGTATATATTGGTATCGGTTGATATCGGAATCGGTAATTAAGAGTTGGACAATATCGGAATATCGGATATCGGCAAAAAAGCCATTATCAGACACCTCTACCTTTTACCATTTGTTTGCTAGTAGCCATCTAGCTAGTGGCTACACAGTGTTTTAGCTACTTCTAAATCACTAATCCTCGCCGCCATGGCGACAACTAAAGTATCATCCCTCCTCTCAGGAATGGGGCCGTATGAACCCCTTCCCTGCTGTGGTTACCTTCTTGCATTACATCCAAAGCTTCACCGCGTCCAACATAATTTGCGTGTTCAGACGTGCGTCGCACATTACCGCAATTGAATAAAGGTCGATAATGGCGGTATTTTCTCGACGCGGGGCCGCTGTATATCGGCGACGTAATTGGTTTATGTGTAAACAATTACCTAGTCAATGTGTGTAATAACCTCTACTGTCCGCCGGTGCACTTCCACAAGCTTTATGTGCTTAATCTAAACATGAAAGCAGCTCGCTAAACGCCACCCGCCGCCCTTGGAGAGAAGTCACCTCCAATAACGGGCGGCGTGCGCGGCGCTATTTGTATAAGCAGCTATTGATCCTGGGGGGAGGACTGGCACAAGTCAGCAACTTTATCAACAGCTGAAAAGAAATGAAATTACATTTTTTGATGGATGCTCCTGTCAGGCCCAAACAAATGCCTGCGGCGTAGCGAGCGAGCGGTGCAGGTGAAGCGCGCCGCACTCCACTCCCAGGAAGAACAAAAACCTCACATCTCTGATGTCAAAGTAGTCGCTAGAGGTTACTTTTTTTCGTGCCCTCGCGTCTTTAATGTTAGCCTTGTTAGCGCTAGCCACGGTGAGCTAATCCCCCGGAGCCCGGCGCTAATGAGATCCCGGCGAGTCTTTCATTAGGCAACATCTTTGAGGCCAATTGTCCATCACTAATAATCATATGCTAATAAGAGAGCGAGCGCTAGCTGCCTCCTCCTTTTTGCTGAGGTGATTAAAATTAAAATGGCACAAGACATGAATGAATGAATCAGGTGAATTGTGCTTTATGGCTCGGAAGGAAAACACGCAGGAGGAAATAATACTGCTGACTGATTAAAAAGTTCTAATCATAGCAATAAACGCGGGATCCATTAAGTGTTGATGTCGGCTTAATGCGCTCGCTAACAAATGAGCCATTCATCATCGCGCGTCTCGGCGTGGCGTGATGGAAAACCCGGCGCGGGGCGAGGGGATCGCGCACATCAGTTTCTTTCTTAGGCATTAGGGTTGTACTAATAAAGTACCGCAATCAATAGTGTCCTGGGCATGACGTTAAAGTGCATCCGGCAGTGGAGGCTCCTCTATGGCAGTGGTTCTCAAATGGGGGTACGCGTACCCCTGGGGGTACTTGAAGGTATGCCAAGGGGTACGTGAGATTTTTTTTTAAATATTCTAAAAATAGCAACAATTCAAAAATCCTTTATAAATATATTTATTGAATAATACTTCAACAAAATATCAATGTAAGTTCATAAACTGAACATCAAATCAAGTAGGCTATTCAAGTTCAAGTTTCAAGATTATTATTCTTCGGTCAATCGTCAACAAAATAAACAAACAGTTGTACATTCATAAATTAAAAATTAAAATGTTGCAGACCGAAAAGGTTTAGGCTGAAGTTGAACACTTATTGCGCCTAACCCTATAAACAATGTCAAGTACAAAATAAACTTCCGAAAATTATTAAATGTCCTTTGTACAACATATTATAAATACACATTATACATAACATAAACACCCATTCATTAACATAAACCCAGAGTTTCCCCCATGCCATGATGGTTTGACCCTACCTGGCGGTGCCACACGGCACCAACTGTCAATCAACTAAAAGATCCTCAGTGAAGCACAAGCTCAGGTTTCTCACTAAAATGTCTGTCAAAAAGAACTGTGAAAAGAAATGCAACAATGCAATATTCAGTGTTGACAGATGGATTTTTTGTGGACATGTTCCATAAATATTGATGTTAAAGATTTCTTTTTTTTGTGAAGAAATGTTTAGAATTAAGTTCATGAATCCAGATGGATCTCTATTACAATCCCCAAAGATTACTTCTATGTGTAGAAATCTTTATTTATAATTGAATCACTGTTTAAGTTTTTAGTTATTTTTTTATCTTTTTTTCCAAATAGTTCAAGAAAGACCACTACAAATGAGCAATATTTTGCACTGTTATACAATTTAATAAATCAGAAACTGATGACATAGTGCTGTATTTTACTTCTTTATCTCTTTTTTTCAACCAAAAATGTTTTGCTCTGATTAGGGGGTACTTGAATTAAAAAAATGTTCACAGGGGGTACATCACTGAAAAAAGGTTGAGAACCACTGCTCTATGGGGTCTTGGGGCACTAGGAGGTTAACCCCTTTACTACTGTTACCCCAGGTGGCCCTTGACTGCCCCCTAGCCAGGGATACGGTGAAGACCTCAACGGCGGAGCAGGCGGAAGACGGTAGATGTAAGAACTACCACAACGGCTGCGATGGCGGATGAAGGCTGCAGCAGAAAAGGGTCCCCAGTCATCTTGGACTCCATGCCACGCTATTGTGTGGTGACTGTCTGTGCACCAAGAACAAGGGTGATAGAAGCGATTGTAACAACTACAGAGGGATATCTCTCCTAAGCATCGTAGGCAAAGTCTTTGCACGCCTCCTCCTGAACAGACTGCAGAAGCTTGCTGATAGAGTATACCCAGAGTCACAGTGCGGGTTCCGCTCGGAAAGATCAACCATTGACATGGTCTTCACCATCAGGCAACTGCAAGAAAAGTGCAGAGAGCAGCACAAGCCCCTCTTTCTGGCCTTCATAGATCTGACCAAAGCGTTTGACCTTGTCAGCAGGGATGGGCTCTTCACAGTCCTAGCGAAGATTGGCTGCCCACCGAGACTCCTGAGCATGATCAAGTCGTTCCATGACGGCATGAAAGGCACAGTTCAATATGACGGCTCGACGTCAGATTCTTTCGACATCCGCAGTGGCGTCAAGCAGGGCTGTGTCCTCGCTCCCACTCTCTTCGGCATCTTCTTTGCCGTTCTGATGCCTTCGGATCGTCGACCGAGGGTGTTTACCTCCACACTCGGTCAGACGGCCGACTGTTCAACCTGGCTCGCCTAAAAGCAAAGAGCAAGGTCCGGAAGGTAACCATCAGAGACATGCTGTTTGCAGATGACGCTGCTCTGGCCACCCACACAGAAGAAGAGCTACAGAGCCTGATGGACCGCTTTGCAAAGGCATGCGAAGAGTTCAGCCTGACTATCAGTCTGAAGAAGACAGATGTGATGGCCCAAGATGCTGAACCACCCTGTATCACCATCAACGACTATGAACTAGAGGTCGTCAGCCAGTTCTCATACCTTGGTTCCACCATCACTGACAACCTCTCACTGGAAGCAGAGATCAACAAGAGGATCGGCAAGGCTTCCACAACCTTGGCCAGGTTGTCGCAAAGAGTGTGGAACAACAGCATGCTGACAATCAACACCAAGATCGCTGTGTATCGTGCCTGCGTGCTAAGTACTCTCTTGTACGCCAGCGAATCCTGGACTCTGTACTCCTCGCAGGAGAAGAGGCTAAGTGCCTTTCACATGCGCTGCCTCCGTCGCATACTCGGGATTATATGGAGCGATCGTGTGACAAACAACGAGGTGCTGATGCAAGCCAAGATTCCCAGCATGGTCACTCTGCTCCGTCAGCGTCGCCTTTGACGGCTGGGCCACGTGCGTCGAATGGACGATGACCGGATCCCCAAAGACATCCTCTACGCAGAGCTTACCTCCGGCAAGAGGACAACGGGACGGCCACATCTCCGCTTCAAGGATGTCTGCAAGCGTGACCTGAAAGCGCTCGACATGGACCTGAACACCTGGGAAGAGCTTGCTCAGGACAGATCCAGCTGGAGACACGCCGTGAACACTGGACTGAAAGGTGGCGAGGCAAAACTCCGCCAGCTTGCAGATGAGAAGCGAGCTCAGAGAAAGAGCAAGCAACTACATCCTGTCGCTGACTCGACTTATAAATGCACCAAGTGCAACAGAGACTGTCACTCCCGTGTGGGTCTGTACAGCCACAGCAGATGCTGCATGACCAACTAAATCATATCCAAGGGGCGCATCCATTGTCTTCCGAGACTTACGGATGCCAGTAGTAGTAGTAGTAGTAGACTATCAGTGGTACTTTAACTTTAACTTTTACCATTTATTTGCTAGCACTGGCTAGCTAGTGGCTAACATGCGTCCACACAGTGTTTTAGCTACTTATAAATCACTATACCTCGCCGCCATGGCGACAAGTAAAGTGTGTTTCGTACAAATATCATCCCTGCAGGACTAGAGATAGCTAAACATACCACAGACAATTGGAGGATAACTGCTAACAGCAAGCTAGCGCTTCTGGATGTAAACAAACGGGTGGATCTGTACAAGTATCGACTGTAACAATACCAAGTACAAGAGCCTTATCTGGTCGATACTACAAGGATTACACCGATATTTTTTATTATCACAAAATCTAGTCTTTTTTAATGTTTATAAACTAAGGAAATAAGTCTGTGGACACTTTAATTATGACAAATGTATGACCCTTTAACTACTTGGTATTAAATCTATACCCAAATTTGAAGCATCACCCAAATAGAAACGTAAAGTATCCAAACAGAGGAATAAGAGATTATTACATTCTAACACATGGGAGTTTGCCCAACCAGTCTACATGTGCTTTGTGGACTTGGAGAAGGCATTCGACCGTGTACTGTGGGGAGTGCTCAGAGAGTATAGAGCAGACCTGGGCATTCTGCGGCCCGCGGGCCGCATCCGGCCCTTTGTGCGTCCCTGTCCGGCCCGCGTGAGGCCAATTATAAATTACAAAATACATTTTAAAAAGTATCTATGTCGAGTGTGCAATACAACGGTGCTGCTTTTGTTTTGAAAATCGTTATTTGTATTACTTCCGTGTGGACGTATGCGTGATTGTGAGTGAATGTGAACAACTGCAATTACAAAATAAAGTTGAAAAAACATCTATGTCCTGCGCGCAATACAACTGTGCTGCTTTTATTTTGAAAAGTATTATTTATGGGCGTGTGTCCGTGTGTAACCTGCGAGTGAAGGTGCACATGCAGCGACAAGTGATGCACGGTTTACACCCGAGACGCCAAAAAGAGAAAAGTTGATGAGGAATGCAGTGTTTTCAACAACACATGAACTGCAAAGCAACGTCCCCTCACCTAAGGTGCGTGCCTGCACAATTGCGCACTGCTCAAGCGTCCGCTGCGCGCAGCAAATATATGCCGCGCACCAAATCAAATCCCATCTGAATTCTAAACAAAATAAACATATTTATTCTATGTAATTTTGCAATGCAACTTTGAGTGACAGTGACAACAAGCGGCCCTAATGGTGTTCGTCAACACCGTTCAATTGAACACCGTTCAATTATTGTAACGTCTATCGAGATGCTTCGAGGACAGGAATTATATCGATCACTTTATTGAACAAAACTGTTTATATTCGGACATAACCACACCAAAAACATGAGTAAAACAATTCTATCTCGAAAAACTAGTCATTTTCTGCCGTACAAACCAGGCCAAAACCAACTTGTCATCTGTCACCAACACGCATGGCACTAAACCACTGGTGCGTTTAAGGCCACACAAAAAGTCGGACAACTCAAACACCACACAAAGTTACACTATGACTCCTCAGTCATACGTGTGCTTATTTTACTGTCATTTATTATTAATGTTAATTTATATATATTAGTCATGGAATGCTGTTACACACACTATGTTGAAGTATTACTATTATTATTATTATTATTTATCTTACGGTATATATCAAAAATAATATTGAGCAAAATTTAATTGAAATATTGTCGATGTGGCCCTCCAGCAGTGCTCGGGTAGCTCATGCGGCCCCCGGTAAAAATTAATTGCCCACCCCTGGTATAGAGTAATGGACTGTCTGATTGTGGCAGTCCGCTCCCTGTATGATCAGTGTCAGAGCTTGGTCCGCATTGCCGGCAGTAAGTCAGACCCGTTTCCAGTGAGGGTTGGACTCCGCCAAGGCTGCCCTTTGTCACCGATTCTGTTCGTAACTTTTATGGACAGAATTTCTAGGCGCAGTCAGGGCGACTGTAGGATTAGGTCTCTGCTTTTTGCAGATGATGTGGTCCTGATGGCTTCATCTAGCCAAGATCTTTAGCTCTCACTGGATCGGTCCGCAGCCGAGTGTGAAGCAACTGGGATGAAAATCAGCACTTCCAAGTCCTAGTCCATGGTTCTCGCCCGAAAAAGGGTGGAGTGTCATCTCCGGGTTGGGGAGGAGACCTTGCCCCAAGTGGAGGAGTTCAAGTACCTCGGAGTCTTGTTCACGAGTGAGGGAAGAGTGGATCGTGAGATTGGCAGGCGGATCGGTGTGGCGTCTTCAGTAATGCGGACGCTGTATCGATCCGTTGTGGTGAAGAAGGAGCTGAGCCGGAAGGTGAAGCTCTCAATTTACCGGTCGATCTACGCTCCCATCCTCACCTATGGTCATGAGCTTTGGGTTATGACCGAAAGGACAGGATCACGGGTACAAGCGGCCGAAATGAGCTTCCTCTGCCGGGTGGCGGGGCTCTCCCTTAGAGATAGGGTGAGAAGCTCTGCCATCCGGGAGAGGCTCAAAGTAAAGCCGCTGCTCCTCCACATCGGGAGGAGCCAGATGAGGTGGTTCGGGCATCTGGTCAGGATGCCACCCGAACGCCTCCCTAGGGAGGTGTTTCGGGCATGTCCGACCAGTAGGAGGCCACGGGGAAGACAGAGGACACGTTGGGAAGACTATGTCTCCCGGCTGGCCTGGGAACGCCTCGGGATCCCCCGGGAGGAGCTGGACGAAGTGGCTGGGGAGAGGGAAGTCTGGGCTTCCCTGTTTAGGCTGCTGCCCCCGTGACCCGACCTCTGATAAGCGGAAGAAGATGGATGGATGGATGGATGTTACTGCATACATCGGCAAACTAATTAGGAGTTTTTGTAACCTGTTATTTCATGCCAAAATTGTTCTTTAAATTGCAATAAGAAATGTATGTTTGATGTGTTTTGCGGTCCCCTTTATTTTGAAAAGTATTGGAAAAGTACCGGCACCAAAATATTTGTATCGGGACACCCTATTTGGCACCCATTTGTGCAAAGGAAGGAATGATGTGCTTGCGTCACTCCGACACGCTGATGATTAATGGATCTATTTGTGTCAACGCAAACACTTGGCAGCACTGCTCTCAGATCAGCTAAAACAGAACCAGTAGTCAATAGCACATTGGAGAACATGTCAAGTATTTCAGCACTGGTAATATGATTTACGATATTAACAGTATTGGGAATTTTGCCTACTTTTAAAGGGAGTCGGTTCTTTTGGCTCGACAGGCTAAAACGTTTTTTTTTGGCTTCCAAATGGCTCCACAGATTTTGTTGTTGCTTACGTGGATTTGTTGCCAAAATATGTGTAAAACGATGGTATTTTACAATTTACTGTAGCAATGGGTTTTATTTTAAGCCTATAATTGCCACTGATTTATAAAAAAAGGTCAAATCCGGAGGTTCTAAACCTTGTCGACCTTAAGGCCCAACTTTTCCACGACTCTAATATTAACACTGAATTAGTAATCTTACTCTTGATTTGAATCACATTCAATTATTATATCTAACCTGGAGTTTACAACCTTGTCAAATGATATGAAAGCATGTGTTAATCACAAAGATTATTATCTAGGCTTAGGTCAGGCTGATTACAAAATAATACTAATCAAATATGCTGCAAAAGAAGGGACTCTTGAAACTGATGAAAAATAAATGTACATCCAATTATGCAGTGTTAAAATAAATTCTAACTACCGTATTTTAGGACTATAGAGCACACTGATGCTTTATATATAAGTCGCACCCACTCAATTTTAGATGAAAACATGTTTGCATTTATAAATGGTTGATTTATATAGGCTAGTAAGGTAAAGTTTTGTACCTGACAAGTTTCGGCTATCTTGCTTCTGCAGCCTTCCTCAGAGGTGTCAACAGGGACGAGGGAGCCTACCAACTATCCCACACCTGGGACACAGTCCTGCAGGGCCGCCCCCGGCCGTTTGTAGGACATCCGGACGACAGGGGGCGCCCCGCCCTACCCCCGACGCACACCAGGGGACACCGCCATCCCACCACTTCAGGTGGGATGGAACAATCCATATAACACGTCACAGATGACGTCACACTAACATCACGTGACACCTCTGAGGAAGGCTGCAGAAGCAAGATAGCCGAAACTTGTCAGGTACAAAACTTTACCTTACTAGCCTATATAAATCAACCATTTATAAATACACATTAGTAGGCTAAATGAACCTCTTCAACATAACATGTTTCCGTATATTAGTTATTTAAACAGAAATATTTTGTTATTTACATACCTTAATTGTTTACAAACGGTGTCTGTAACATGGCAGTAAAACGGCTGATCAAACAAAACAGAAGTCATTGTCATGGTCCCACGTCTGTGTATGGTGGTGGCCCCACCTCCACCCACAGAGATAAAGACCGTGGATGATCGTCTTTATTGTGTTTCTTTCAGTTTATGGGCACGTTTTGATTGAACTTTAAAAAATATCCAAAATGAGCAAAGTAAGGATCAAATTTTGGGGCTGATCAGGACCACCGTCTATATTCAGGACTTTAAAAAAATGTTGTGTTATTATTGGGCAGGTGGGCCTGGGGAATGTCTGCTTTCTCTTTTCTTTTTCTGGATCCTGCACTTCGTCCTCCCGCCTCTGCATCCCGGGGTCACGCTCCAAGCCCTCGCAGGCCTCACCGAGACAATTGTGTTGTCATTGAAATGGCAAGACTCAGAAATGAATTCATCCAGCTGCATTTTTATCCTCACGGGAACCGACATCTAGCGTGTTCTTTCTCTTTGTAACTTACAGCAACTAATGAATAATAGCCTGAGGAGCTAATATGAATCATCCTCTTTGTAGTCGTCATGGAGATGTGACGGACAGCAAAGTCTACAACAGAGTTTTGAGGAGGTCGAACTCAAATTTTATACAATTTCAAGTTTGAAAAAATGTTCTTAGCCACACTCAAAATTATAATTTTCTTTAGCATTGAACCCTGCCCTCTCCTTGAGCGCCTTTAATAAGAAAAAAGTAAATACAAGTCCTTGCTCCTCCTGTGGAACGTAGTGACTTTATTCATACATATTCAAATCAAACATTTCATACCCTCATTAATAAACGCATTCATTTCCGCCAGCGCTGCATTCTCCTGCTTTGACTTCACTCCCACTCCCACTCGTTTTTCTTTTTCACTAAAAGTTCCAGATGGGAAAAAAAACACAATCCCACCTGCACAAGACCTTTGTGGCCTCCCTCTCCCATCTTCATCACGACGCCACCTCATCTTCGCATTGCGGAGGAGGATTTTTTTTTATGTTTTCGACACGCAGAACTTTAAGACAACCCAACTAATTTGCATGAATTCTTGTGGGTAAATTAACATAACTTTTAGGAAATAATTTTTTTCACTTTTACTTTGTGAAAGTGACAAACTTCTCCCCAAGAGTTGTTCAGCATTTTGTCATGCTCACTATTGCCACCTACAGGAATACATTTTTCACCACGTTACATTATTGTTAATTGATCGTAGTCGGCCCTTACTGATTGGCTGGGAGCAATCACATGGTTCTATTGCCTCTTATTGAGGCGTGATGACATGATGGTGCCTTGCCTTATTTATAAAAGGCTAATCCGCCTATAAAGCGCTCTAAAAAACATCCAAAAGCCTCCATTTGCGTGTTATATACTGTACATGCTATAAGTAAATATGTAATGTAATAACAGACACACACACATAATATGTAATATTTACATATTTTGCTCATTTTAAGCATACTATTAATTCAACATTTGCTTTTCCCTTCAAAAACAACACTACTTAGTACTAAACAAAACTATACAAAACATAAACATAATAAAACAATCACTTACTGTACAATGTCTGCTCTCACTGGGATGCCAAATGGGGTGTTTATTTATATCCGTTTAGATGAAGAATTAATCATAATCATCATGCAAGTAAAAATAAAAAAAATAAGTGCCGCAAACAACTTTTTCGCCATCTCTGGGTCTAAGTTGGATGTCAACGTTGACCAATTTCTCGATTTATGGCCACATCTTTCTACTATTCAGGTTAGATACATGATTTATAATATAAAAGTAAATTTTTCGCCATCTCTGTGTCTAAGTTGGATGTCAACGTTGACCAACTTCTCGATTTATGGCCATATCTTTCTACTATACAGGTTAGATACATGATTTATAATCTAAAAGTACATTTTACGCCATCTCTGGGTCTAAGTTGGACGTCAATGTTGACCGACTTCTCGATTTATGGCCAAATATTTCTACTATCCAGGTAATAGACATGATTTATCATCTAAAATTAAGTTTCACCAGCTCAGAGGCAATGCAGCAGCTCAACATGTCAATATAGCTGGCTGTGATCACAGCGCTGCTAAAAAATAGGTGTGTCTGCGCTACCCAGCAGGCACAAGACATTGGAACAACGTTGAGAACTTATTGCATTAGGTCCTGACGTTGAGCAACTCAAAAATAGCGTTGAAACAACATGCTTTTTCCACAGCGTTTAATCAATGTTGGGTTGTGACGTTGATTTGACCATTGAATTTTAGTCATTTCCCAAACAATATTAAACAACACAAATACAACATTGAAACAACATGCTTTTTGACGACGATTATTCAACGTCAGATTGTCACGTAGATTTGACCGTTGAAATTTGGTAATTTCCTAACCAACAACGTGAATCCAACGTTAAACTTCAACGTTGTCTCAATATACAAATACAACTATTTGTAAATTATACACTAGATACAACTATATATGTAACACAAGGCTTGCTCAATGGCCTAGTGGTTAGAGTCCGCCCTGAGACTGGAAGGTTGTGAGTTCAAACCCCGGCTGAGTCATACCAAAGTCTATAAAACTGGGACCCATTGCCTCCCTGCTTGGCACTCAGCATCAAGGGTTGGAATTGGGGGCTAAATCACCAAAATGATTCCCGAGCGCGGCCACTGCCGCTGCTCACTGCTGCTGCTCACTGCTCCTCTCAGCCCCCAGGGGGTGAACATGGGGATGGGTCAAAAGCAGAGGATAATTTCACCACACCTCGTGTGTGTGTGACTATCTTTGGGACTTTATCTTTTAACTTTAACTTTATTTTGCAATGTTGTTTCAAAGTAAATTTTAAAGGACATGTATGTTGTGTGCCTCCTGGGAAATACGTGGTTAATATTCAGGTCACGAGATGTAAATGGCGTTTTTTGGATGTTTTTAGACAGCTTTATGGGCCGAATAGTGTATTCCATGAGTTGCATTGTTAGCCACCTTGTACTTGCCATATTTTACGACTCACCCCGAATTTCCACTAAATGCGGTAAGGCCGCGGACCAGCTTCACCGTGGGAGGGCGCCACCACCCGCCCTCTGGCAATCCCCACCGCCGTCCTGTTGCGGCCCCGCGCATAATCACGTGATAAGGGATTTAGTAATAAAGCGAAACCACAAAATGTTAATTCTGTCCTTCCAAAGAAAAAGAAGCACATAAACTTGGTCCTGCCACTTTATTTTCTGCAGCAAGCATCAATAAACCTGTGACATCATCCCTGGCGATGATGTCACACAATCAGTCGTCAGCTGATATTTGTCCCCATATAGTTGCCCGGGATATGCCTGTACATTATTCTTTAAATTCTGGACCTCCAGAATCAGCATGTTCTCATCCATTTGTGTCAACAAGATGAAACTAAGTCAGAAAACCTCTGACGAATATAACATACATCCATAAACGTGGATGCATATGAAAAAGTGCAATATATTTATTTGTACAGTAACCTATTTATTTATTTATATAAGCACCTTATTGCCTTTTTTATCCTGCACTACCATGAGCTAATGCAACGAAATGTCGTTCTTATCTGTACTGTAAAGTTCAAATTTGAATAACAATAAAAAGGAAGTCTGAGTCTAAGTCTAATTAATTAATTTTTCAAACTGAGACTCACTGACTTTGGCTCATTTTCTGTGAAGAACATATATCAAAATACATATTTAATGACCACACACCATACACCCCACCTACACATTTCTATTACATATAAGATGTCCAGGTCCACTGAACCCGGGGCTAATAGAAGTGTGGAAATTGATGTTCTGTGTACCACACACACACACACACACACACACACACACACACACACACACACACACACACACACACACACACACACACACACACACACACACACACACACACACACACACACACACACACACACACACACACACACACACACACACACACACACACACACACACACACACACAGCAGGCCTAGACAGGAGGAGGACAGAGTGTAGGTACACAGAACAACAGAGGGTCAAATGTGCGAGAAAATGAGAGCAGACTGCTGACAAACAATGTTGCAACCTTGTGTGGGAACCGCAGGTGCAGAAACACAAAAAAAGAATCCCTGTGGGATGCAGAAACTGGCAGAGAAATTTTCCGTATAACGTTCATATTGTTGTTACTCAGCCAGCGTTTGTGGGTCTGACGGACCCATTGCATTTTGTAGCTTTTAATGCCTCACAATCAAACACTTTTATGTTAAAATACTGAACAGATGATTATTGGGATAAGGTAAACAGATGTTTATTGGGATAAGGTAAACATCTGTTCAGTATTTTAACATAAAAGTGTTTGATTGTGAGGCATTAAAAGCCACAAAATGCAACGGGTCCATCAGACCCACAAACGCTGGCTGAGTAACAACAATATGAACATTACACAAGGGTTAATGTCCATCATCGCCCATTAGGACCTTTTAAAGTGTAAAACACGATCCGCCTGGAGGTACTTTATTTTGAAAGTAAACTGGATACTATGCTTTGTGCTTGTGCATGACTTCCTGTCCAACACTAGCAGATTTTAGTCAAATTTAACTGATTTGTTGCGGCGTCCGACAAAAATAGAAGCTATTTAGCGCTGGAATGTGGAACGGCACGAGGGTGACAATTGACACGTTGACTTAAATAAAAATGTCGCTCTGTTTTTTCATGCGTCGCACTATCCGCCCCTTCCATCCATTTTCTACCGCTTGTCCCTTATTAGCGAAAAGACCAAACTGTAATAATTTCCCGGTCAACATGGCACATTGTCCGCGTCAAAGCAAGCAGCAGCCGCGGCGCTACTTTGTATGCTAACGCTTGAGAAGTCGTATTGATTGAAGTCACTCAATAGGACTTTATGGTACGTTTTGGAAAGATGGAAAAGAATCAAAAAGCAAACCCGATTAGGTGTGTGGGTGCGGGCGCGTGATACAAAGCTAATTCTCCCCCACGTCACGCCGGCCTGCCACACGGCGTTATTGTTATTGTTTGAGCAGCACTGCACCAGCGATTAATAAATAGCATTGACGGATGATCCTTCACAAGGGTACAAAGGAGCGATCGATACTTAGCTTAGCAAGTAGCCGGCCGTGAAGAAAAAAGAATGGATGTGACTGGTGCTTTTTTTATGCAAGACGTTTGTCCTCGTTTGTCTTTAGCTAACCCTGCTTCCCTTCTTTTTACACTTAAAGGGGTCCTATCCTGCTCTCCCGACCACGCCTACTCCTGCTTCGATTGGTCAGGGATCGAGGGGTCAGTCACCTCAGAGCCGCATCAAGACTTTAATTGGGTCAAGAGCTTGTGGGAATCTCATTAAGTTCTTGTATGCGACCTTTAACAAGATTTAGGGGTGTCATAAAAATGAAAGTAGGGATCAATTGTTCATGAAAGTCGTGAAAGCTTGACGTCAACATTTTAAACCCGGCTTACTTTAAGGACTTCTTAAAACACCAGCTGTACTTTTACAGGTGCCATATGTAATAAGTTCCTGTCAGGGCCGGCCCGTGGCATAGGCCATATAGGCAAATGCTAAGGGCGCCGTCCACCAGGGGGCCCCAAGCCAGTGCCACAAATGTTGGAGAAAAAAAAAAAAAAAAAGTTGGTACTATTATTTCTAAATACAAAAAATAATCCCACGTTAATTAAAATGCAAAGTAAAGCCTATTTAATAGAAATATTATTTGTTACAACATTACGCAATTTTTTGCAATTTGTTTAATGAACAATGGACACTGCAAAGAAGAACGTTGTAAGTGGGATCGATCGGTGTCTTAGCGGCTAAGTACAATACTTACAGCAACACAACAAGGACTACTTACCCTGAAAGCAGACGCCTAGCCGATGCTTGCCGCCAAACCCACGGATGAAGTCCTTCGTCGCGCCGTTGATCGCTGGAATGCAGGTGAGCACGGCTGTTGATGAGCAGATGAGGGCTGGCTGGCGTAGATGGAGCGCTAATGTTTTATCATAGTTCTGTGAGGTCCGGTTGCTAAGTTGCTAAATTAGCCTTGGCGTCGTTAGCAACAGCATTTTTAAGCCTTACCAGGCTGAGAATTTTTAACCGTGTAGTTACATGTACATGGTTTAATAGTATTGTTGGTCTTCTGTCTATCCTTCCAGTCAGGGGTTTATTTATTTAGTTTATATCTTCATTTGAGAACGATGCTATCACGTTAGCTCAGTAGCTAAGTGTGTCACGATGTATTGTCTTGGAGATAAAAGTCACTTTAAATGTCCATTTCGCGTGCTCGACTCTCATTTTCAAGAGGATATAGTATCCGAGGTGGTTTAAAATACAAATCCGTGATCCACAATAGAAAAAGGAGAGAGTACATAGTTCTGTGAGGTCCGGTTGCTAAGTTGTTAAATTAGCCTTAGCGTCGTTAGCAACAGCATAGTTAAGCCTTACCAGGCTGAGAATTTTTAACCGTGTAGTTACATGTACATGGTTTTATAGTATTGTTGGTCTTCTGTCTATCCTTCCAGTCAGGGGTTTATTTATTTTGTTTCTATCTTCATTTGAGAACGATGCTATCACGTTAGCTCAGTAGCTAAGTGTGTCACCGATGTACTGTCTTGGAGATAAAAGTCACTTTAAATGTCCATTTCGCGTGCTCGACTCTCATTTTCAAGAGGATATAGTATCCGAGGTGGTTTAAAATACAAATCCGTGATCCACAATAGAAAAAGGAGAGTGTGGAATCCAATGAGCCAGCTTGTACCTAAGTTACGGTCAGAGCGAAAAAAGATACGTCCTTCACAGTAACGTTCCTCATCTACGAATCTTTCATCCTCGCTCAAATTAATGGGGTAATCGTCACTTTCTCGGTCCGAATCTCTCTCGCTCCATTGTAAACAATGGGGAAATGTGAGGAATACTAGCTCCTGTGACGTCACGCTACTTCCGGTACAGGCAAGGCTTTTTTTATCAGCGAGCAAAAGTTGCGAACTTTATCGTCAATTTTCTCTACTAAATCCTTTCAGCAAAAATATGGCAATATCGCGAAATGATCAAGTATGACACATAGAATGGATCTGCTATTCCCGTTTAAATTTAAAAAAATCATTTCAGTAGGCCTTTAAAGTGCACATCATTAATGTTAATTAAGCAATATCACATGAGAGGGAATGCTGTTTTTTAAATTGAGCACTCCTGTAATTCGGTTAAAGATAATCATAACATAACATTCTCATATAATATGTTAATTTGCTTTCTTTAAGTAAAAAAAAAGGTCAAAGACAAAGCTATTCGGTTTCTTGTGAGTATATACACTTCACTGCCGATGTGGGGGGGGGGGGGGGGGGAACGCCACCTAAAATCTTGCCTAGGGCGCCAGATTGGTTAGGGCCAGGCCTGGTTCCTGTCAAGTCATCAATAAATGCCACTGATATGTCAAAAGGCATTAATAAATCATGTTCTTTTCGAACACCTTTGGAACTGATAACGGTAGTTCAGCCGGGATATGCTAATTTCAAAATTAGATTTACAGCCCCGAAATCTTGTTATTGTTTTAATTTCGATGCCACACCCTCTACCGTTTGACCAATTGAGTTGAGTTTTAGTTTATTTGCAACATGCAAGCATACAACATGATACATCACAATTTCCAGTTTCTCTTTCCAACATGTTCGAAAAGGAGTAGGAAGAAGCAGAGCTTATTCAGTCCTACCCTTTTTATTTTACATGACAGTTGCTAAAACTTTTGTTCACTTCCTGTTCTCAATTTATTCACAATATACTCCGTAAGTATTCACAATAAAAATAAATAATAATTGGTGAAGTAAGTTATATTTCATATGATGAGATGAGTAAGATTATTTTGAGAATGAATGAATGGATGGATGAAATAAATTCATAATGTTTATCATGGTTCTTCTTCTTTGTACTTTGTAAACACTTTAAGTTTGAAGACTTTCTTGAAGTGGATCATACTTGTACATTGCTTTGCTTAATCCATTCCATAATTTAATTCCACATACTGATATACTGAAGGTCTTAAGTGTTGTACGTGCATACAAATGTTTTAAATTAAATTTTTCTCTAAGATTATATTTCTGCTCTTTTTTTTAGAAGAATTGTTGTATATTATTGGGTAGCAGGTTATGGTTTGCTTTGTGTATAATTTTAGCAATTAGAATGCATGTGAGTGTGTCACATCCAAGTTGCCAGTTACGCGCCGCCCTCTTCGTCTAGCTACTGCCACTGGTAAAGTTACTAAACATGTCAGAACTTAGTAAATCTAAAAGGGCTCGTTACGATTCTCAACTTATTCATGACAAAGCCAGGAACAAAATGAAGATTTGTATCGAGGATGCCTTTGAAAGATGGAGACGATTGAAGGCGGAGAATATTTTTTCATCTGACGCCAAACTTGCTAATTTCCTCCTTGATAGGTAAGTGAGGCATTTACGTTTTCTTATTACTAGTAATAAGACATTTGGTATGTCAACTATATTTTCCGATACAGTCTATGACCTTGTCTAACAAAGCTTGTATGTTCGTGCAACGAATGCTTAGCATGCAATGACACATTGACATATAGGCTAACAGGGGAAATAAATGCCCGTTAGCCTATATGTCGATGTGTCTTCCAACTGACAGGGCAACATATCTATTTGACAAATAAAACCTATGTGGATATGGGTTGTGTCAGTGCCTATTTCCAGAGGTGGGACCAAGTCATTGCTTTGCAAGTCACAAGTAAGTCTCAAGTCTTTGCCCTCAAGTCTCGAGTCAAGTCCCGAGTCAAGACAGGCAAGTCCCGAGTCAAGTCCAAAGTCAAGACTGGAAAGTCTCAAGTCAAGTCACAAGTCCTGCATTTTGAGTTTCGAGTCCTTTCAAGTCCTTTTAAACCGCTGTATTTATTTATTAAAACAAGTGCATTTGAAATAGCAGGAAAAAAAATAGTACTGACATTGCAATTCATAATAGCACTATTAACCAGTCATTTTAATAGTTTAAACAATTTTAAACATTTAACTCATTCCTTTACAGAATAAACACATTTGAAAAAACAAGTGCAACTGTACTTATTTGTACAAAAGTGTTAACATTGTATTTCCATGGCATATTGCATTGTAACTAGTTCCACAGCAGTTTCTATTCTGTTCTTACCTTATCTCATCTCATACTGTATGTGTGTTTATGTGTGCGTACACATGAAAAACATAACAAATACATGAACATAACAATGAACAGAGTTGTACTTTTTAGATGTCAGGGCCCTATGCAATATGTACACATATTCTTAATATAGTATACATTTTAACTGACCTTTATTTGACTATGTTTGTCTTTTTGTAGGTGGCTAAAATATGCGGTGCTGCTGACCGCCGTCCAACGTTATGTTACTGTGTGTGATACATTGACTAACGTAACGTTAAGTATAGGTACCTCATGCAACCCTGCTTAAAAAAATCACTTGACAAAAAGTATGAATAAGGTAGCAAACTGCTGTGGACGCAACATATTGCTGTGTTTGAAATGATGTTAAAACCATAGACATCTTATAAGTAGATGCAGTATTGGTTGCTGTGACGCGAGCAAATTGCATCTTGAAGTGGTGATGAGGAGCCGGCGAGCAGCCTAAACTGACAGGTAAAAAACAAAGATGCCGGGCTGGTGTTCAGCGTTTTCCTGCTCAAATGAGCGGACTATTGAAAATAGGAATCGGGGGATTACTTTTCACAAGTAAGATTTAACATTAATGTACTATTGGTTGTATTTTATGAAAATAACATTAACACAGAGTTGAGAAGGAGCAAAGATCTTCAATATTTGTATGTGAAAATCACAAATAAATCTTCTGGGGGAGGATGACTCCCCTACAGGGGTTTGGTTTACAAACTTTCAGCCCCACCTAAAACAAAATTCACCAGCCGCCACTGATTATGATGCATTCTCATTTTAGGCAAAATATAAGACAATCCTTTCTTAACAGTATATTTGTAACCAGGAATAAGTCTTCAAGTAACAATATTCAAATACTAACATTGTTGGGTAAGACAGCATTTGGTTTTATTCTGAATCCAGTGAAAGAGATTGGTGGTTTTAGCTGATATAAAGACTTTCAGGTGTTTATATATGTTTAAGTATTTGGCAGACGCTTTTAACCAAAGCGACATACATAAAAAATACATATATAACAATCACTGTAAACATGATAATTTAAGGGAAGAATGTAATACAAAATATCAATACAAAGTGTCAAGACAGAATAAACTCTCTGCTGCTGCAGCAACAGAGATACGGTCTATAAGATATATAGATATCTAATGTATTCATACATTGTTTATGTAGGATATACGCATGTATATATAACATAATCATATTGTTTCTTCAACTTAAAAATAGCTGACCGTTTTTTCCCCCCTTCTCTGGGTTTATATTCCCAGTTTTGATCTCGGACGTCTGGTCACTTATAGCATATAAGAATATTATATTACTGTTAAGCAAACTATGAATAATAAAACATGTGTCCGTTTTCATAGCTACACGTATGACAAAAAAGCGCGTGAAAATGAGTGGTATTCAGTGAGGTAAAATTAATTAAATGCGCTGACAGTTCATTGCAGAGGTGTGGACTCGAGTCACATGACTTGGACTTGAGTCAGACTCGAGTCATGAATTTGATGACTTTAGACTCGACTTGACAAAATGTAAAGAGACTTGCAACTCGACTTAGACTTTAACATCAATGACTTGTGACTTCACTTGGACTTGAGCCTTTTGACTTGACATGACTTGCTACTTTCCCCAAAACCTAAAGCTTAAAAAGTTATTTGGGAGCGCTCCGTAGCTTTCATTTTGTACGTGTCTGTCTATCAGCGTGTGTGCTGCGTGTCAGCGTGTGTGCTGTCAGTACAACAGCCAATCAAATTAGATCTACATTGTTTTCATCACACAGCATTCAGCCAATCAAATTGCAGGACAACCAATGAACAAGAGTTGTCAAACAACGCGCCAGTGAGAAAGATTAATACCAAAGTTGGTTTCGTTCGGGTATAAAAACTACGACATGGTCAACAAAAAACGAATTGCTGTATGCAAATTACGCAGTTCGAATATTATAGACGGAGACGCAACAACTTCCAACTTCGTTCGACATTTGAAGTTGCACAAAGAAGGGTAAGTTATGAATGTAAGATAACGTTTATTGGCTAAGTAACATGACTTTTGTTTGCTGTGTAGTTAAATCAGTGAGGCTGTAAACTCACTGCTAACGTTATAACCATAGACATCTTATAAGTAGACGCAGCATCGAACGCTACTGCCTACTGGCGCAGACGAGACGCGGGGCCGCCATCTTGGAGTGGTGATCCGCTCCACTCAGTGCAATTCATTTGGCAGGAGCAATGAACTGTCAGCGCATTTAATTCATTTTACCTCACTGAATACCACTCATTTTCACGCGCTTTTTTGTTGTACGTGTAGCTATGATAACGGACACATGTTTTATTATTCATAGTTTGCTTAACAGTAATATAATATTCTTATATGCTATAAGTGACCAGACGTCCGAGATCAAAACGGGGAATATAAGCCCAGAGAAGGGGGAAAAAACGGTCAGCTATTTTTTAAATTGAAGAAAAAATATGATTACGTTATATATACATGTGTATATCCTACATAAACAATGTATGAATACATTAGATATCTGTATATCTTATAGACCGTATCTCTGTTGCTGCAGCAGCAGAGAGTTTATTCTGTCTTGACACTTTGTATTGATATTTTGTATTACATTCTTCCCTTAAATGATCATGTTTACAGTGATTGTTATATATGTATTTTTTATGTATGTCGCTTTGGATAAAAGCGTCTGCCAAATACTTAAACATATATAAACACCTGAAAGTCTTTATATCAGCTGAAACCACCAATCTGTTTCACTGGATTCAGAATAAAACCAAATGCTGTCTTACCCAACAATGTTAGTATTTGAATATTGTTACTTGAAGACTTATTCCTGGTTACAATTATACTGTTAAGAAAGTATTGTCTCATATTTTGCCTAAAATGAGAATGCATCATAATCAGTGGTGGCTTGTGAATTTTGTTTTAGGTGGGGCTGAAAGTTTGTAAACCAAACCCCTGTAGGGGCGTCATCCTCCCCCAGAAGATTTATTTTTGATTTTCACATACAAATATTGAAGATATTTGCTCCTTCTGAACTCTGTGGTAATGTTATTTTCATAAAATACAACCAATAGTACATTAATGTTAAATCTTACTTGTGAAAAGTAATCCCCCGATTCCTATTTTCAACAGTCCGCTCATTTGAGCAGGAAAACGCTGAACATCAGCCCGGCATCTTTGTTTTCTACCTGTCAACTGTCAGTTTAGGCTGCTCGCCGGCTCCTCATCACCACTTCAAGATGCAATTTGCTCGCGTCACAGCAACCAATACTGCGTCTACTTAAAAGATGTCTATGGTTATAACATCATTTCAAACACAGCAATATGTTGCGTCCACTGCAGTTTGCTACCTTATTCATACTTTTTGTCAAGTGATTTTTTTAAGCAGGGTTGCATGAGGTACCTACAAATAACGTCACGTTAGTCAATGTATCACACACAGTAACATAACGTTAGACGGCGGTCAGCTGCACCGCGTATTTTAGCCACCTACAAAAAGACAAACATAGTCAAATAAAGGTCAGTTAAAATGTATACTATATTAAGAATATGTGTACATATTGCATAGGGCCCTGACATCTAAAAAGTACAGCTCTGTTCATTGTTATGTTCATGTATTTGTTATGTTTTTCATGTGTACGCACACATAAACACACATACAGTATGAGATGAGATCAATGAGATAAGGTAAGAACAGAATAGAAACTGCTGTGGAACTAGTTACAATGCAATATGCCATGGAAATACAATGTTAACACTTTTGTACAAATAAGTACAGTTGCACTTGTTTTTGCAAATGTGTTTATTCTGTAAAGGAATGAGTTAAATGTTTAAAATTGTTTAAACTATTAAAATGACTGGTTAATAGTGCTATTATGAATTGCAATGTCAGTACTATTTTTTTTCCTGCAATTTCAAATGCACTTGTTTTAATAAATAAATACAGCGGTTTAAAAGCATATACAATCTGTGTAAAAATATTAGTCTGTGGTTAAAAGGACTTGAAAGGACTCGAAACTCAAAATGCAGGACTTGTGACTTGACTTGAGACTTTCCAGTCTTGACTTTGGACTTGACTCGGGACTTGCCTGTCTTGACTCGGGACTTGACTCGAGACTTGAGGGCAAAGACTTGAGACTTACTTGTGACTTGCAGAGCAATGACTTGGTCCCACCTCTGGTTCATTGCTCCTGCCAAATTAATTGCACTGAGTGGAGCGGATCACCACTCCAAGATGGCGGCCCCGCGTCTCGTCTGCGCCAATAAGCAGTAGCGCTCGATGCTGCGTCTACTTATAAGATGTCTATGGTTATGACGTTAGCAGTGAGTTTACAGCCTCACTGATTTAACTACACAGCAAATAAAAGTCATGTTACTTAGCCAATAAACGTTATCTTACATTAAAAACTTACCCTTCTTTGTGCAACTTCAAATGTCGAACGAAGTTGGAAGTTGTTGCGTCTCCGTCTGTAATATTCGAACTGCGTGATTTGCATACTGCAATTCGTTTTTTGTTGACCAAGTCGTAGTTTTTATACCCGAACGAAACCAACTTTGGTATAAATCTTTCTCACTGGCGCGTTGTTTGACAACTCTTGTTCATTGGTTGTCCTGCAATTTGATTGGCTGAATGCTGTGTGATGAAAACAACGTATAACTAATTTGATTGGCTGTTGTACTGACAGCACACACGCTGACAGGAACAACACGCTGATAGACAGACACGTACAAAATGAAAGATATGGAGCGCTCCCAAATAACTTTTTAAGCTTTGGGTTTTGGGGAAAGTAGCAAGTCATGTCAAGTCAAAAGGCTCAAGTCCAAGTGAAGTCACAAGTCATTGATGTTAAAGTCTAAGTCGAGTTGCAAGTCTCTTTACATTTTGTCAAGTCGAGTCTAAAGTCATCAAATTCATGACTCGAGTCTGACTCGAGTCCAAGTCATGTGACTCGAGTCCACACCTCTGCCTATTTCCTTCTCAATATGCTGATACACTGAGGAAATGGGTTCCAACATTAGCACGGATAAATGCGGTTTCTGGTACAGTATGTGCATCTGATACATATGAGGTGTAATGATTTTCTACTTTGTGTATTGACAGGGTAGTAAGCTATGTGATTTATGCGTAACTTGGGTTGGCTCATAAAATGGCACTCTGCACTGAAAGATGGTGATGTGCGTACATGGAAGACAATGCAGTGCGTCATGTTGGATGCAACATGGAGTTATGCTGAACGAAATGTGGCGGTAATTTTACTGTTGGCCTTGGCTTGCCATCTAAGTAGGCCTATGCGACATATAATATATTATTATATATAATTATTTTGATGGCGGTCAGTGCGGTCAAACTAGACATTTTAGCAGGGTGATGCCAACAATCTGTCCCGACTCCCGACGAAAATATTGCTGCGTAACTTTACAAATGCATTTGGCTAATCGACATCAGTAAAATGTGGCATAATTACTTAGTAAACCATCTTGCAAGAAGCATAAATAAGAGAGACCTACAAGTATAACCCATCTACCAATTATATATTCCTCGCACACTAATTGACTGAAAGACGCGCACTTATCGATGATGCCACGTTATTGATGGGAAAATGCATTTTTAGACATTATGATTCACCTGAGCGGCTAGGAGACACAGAGAGTAACAAGCGGTAGAAAATGGAATAGAAACAAGTTGAAAAACTTATTCGGGTGTTACCATTTAGTGGTCAATTGTACGGAATATGTACTTCACTGTGAAGCCTACTAATAAAAGTTTCAATCAGTCAATCAATCAATCAATCAATCAATCAAACAACACCTAAAGCTAATACGCGTGCATGTGTTACGTATGTGCGTAGTTACGTTATGACTAGGGATGTCCGACAATATCGGACTGCCGATATTATCGGCCGATAAATGCTTTAAAATGTAATATCGGGAATTATCGGTATCTGTTTCGAAATTATCAGTATCAGTTTCAAAAAATACAATGTATTACTTTTTAAAACGCCGCTGTGTACACGGACGTAGGGAGAAGTACAGAGCGCCAATAAACCTTAAAGGCACTGCCTTTGCGTGCCGGCCCAGTCACATAATATCTACGGCTTTTCACACACACAAGTGAATGCAATGCATACTTGGTCAACAGCCATACGGGTCACACTGAGGGTGGAAGTATAAACAACTTTAACACTGTTACAAATATGCGCCACACAGTGGACCCACACCAAACAAGAATGACAAACACATTTCGGGAGAACATCCGCACCGTAACACAACATAAACACAACAGAACAAATACCCAGAACCCCTTGCAGCACTAACTCCCCCGCTACCCCCTACCTAAACCCCGCCCACCTCAACCTCCTCATGCTTTCTCAGGGAGAGCATGTCCCAAATTCCGAGCTGCTGTTTTGAGGCATGTTAAAAAAAATAATGCACTTTGTGACTTTAATAATAAATATGGCAGTGCTATGTTGCCACTTTTTTTCCATAACTTGAGTTGATTTATTTTGGAAAACCTTGTTACATTGTTTAATGCATCCAGCGGGGCATCACAACAAAATTAGGCATAATAATGTGTTAATTCCACGACTGTATATATCGGTATCTGTTGATATCGGAATCGGTAATTAAGAGTTGAACAATATCGGAAAATCGGATATCGGCAAAAAAGCCATTATCGGACATCTCTAGTTATGACGTACCAAAATATGTGAGAGGGCGGGATATACTGTGTGAAATACATCGGAAAGTTGGCGCCCTGGTTGTGTGTGTGTGAATTGGCGAGGTCGCGAATTCCTGGAGGGACTGATCACAGGCCGATAACGCAGGTTCTGACGGGACAACAAGACAAAAAAAGTTCAGCGAGAGGCTGCGAATGCACAAAGCGCACACTTTGTGTGTCCTGTGTTAGTTGTAAGCGCTGATCACCCGCCGCGCTCACATGTTAACAAGACAGAAGCACTGCAACCAAGACCAAACCAGTGCGCCATTTATAAAACATGAAGGCTTCTTCTTTCCCCCCCTTTCTCTTTATTTAATTATTAAACACACTCCTCTTCAGCGGGACAGCAATGGATGCCTTCAGGGACGCGTTGGGAGCTTTGAGCGGGACAATAAAAGCAAGCGGATCACATGGAAAGAAGACGAGAGTAGCGACAGGCGCAGAGAACACTCCGGTCCGCTCTTCTTCGGCTTTTTTTAAAGACTTGTCTAAGTCCTTGCGGAGTCGGGAGGGGATTGGATACGCACGAACTGTACTCTTTTTTTTTTTGTTCTATATCTCTTCTTTTGTCCATTTTGTCTTTTCCAGATCAACGCTTGCTGCTTCACTTAACGGCTCGAACGTCTCATCGAGCTTTGATAGCGAAACTGACCTAACGTAATGCAGCAAATAATTGCAAAGGTGCCTGTGTGTGTGTGTGTGTGTGTGTGTGTGTGTGTGTGTGTGTGTGTGTGTGTGTGTGTGTGTGTGTGTGTGTGTCGGTTCGGAGGGGACGGCGGCCCACTTTCTCTGGCTGATGGGAGTAAGAAAATAGAACGCTTGATTACCCTTGACGCCACTCTTGCGACGGCCGTTGCCAATGGAGCCGATGGCGGTTAGCGGCTGGTCAAATATAGAAAAAACGTGATTATGCTCTTTTCAGGCCCGCCGTGGTCGAGTGTTGCAAGCCTTTCATACAAAAACAGCTTTGCAAAAAAAACAACACGTTGCTGATCAATACGATGTCAGTCAGCATACCCACTTCCTGTCAGAGGAGTCATAACTCATTCAAATAACTTGGAGCGCTTTGATTGATGTCGCAATAAAAACATTGTAGAAGGATGTAAGGTCAAAAACAAACTAATAAAACACTCGGTAGTCATTTGTTGGCACGCACAAACATAACAGCTTTTCAAAATAATCTGTGGAGTCAAACTATGGAAAGGACTGAGCAAAGAAGTCAAACAATGTGCAATCATGAGCCAGTTTAGGAAACAGTACATGTTTTTCTTATATATATAAAAAGGGAAAATGCTGAACAATGTCTGATATCATTCATACGGAATTTAACATATATTAGCGTATCATTTATATATTCTTTATATCAGTATTTCTTAGCCCATTTTTGGGCCGCCAATAACAATATCTGTTTCTCAGCTGTGGTCCGTAGCGGCGCTCACTTGTAATACACTTTTACACCACTTGTGGCAGTAATGACAAAATCACACAACCAGAAGAAGTCTGTCTTTTTAAGCGCAAAAATTATGACATAAGTGGTGACGCTGTATTTCATTTGTATTTTAATTCCATTGACAGTTTAGTTAGGAAACTTACTTAAAATGTATTTATTTGTGCACGGCTTTATTATAGTATTTTCCGGACTATAAGGCGCACTTAAAATCTTTTTTTTTTTTTCTCAAAACTCGACAGTGCGCCTTATAACTCGGTGCGCCCCATGTAAGGAATACGTTTGGTTGAGCTTTCCCACCTCAAAGCAATTTTATTTGGTACATGGTGTAATGATAAGTGTGACCAGTAGATGGTAGTCAAACATAAGAGATAAGTGTAGGCTCCACCGTTTGATGGGCTTCAACATACGAGTATTATTACGGTGTGTGTATAAGGTAAGACATATCATCTGGCGTTTTGTTTCGCAATATTATGTAAAAGCAACTTTTCTTACCTTCTGGTACCTGCTGATCTGTATTTGGGATCTGCATGAATCTGGAAAAATTGCACGCTTCCACCTTTGTAGACCGTAGTTGATAAGCTTCTTCTTTTTGTCTATCTTCTTGTTATGGGACATTCATCCTCCACTGTTGCCATTTCTAATATAAAGTAGTGAAAGTTTTTACTTATATCTGTCAGTAAACTCGCCATGAAAGCGCTAAAATATACCGGTGTAGTGAGTTTACATTATTCACCCAAGGAACTTTAGTTATTAGAGAGTTCCGGTCGGACGGTTTTTCACGGGACACATTTCCGGTGTTGTTGTTTCCGGATGAGGAGATGCTGCTCCGTTATTGATTTAAGTAAAGTCTGAATGTCATTAAAACAGTTAGCTCCATCTTTTGACACTTCTTCCACTCCCGTCCTTGCACGCTACACCGCTACAACAAAGATGAGAAGACGCTGCTGAAGGTGAGCCACGTAAATAAGACCGCCCACAAAACGGTGCACCCGTCAGAAAGCGACTTGAATATGATCTTTAAAACAATCTATGCAATATTTTGACCAAAGAACCACCATTACATGTTATGTGGACCACAAGGAAGTGTTTTACATTTAGAAAAAAATTATAATATGACTCCTTTAATGCGCCCTATAATCCGGCGCGAGTTATATATGAAAAAGGATCAAAAATAGACCATTCATCGGCAATGCGCCTTGTAATCTGGTGCGCCCAATGGTCCGGAAAATACGGTATGTCAATGTGTTTATCAGTTTTATGAGTCTCTTCTTTTGCAGTATATTTGATGCGTATTTATTTTGTAATCAGCCTGACCTAAGCCTTGAGAATAGTCTTTGTGGTTAACACATGCTCTCATATCATTTGACAAGGTTATAAACTCCCAGGAGTTTAGAAATAATTATTGAACGTGATTAAAATCAGGAGTTATTTATTCCTTGTTCATATTTGAGGGGCCCCCTGAGCTCCTCTGTAGTGGAGAAGTTGGGCCCGGATGTCAAAAAGATTAAGAACCCCTGCTTTATATTATGTTTGTCAGTTTTACTCTTGAATTATTTATTATTTTCATTATTCAATTAAGGTTCTTTTTAGAAAGTATATTTACACATACAAGGAATTTATTTTGGCGAGTCGTGTGCAAAAACAGCTAACATTAAAAATAAGGCCAACATAGCAATATAGAAACAAAATAAATTACAATAAAATAAGATGGGTGTAAGAGCACTTGGCAACATATTAAGTAGAATTTGAAGGATGTCAAATACCGTATTTTTCGGAGTATAAATCGCTCCGGAGTATAAGCCGCACCGGCCGAAAATGCATAATAAAGAAGGAAAAAAACATATACTGTATAAGTCGCACTGGAGTATAAGTCGCATTTTTTTGGGGAAATTTATTTGATAAAACCCAACACCAAGAATAGACATTTGAAAGGCAATTATAAATAAATAAAGAATAGTGAACGACAGGCTGAATAAGTGTACGTTATATGAGGCATAAATAACCAACTGAGAACGTGCCTGGTATGTTAACGTAACATATTATGGTAAGAGTCATTCAAATAACTATAACATATAGAACATGCTATACATTTACCAAACAATCTGTCACTCCTAATCGCTAAAGCCCATGAAATCTTATACGTCTAGTCTCTTACGTGAATGAGCTAAATAATATTATTTGATATTTTACGGTAATGTGTTAATAATTTCACACATAAGTCGCTCCTGAGTATAAGTCGCACCAAACTATGAAAAAAACTGCGACTTATAGTCTGAAAAATACGGTATATAAGTATTTGCAAAAAAAAACAAAAATCACAAAATGTATACAGGGTGCAAAATAGAGTATGTAAGTCCAGTCAGCATTGATGTAACAGAAAAGTGAAGTGAAGTGAATTATGTTTATATAGCGCTTTTCTCTAGTGACTCAAAGTGCTTTTACATAGTGAAACCCAATATTTAAGTTACATTTAAACCAGTGTGGGTGGCACTGGGAGCAGGTGGGCAAAGTGTCTTGCCCAAGGACACAACGGCAGTGACTAGGATGGCGGAAGCGGGGATCGACCCTGGAACCCTCAAGTTGCTGGCACGGCCACTCTACCAATCGAGCTATACCGAAAAGAGTTCCCGCCTTCCATTGTTGTGATATTTGTGGTATTTTTAATGATGTGTCCTGCCCTTACAGTAGGGTTGCGTGATATAGACGATACACAATAGGAATTATTCTAATTTGGCCGACGATAGAGCTTTTAATACCATCGTCATGTCGTGATAAAACATGCTGATGACACATTTTAGCTGTAAACCACAAATTTGGCAGCTGCAAGCAAACGAAGACGTCTTCACTAGCGGCTAATGTCCATCTACATTGCAGCTTATTAATCACTAATCCTCGCCTCCGTGGCGACAAATAAATAGGGCTTCAGTACTTACAAGTATTATTATCACTGAATGACAAGGAATAGCTAAACATAGTACACTACACACCGGGGATGAAACAAAAAAAAAGCATAGCTAACCGCTAAACTAGAGCTGTCTTGTAAACATAAATGTAAACAGGGGTGGGCGGAGGGATACAATTTTCAACAGTATTGATTCCAAGTATAGTATTAGTGCACAGATGTCAAACTCAAGGCCCGCGGGGCCAGATCTGGCCCACCAAGCCTGGAAATAATATGTGTCAATAAAATACCCTATTTTCTTTCTTTAATTTATTATTTTCTTACTAAAAGTATTCAGGTTTTTTTTTCATTTTGACAGGAAAAAAAAATAGTGTCCAATATTGCAACAAATATATTATCTAACTTTTTTGGTAAACATTATAATAAATACTTAAATATCTGCTTAACTTATGATTTCGAAGCAAGTTATCCATCAAATTGTACACCATAAAAATGACCAATAGATTCCACTGTAAAATTTAGGGAGGTCTTTACAGCATATTACTGTCAGTTGAAAAAAAAAACGACCAATGTTTGTTTTTTTACAGTACAATTCTGTCGACTGAGCTGTCAGTTTTTGTTTTTTTTACCGTAAAATCCACGGTTGATGATTTTACGGTGTTTTACTGTGAATGGAATAACAGTACTACCTTTTATCATGGTAAAAAACTGGCAGCTGAGTTGCCAAAATAAAATTAAACAGTGGTACTGTTTTCTATTTACAGTAATATGTTGTAAAAAAAATATGTATAATAAAAAAAACACCATCTATTTTACAGTAAAAGTCTGGCAATTAAGCTGCCAGTTTTTTCCGTAAAAGTACACTGTACATGTAAAATAATCAAATTCAAAGGCAAATTCATTAATTATTTACTGTTGCAAGCGGCCCTCTGCAGTGTGGCCCTCTATGAAAACTAGTTTGACACCCCTGTATTAGTGTATGGTGGATACTGCAGTGATTAGAGCAATATTTTTTACTATCACAGTATCGATTTTTGTCGTTTGTTGTTTACCATTTAGGAAATAAGAGCCAATAGTAGTTTTTGCTTTTAAATATGTTGAACTACTGACTTCATTACACGATTTGTGTGTAATGAAAGGGAATAATAATTTCATAATTAATAATTCAATTAATAATTGAAATTGTGTTATGTCAGATTTCAGTAATGATCAAAAATGTAAAAACTTAATGATCCTGAGTATTGGTATGACAAATACTGCCTCTGTAAGTACAAACCCCGTTTCCATATGAGTTGGGAAATTGTGTTAGATGTAAATATAAATGGAATACAATGATTTGAAAATCATTTTCAACCCATATTCAGTTGAATATGCTACAAAGACAACATATTTGATGTTCAAACTGATAAACATTTTTTTTTTTTGCAAATAATCATTAACTTTAGAATTTGATGCCAGCAACACGTGACAAAGAAGTTGGGAAAGGTGGCAATAAATACTGATAAAGTTGAGGAATGCTCATCAAACATTTATTTGGAACATCCCACAGGTGAACAGGCAAATTGGGAACAGGTGGGTGCCATGATTGGGTATAAAAGTAGATTCCATGAAATGCTCAGTCATTCACAAACAAGGATGGGGCGAGGGTCACCACTTTGTCAACAAATGCGTGAGCAAATTGTTGAACAGTTTAAGAAAAACCTTTCTCAACCAGCTATTAGGGATTTCACCATCTACGGTCCGTAATATCATCAAAGGGTTCAGAGAATCTGGAGAAATCACTGCACGTAAGCAGCTAAGCCTGTGACCTTCGATCCCTCAGGCTGTACTGCAACAAGCGACATCAGTGTGTAAAGGATATCACCACATGAGCTCAGGAACACTTCAGAAACCCACTGTCAGTAACTACAGTTGGTCGCTACATCTGTAAGTGCAAGTTAAAACTCTCCTATGCAAGGCAAAAAACGTTTATCAACAACACCCAGAAACGCTGTTGGCTTCGCTCGGCCTGAGCTCATCTAAGATGGACTGATACAAAGTGGAAAAGTGTTCTGTGGTCTGACGAGTCCACATTTCAAATTGTTTTTGGAAACTGTTGACGTCGTGTCCTCCGGACCAAAGAGGAAAAGAACCATCCGGATTGTTATAGGTGCAAAGTTGAAAAGCCAGCATCTGTGATGGTATGGGGGTGTATTAGTGCCCAAGACACGGGTAACTTACACATCTGTGAAGGCGCCATTAATGCTGAAAGGTACATACAGGTTTTGGAGCAACTTATGATGCCATCCAAGCAACGTTACCATGGACGCCCCTGCTTATTTCAGCAAGACAATGCCAAGCCACGTGTTACATCAACGTGGCTTCATAGTAAAAGAGTGCGGGTACTAGACTGGCCTGCCTGTAGTCCAGACCTGTCTCCTGTTGAAAACGTGTGGTGCATTATGAAGCCTAAAATACCACAACGGAGACCCCAGGACTGTTGAACAACTTAAGCTGTACATCAAGCAAGAATGGGAAAGAATTCCACCTGAGAAGCTTCAAAAATGTGTCTCCTCAGTTCCCAAACGTTTACTGAGTGTTGTTAAAAGGAAAGGCCATGTAACAGAGTGGTGAACATGCCCTTTCCCAACTACTTTGGCACGTGTTGCAGCCATGAAATTCTAAGTTAATTATTATTTGCACAAAAAAAATAAAGTTTATGAGTTTGAACATCAAATATATTGTCTTTGTAGTGCATTCAATTGAATATGGGTTGAAAAGGATTTGCAAATCATTGTATTCCGTTTATATTTACATCTAACACAATTTCCCAACTCATATGGAAACGGGGTTTGTACTTGGTACTGAATCAATGCTAACGGCGCTAACTTCATTACATTTCGATGTAATGCGCGTACAAATATGCATGAAAACACTCCTACATACATCACACATGGGACGGTTTAATAAGTATGAACTGATTTAGTTAAATTGTAAAACTTACAAACGTTGCTTGGAGTGATGAATGAGGAACCGCTATGGACGACTATAAAAACGGAACGGCACTTGTACTTCCGGTTTATAGCACTAAACAGAAGGAAATACTGTAGAGCAGTGGTCCCCAACCGGTACCAATCGGTCTGTGGATCGATTGGTACCGGGCCGCACAAGAAATTAAAAAAATAAAATAAAAAATACGTTTTTTTACTTTTTTTATTTTGTATTAAATCAACATAAAAAACACAAGATACACTTACAATTAGTGCACCAACCCAAAAAACCTCCCACCCCCATTTACAGTCATTCACACTCATTCGCACAAAAGGGTTGTTTCTTTCTGTTATTAATATTTCAGGTTCCTACATTATATATCAATATAGATCAATACAGTCCGTAAGCACGCATTATTGTATTTTTTAATGACAAAAAAAAAAAAATAAGAAAAATAAAAAATACAAATTTATTTTATTTTCTTAAATCCCCCCCCCCCCCCCCCCCCCCGGTCCGTGGGACACATTTTCAAGCGTTGACCGGTCCGCAGTTACAAAAAGGTTAAGGACCACTGCTGTAGAGGCTCAACCCGCAGCACCTGCAGTAAGCACACTTGTACAAAAGATGGCGCCACAGCACAAACAGTAACACACCTTTTCAGTGTCTATGCTTGTGCTTTATTCAAACTATTTGTTGAACACAAAACATTATGGCCGCAGGGTACAAAGTAGCGACTTATAGTCCAGAATTTATGGTACCCGTGCGACTTGATTTACATCAAAAGGGCAATTTCAGTTTTTTTTACTGCCAATTCTTCCTGGTTCTTTTGGTCCAAATGCACCTAATAGTGGAACAAAGCAGCACTCATTAACACGAGCACTGTCATCACCATCAGTAACATGATGATCACGCCTGCATTTAGGAGCTGATGTCTGCCATCACGCAACAACGCCATGAAGAGCTTCCTAGTCAAGCAGCCGTGCACTAAACACTCCCCGGAGGAGCGTGCACGAGGATGCGTTTCCACGCCGTGATGAATAAAAACAGTGTACCCCCCCTGCCCCCGCCTTTCCAAGGCCACTAAAACCAAAGACATGCGGGGTTGCTTTTAACCCATAAAAAGCCATAATACTTTAAAAGGGTTCAAATGTGTCCTATACAGCTTTGTGCTTCAACTCATCAAGCTCCTAAGAGGCGTAGCATCTCCAAGTGTTTGTCATGTGACCATCCCAGGACGTGGCTTACCGAAAATGGCACTGTGACAGGTAAGCTATCTCATTTCCAAAAGCTTTTTTTAATATTTTTTTTTATCATTACTGCTCATTTAACAATTGCAACGCTTTATTAGGGTGTCAAATATTACAACTCAACTGTAATGATTATAAAGAAAAATGTACTAAAAATCAACCAATGAAAATCAAACATTTCTTTTGAATTGTGGTTCAAGAGAACACACCAATGAAAATGGTCGGGACAAAAATTATATTTACTAACAAAATCTTTTGAGGCAATTCATAATAATACATCCATCCATCCATCCATCCATCTTCTTCCGCTTATCCGAGGTCGGGTCGCGGGGGCAGCAGCCTAAGCAGGGAAGCCCAGACTTTCCTCTCCCAAGCCACTTCGTCTAGCTCTTCCCGGGGGATCCCGAGGCGTTCCCAGGCCAGCCGGGAGACAGTCTTCCCAATGTGTCCTGGGTCTTCCCCGTGGCCTCCTACCGGTCGGACGTGCCCTAAACACCTCCCTAGGGAGGCGTTCGGGTGGCATCCTGACCAGATGCCCGAACCACCTCATCTGGCTCCTCTCGATGTGGAGGAGCAGCGGCTTTACTTTGAGCTCCCCCCGGATGACAGAGCTTCTCACCCTATCTCTAAGGGAGAGCCCCGCCAACCGGCGGAGGAAACTCATTTTGGCCGCTTGTACCCGATATCTTGTCCTTTCGGTCATAACCCAAAGCTCATGACTACAGGTGAGGATGGGAACGTAAATCGACCGGTAAATTGAGAGCTTTGCCTTCCGGCTCAGCTCCTTCTTCACCACAACGGATCGATACAGCAGCTGCATTGCTGAAGACGCCGCACCGATCCGCCTGTCGATCTCACGATCCACTCTTCCCTCACTCGTGATCAAGACTCCGAGGTACTTGAACTCCTCCACTTGGGGCAGGGTCTCCTCCGCAACCCGGAGATGGCACTCCACCCTTTTCCGGGCGAGAACCATGGACTCGGACTTGGAGGTGCTGATTCTCATCCCAGTCGCTTCACACTCAGCTGCGAACCGATCCAGTGAGAGCTGAAGATCCTGGCCAGATGAAGCCATCAGGACCACATCATCTGCAAAAAGCAGAGACCTAATCCTGTAGCCACCCCCTCAACGCCCTGACTGCGCCTAGAAATGATGTCCATAAAAGTTATGAACAGAATCGGTGACAAAGGGCAGCCTTGGCGGAGTCCAACCCTCACTGGAAATGTGTCCGATTTACTGCCGGCAATGCGGACCAGGCTCTGACACTGATCATACAGGGAGCAGACCGCCACAATCAGACAGTCCGATACCCCATACTCTCTGAGCATTCCCCATAGGACTTCCCGAGGGACACGGTCGAATGCCTTCTCCAAGTCCACATAATAATACATTTGTACGTCAACATTTAAGTTGTCTCTCGGCTCACTGTTATGCTTTAAAGGTGTCATACTAAGCAAAACCAACTTTTCTAACCTGGGAAATATTTGAAATCAAACCATGGAGGCAAGGCGGAAACATTTATAAAATAGTGAATTATATTTATATAGCGCTTTTTTTCTAGTGACTCAAAGCACTTTACATATCTAAGTTACATTTGAACCAGTGTGGGTGGCACTGGGAGCACTGGGAGCAGGTGGGTAGAGTATCTTGCCCAAGTACAAAACAGCAGTGACTCGGATGGTGGTAGCGGGGATCGAACCTGGAACCCTCAAGTTGATGGCACGGCCGCTCTACCAACCGAGCCACGTCTTGTAATCGTGTTTTCCGTCGTGCTTTCTCTAAATGAGCAGTTTTAGATTCAGCCCGACATGTGACGTTTTTCCAACATGTGACGTCAGTGGATATCATCCATATATGGTAGAAATTTACCCAAAGAGCTTTGTGCGTGTCCGCCATTGTAGTCCGAAGCTGTAGTCAATTAGTTAATTTTTCTCTATCCTCTTGTTGTGAAGCAGAGTGGTTCGTACATGCACATTCATCCTCCACTGTTGCCATTTTTAATACAATTACGCGTTTAGTTACAGTATAATTTACCGTATTTTCCGGACTATAAGCTGCTACTTTTCTCCTACGCTTTGAGCCCTGCAGCTTTTTTTTTCTTTGCCAACGGCCATAATGTTTTGTATTCATCAAATAGTTTTCATAAAACAGAGACACTGAAAAGGTGTGTTATTGTCTGTGCTATGGCGACATCTTCTGGACGAGTTTGCACACTGCAGGTGCTGCTGGCTGATAGTGTGCTTCTTGTTTTGCGCCTTGAACAGGAAGTATATTCCATTTAATATACTACCGTATTCGTCAATAGTCTTCGTTCATCACTCCAAGCAACGTTTGCAAGTTTTATAATATAACTAAAACAATCCATACTTACTAAACCGCTCCATGTGTGGTGTCTGTAGGAGTGTTTTCATGCATATTTGTTTGTCCTGTCGTAATAGCATTGTTAGCATTAGCGAATATACTAACACAAGTGTCTGTGTTAGTATTATTGACTTAAAATGGCATTAATTTTGTATTGTTTCAGTTTCGTAAATCCACCAAAACATCACCGTGGAGTTATTGAGTCTCTTTAGCTGATTGTAGAGCAGGGGTCCCCAAACTCCGGCCCGCGGGAAGTCCCAAGTAAAAAAAATAAAAAAAAAGATTTTTTTTTATTTTTTTAAATATGTCCTTTCTAATCCATTTTCTACCGCTTGTTACTCTGTCTCCTAGCCGCTCAGGCAAATCATATTGTCTAAAAATGCATTTTCCCATCAATAACGTGACATCATCGCGCTCGCGCACTCATTTCAGTCAAAGAGTGCACGAGGAATGAATGAATATACATACATACATACATATATACATACACCTACACATATATCTATATATCTATATATCTATATACACACACACACACACACACACACACACACACACACACACACACACACACACACACACACACACACACACACACACACACACACACACACACACACACACACACACACACACACACACACACACACACAGCCCAGCCCCTAGCCAAATTGTTTTAACTCAATGCGGCCCCCGAGTCAAAAAAGTTTGGGGACCCCTGTTGTAGAGCTAGCTTCCGCAGCTAGTGGGTCCATGGTGATGACTTCTGTTTTGTTAGATCAGCTGTTTTACTGCCGTTTGGAAACAATTAAGGGACGTAAATAAACATTTACAAAATCTTTCATACTGTATATATCTGCGGCTTATGGTCCAGTGCGGCTAATATACGTAAAAACATTTAGTTGGCGGGTGCGGCCTAAATACTGGTGCGCTCTATAGCCCGGAAATTACGGTACGTCTGTCAGTAGACTCTATAAGGAGGCACTAAAAACGACAACATTGCTGACGGGGAAAAGACGCACTCGAAGTGAAGGCATGGAAATAAGACGGCACGGCCAGAAAGCATCAAATTGTACACTATAATAATGACAATAGATTGTGTGGTAAAAAAATGGAATTTTACCGTAAAATACTGGGATGCTGTCAACCCCCCCCCCCCCTCCCCCAAAGAAAAAGTACATTTTACGTTAAAGGAGGCGCCAGTTTTTTTTAATGCAAACGCTACAGTTCTTTTATTTTTTACAGTGTATGTAAAAATTATACAATAAAAAAAACGCATAAGCACTTGTGTATTAATATAACAAGACGACTCCTTATTTAATTATATTCAAATGTTATTCAGTTACAAGCGGCCCTCTGAGAGCAGCTATAATTGCCATGTGGCATTCAAAGAAAACAAGTTTGACACTCCTGGTCTGAAACATAATCTATGCAAACTTTTGACTAAGAACCACCATTACATTTTATGTAAACCAGTGTTTTTCAAACTTTTTTGAGCCAAGGCACATTTTTTGTGTTGAAAAACTCCGGAGGCACACAAAATGTTTTAGTACGACTTTGGTAAACTATGAAGCCGCATCGCTTGATGGATTGTCGGCGCATTAAACATACGAGTATTATTATGGTATGTGTATAAGGTAAGACATATTATCTGGCGTTTTGTTTCGCAATATTATGCAGGAGCAACTTTTCTTACTTTCTGGTACCTGCTGATCTGTATTTGGGATCTGCATAAATTCTGAAAAATTTCACGCGTCCGCCTTTGTAGTCCGTGCCGACAACATAGTCGATTAGCTTCTTCTTTTTCTCTATCTTCTTGTTATGGGACATTCATCCTCCGCTGTTGCCATTTCTAATATGAAGTAGTGTAAAGTTCTTACTCGCCATGAAAGCGCTAAAACATACCGGTATAGTGAGTTTACATTATTCACCCAAGAAACTTTAGTTATTAGAGTTCCAGTCAGACGGTTTTTTATGGGACACATTTTTTGTTGTTTCCGGATGAGGAGATGCTGTTCCGTTATTGATTTAAGTAAAGTCTGAATGTCATTAAAACAGTTAGCTCCATCTTTTGACACTTCTTCCACTCCCGTCCTTGCACGCTACACTGCTACAACGAAGACGATAGGGAGAAGACGCTGCCGAAGGTGAGCCACATAAATAAGACCGCCCACAAAACGGCGCATCCGGAAGCAACTGTCAGAAAGCGGCTTGAAGATGATCTGTAAAACATAATCTATGCAACATTTTGACCAAAGAACCACCATTACATGTTATGTAGACCAGTGTTTTTCAACCTTTTTTGAGCCAAGGCGCATTTTTTGCGTTCAAAAAATCCAGAGGCACACCACCAGCAGAAATTATTAAAAAACGGTTGACAGCAAAAAGTCGTTGTCGCAATTGTTGGATATGACTTTAAACCATAACCAAGCATGCATCAATATAGCTCTCGTCTCAAAGTAGGTGTACTGTCACCCCATGTCACATCACGCCCTGACTTATTTGGACTTTTTTGCTGTTTTCCTGTGTGTAGTGTTTTAGTTCTTGTCTTGCGCTCCTATTTTGGTGGCTTTTTCTCTTTTTTCGGTATTTTCCTGTAGCAGTTTCATGTCTTCCTTCGAGCGATATATTTCAGTCGTATTTATCCTTCTTTGTGGGTACATTGTCGATTGTCGTGTCATGTTCGGATGTACATTGTGGACGCCGTCTTTGCTCCACAGTAAGTCTTTGCAGTCGTCCGGCATTCTGTTTTTGTTTACTTTGTAGCCAGTTCAGTTTTAGTTTAGTTCTGCATAGCCTTCCCTAAGCTTCAATGCATTTTCTCAGGGGCACTCACCTTTTGTTTATTTTTTGTTCAAGCATTAGACACCTTTTTACCTGCACACTGCCTCCCGCTGTTTCCGACATCTACAAAGCAATTAGCTACCGCCTGCCACCTACTGATATGGAAGAATATTACACGGTTACTCTGCCGATCATTTGCAGACTATAATTACTGGTTTGCAAAAAATATTTTTAACCCAAATAGGTGAAATCAGATAATCTCCCACGGCACACCAGACTGTATCTCACGGCACACTTGTGTGCCACGGCACAGTGGTTGAAAAACACTGATGTAGACCACAAGGATGTGTTAGAAATGTAAAACAAATCATAATAAGACCCCTTTAAGTTGCAAGCATACCTTGATCCTGGAAGCTGCTCTTTGGATTGTGTTTAGTCTTTCATGCTAATGTTGACGATTAGTGCAATAATAAAGTTCACCTACGTCTCATGGAAGGAATGAAATATTAAGGCGTCAAAGACAGAAATATTTTAGCAACACATCCTCAGTTCCAAAACAAACCTTGAAAATCACCAAGCAACTCATCCTCTGCAGCTGCATCACCCCTGCCCCAGAAATGGCCCCAATCATCACGGAACCTGTCTGGCCTTGTCCAATAAAGAGGATGAAGACTTCTTTTTCGGGGTTCATTCTTGCGCTCGACTGACCGGCAGATACATTTGGAAGAGTGAGACCAACTCTGTAACATGAACCTGTGACCTATTTTAAAAGGGGTCACGTTATGATTTTTTTCTACATTTAAAACACCTCTAATGTAATGTAATGTCATGTTTTTTAGGTAAAAATTGTGCATAGATGATGTTTTACAGACCATCTTTAAGCCGCTTTCTGACCGTCTCATATTGTGGGCGATCTGATTTACGTGCCTCCACTTCGACTGCGTCTTCTCCCCATCAGCCATGTTGTAGTTTTTAGCACTTCCATATGGAGTCTACTGACAGATATAAGTCGGGATGCATGTGCATGTACGAGCCAGTCTGCCCCACAACAAGAGGACAGAGAAAAAGAAGGAACTTATTGACTACAGCCTCGGACTCGCGCAAAGCTCTTAGGTTAAATTCATACAATATGTTAGAATAATTGTATAAGTTATCACAAAACTTTGTGTTTCAATGAGTTCCCGGCGAGCAGACAAAAGCTGTCTTTAATCCTACCAAGCAGAAGGCTTGTAAAACTCCACTGTGTAGGATGGGAAGCAACATGAAGGTGTTCTGTTTCTTTCATGTATTGTAATCAACAGAAAGATATTGTCTTGACCCTGGATCTACAAAGCGAAGAGGAAGCAGGATCTGACTCCCCTACAGGGACCTCTTCTTTGAACTGTTTTACAACCTTTTCTGTGAACTGTTTACGACCTTTTCTTTGAACTGTTCTGTAACCAAAGGTGATGGCTGTTTACGACCCCGGGACCCTTAGAAACAGCTGATGCCATGTAATCAAGGAAAGTCCAAATAAAAGAGGAGGCCTACAATCTTTCGTCAGGGGCGTGGGACAACACTATAGTACAAGGGTACAGTGCCTACGTGTCTCTCCTCAATTGAGCCAAATTTAATTATGTCTCTGTTTAATTCCTTGCTTCTTGTCTTGTTTAATAGATGTCATCAGTGTTTGAACCTGACACCATATATGGACATATTTGCCCACGTAACTTAGGCAACTGACGTAAATAAAGTCTGAAATCCCAAATGGCTCGTTTGGAGAAAGTATGAAAGAAGGCAAGACTGCTTGATAAATATCTCCGCCACGCCTCCATGGTTGATATAAAACTTTCAGGACTGATGCGGACCCCAAATGCACCAAAACAGGTACCAATAGGTACGAAAAGTTGACTTTGCATAAGAGGACCCCTTTAATAAATCATGTTAAATCGTCCAGTGGACTAGACCTTTGATTGCTCAACAAATAAAACAGTCTATACTCTGACAGAGTCTTGAGATTTCTCTGTACTGTGCACAGATTAAACACCCAGTCTCAGCCTTAGTACACCAAGTAAGGGAGCCGCCTCCATGTTTTTGGTAAATATGCTGTTCTTTTGTCTGAATGCTTTATTTTTTGCTTTTAATGCAATTTGACAAAACGCTCAATATTTGTCTCCCAGAAGCTTTGAGGCTTGTCAACATGCATTCTGACAAGTTCCTGAATGATTATATTCTGGCACTTTCTACTTTTTCTTCCTTTCACAGAAGGGCGCCAACTATTTTTTTCCACGTCTGTTTTTGTAACCTGGGATGATGATTCCAGTGAAAAAGTACGTAATCGGCAACTGCCAAATAATGCCTTTCAATGCCGATCACCTTTGGCTCATACTTTATTCATTTGTGGTCCAAACGATCATACACAGTGTGGAGCCGCTCCCTTAAGTCAATTATAAACACCTCCATTATGGCAAATAAAATGCATATATCATTATGTAACATTATCACTGGAGGACGAAGCTAAACACACACGGTAAAAGCAAGCCAGGAACAGGCATGCTAATCGCTAAGCACAAGAAATAAGTGCTTTAGGAAGATAAAGAAAAGTTTTTGCTTTATAGTTATCGTGCACTATTGACTTTGTTTTGCTCAAACAATTGTATGCATATATATATATATATATATATATATATATATATATATATATATATATATATATATATATATATATATATATATATATATATATATATATATATATATATATATATATATATTTATGTTTTTTTTATAAGAATAAATTTTTTAAAATATGTTTTAGGCCATTTCCATGCAACCAGAAGGAGCCATTCAACCTGTAACTTGTTTTCAAAAGGTTCATAAAGCGAAAAGTTTGCAAGCAGAGGTGTTCGTAAATCGAAGTTCCACTGTAACTCAAAATGTTATGGGAGAATTTTCGTAAAGCTGTTTATTTCATTATAATCATTATACCGAATAAAACATTGCGAGAAACAGTTTGAATCAAGAATTGTGTTGATATGAGAAATCAATTCTGAAGGGAATTGTCACCCCAGGAATCGGATCAAATCGTTATAGGTGCCCAAAGATTTACACCCCTAATGAACATATTAAAACATGTACAGTTAATACATGTGATCCGTATTGGTATCGGCTGATATCACTCATTGGAAAATTGGTATCAGAAAAAAACCCTGTTGGAACATTTTAATTTGTAGAATCACACATCTTTAAAACGAATAACGTAAATGTAGGACTATCAACCACTACTTTTTTTCCTGTGTTTTGAACCCTGTGGCTTAAAAAAAGGTGCAACTAATTTGTGGATTTTTCTTCACTGGCGGCCATAATGCAAATAGTTTTTTAAAAAAACAACAAAAAAACAAGCAGACACATAATGTGTGTTATGTCTGTACGAGAGTTTTCATGCATATTTATATGTGCTATCTTAATGTCATGAGGCTAGTGTCGTTAGAATGACCTAATATGCTGACACGTTTACGAGTGTTTGTGTTCGTATTATTAACTTACAATTATTTTTGTATTGTTTCAGTTTCGTAAGCTCACCGAAACGTCACCGTGAAGTGAAGTGAAGTGAATTATATTTATATAGCGCTTTTTCTCTAGTGACTCAAAGCGCTTTACATAGTGAAACCCAATATCTAAGTTACATTTACTGGGAGCAGGTGGGTAAAGTGTCTTGCCCAAGGACACAACGGCAGTGACTAGGATGGCAGAAGCGGGGATCGAACCTGGAACCCTCAAGTTGCTGGCACGGCCGCTCTACCAACCGAGCTATACCGCCCCAGACCGTGGAGTTATGGAGTCTGTTTGAATTTGAATTTTGAATTTATTAATGGAAAACTTTAGCTGATTGGAGAGCTAGCATCCGTTTTGTTTGATCCGCCGTTTAACTGCCGTGTTACAGACACTGTTTAGAAACAATTAGGGTATGTACATAAACATTTAGAAAATATTTCAGTGTAAATAACTAATTTCACAACGTGTACATCTGTGGCCTTTAGTCCAGTGCGGCTAATATATGGAATATATTTTTTTTCCCCCCTTCTAAAATGTTGTATTGTATACCGGTGCGCTTTATAATCCGGAAAATACCGCAGTTGTATTCTTTAAAAGTCATCTATGCTTGTTCTGTGGCGTATCTTCATCATGTCCCTTCAAGCATAAATGAGTTTGGCTTCTCATGGAAGGCGGGAAGGCATGCATCAACACCTGTCCAAGTCTGTCGCCATGACAATGCATCAAGCAAATGAAATGCAGTGTAATTTGAAACATTGCCTTTGTTGTAAGGAGAGCTGCTGCCAAACAATCTGCAAACACACACACACACACACACACACACACACACACACACACACACTTTCTTGTCGGGCAACCAGGCGGGCCGGACATTAGTCAGGAGCTAAAAGCGCCGCCTGCTCTTTGATGGCGACATGTAATTACCCGCTGAAGCTCCGCCCCCGCCCTCCACACAGGAAAGATGTAAGAGACTCCAAAGTGTTTCTTCTCTTTTTCTGCGCTTACTGACACTCCAATTACAGCTAAAACTTTTAAAAAAAAAAAAAAACCTCAAACACCTGAGATCTAATTCCTCTCGCGAAATAGCGCCTTTTCCTCTCCTTTCCGCCCGCCGCTTCGCAACACTTTGATATCGACATCGCTCTTAAACTTCACATGCGCCTCCAACTCCATTAGTGCCGCAACACTTCCTTCACTCAAACGCCGCGCTTACTCGCTCTTTCCTTCAGAGTCGGGCTGCAAAAAGTGTGTAAAAATGCAACACCTGGAGCTGGAAGGCACGGGAACGGGATCTTATAGGAAGGCATTAGCGACCATGTTGTACAGTAATGGCGGATGCAAACACAACCGCACAATAAAGGCCGTCCCATCTGCCACGCCGAGGCGTCTGTTTTTGCCTAAATAATTAACGCGCATTGTGTTTTACGCCAACTAACAATAAACGCGCTGAATGTAAAGACTCATGAATATGTCATGAGAACACGCCTCTGGTTTTCTGAAATTGCTATTTTGGTTACAGCCTCTTTCCGAGTCGTAGTCGCAATGAATCAGATTTAGATTTTTTTAATTAAAAAAGAAAAAACCTACAAAGTTTCTGCTGAGGTTGTACGATTAGGAAATTCACACAAAATGTATGAGGCCTGTTAGCGCTGTGCGATTAGGAATGGGTCCCGAATCCGGGCCCCGATTCACATAAAATTCTACGGTGCCATGTTACGGTACCTCGCAGTTACCGACTCAAAAGTCATTACTATTGTGGATGGATATATTGAAGCAAGAGCCTTTTGCCGATTTCGTATTGTGGAGGGAGGTGTGGCCAGCGCGTCTGCAGGAGCAAAGGTCACCGCCTCTGTCTATGGTGCTGAGGACGAGCACCATCGGATGGGGGCGGGGCATGTGCTGACGGCGAGACACAGCTGACAGGTGATTAGATTTCCCAGGTGGTACGTGTTAATCTAATCATCTGTTGTCTTTAACAGTAAGCGGCCAAGAGCAGGGGGGGAGAGAGGATACGGATGTGACTGAAAAGTCACGTTCTGCGAGAGAAAGACTTTGATGAAATCTATGTGCATTAAAAACGTTGTTAAAAACTGCACGCTTGGCTCCTGTGCCGTGTCTACAGTAGAACTGCCAGGAAGCAACTTCTACACGTATCTTAGCACTTCTGCACTTGGCGATCACTCCAGCAGCACTGAGAGCGGACTCGGCCAAACTACCTCGGAGTGATGTTGCAATTTGCAATGCCAACAGATAACACTCTGACGTAAGTAAAGTAAAATGCGTTAGATTATGGCTAATATACATTAGCTTTGCTATTGACATGCTACTGACTAGCATTAGCGATTTTACATGACGATTTCAATACCTCCAAATCTGTTAATTGAAACTAAAGCGAAGATGCACGTTACAATCAAACACCTGTTGTGTAATAAGTAGAGATGTCCGATAATATCGGACTGCCGATATCGGCCGATAAATGCTTTAAAATGTAATATCGGAAATGATCAGTATCTGTTTCAAAATTATCGGTATCGGTTTCAAAAAGTAATATTTATGACTTTTTAAAACGCAGCTGTGTACACAGACGTAGGGAGAAGTACATGTGAACAGTACCCATCCCTGTGTGCGATATTATGACATGTCTAATTATACGATGTAACTATTGATAGCCCTAGACAGCGAGAGCCAACAGGAGTGGGATTGTCTAAAACATTGCACCACAATGGAAGCTAAACCAACAAAACCCAAAGACAAAGTGGTGCCAAAAAGAGGGAAAAGGAACTCCTTTGTTAGGATGTAAAAAGTCGGGACGCCGATCAAACAACGGTGGGATAATCTGCACAACATGACGCCAACGAGCCCTTCCTAGCGACTTGTACACGTCTGATCTTTTCTATCACCTGAAGACACGGCATGAAGAACAGTACAAAGGCAATGCGACCAAAAATTCACGTTACCTCAAAATCAGGATAAAATGAAGAGAAAAACAGACCAAACAGAATTGTTGTCCGAGGGCTCCTCCGTGCATGCTTTATCAGTATCATGCTTCAAATCCCGCTTCGAAAAGCTGTGCCGTACAAAACGTTACAATCCAACAGCTGTTGCGTGATAAGTACAACATTTACAGTATTAACACTTTTTAGGGTGCAACAAAAAAATAGAACAAAAAAATTGCACAAATATTTTCATTCATTTTTGTTTTGTAGGTTAAATTGTTGCTGGGTTAATGTTGCTGATCAATTTGAATTTATCATTATTTATCGAGTTCATTTAATTTGACTTTTCAGTATGAAATGGTTCAAGGCGGATTTAATAGTTTTTTTTTTAATTCCAGGGAAATTGATGTACTTGAAATCTTTTCTGTTACTAAAAGACTATGTTAATAAGGTTATTCATTGTTGTAAGCTGATCTGTACCTACTCAGTGGCCTACTGGTTAGAGTGTCCGCCCTGAGATCGGTAGGTTGTGAGTTCAAACCCCGGCCGAGTCAAACCAAAGACTATAAAAATGGGACCCATTACCTCCCTGCTTGGCACTCAGCATCAAGGGTTGGAATTGGGGGTTAAATCTCCAAAAATGTTTCCCGGGCGCGGCACCGCTGCTGCCCACTGCTCCCCTCACCTCCCAGGGGGTGAACAAGGGGATGGGTCAAATGCGGAGGACAAATTTCACCACACCTAGTGTGTGTGTGACAATCATTGGTAAGAGAGATTTCTTTTTCTTGTTTGGTTCAATGTCAATTAAGTATACAATAATGTTATGCAGTGGTGCCCTAATAAAAAATGTATAGACAAATTATATTATTTATAAATCGCGGCGGAGAGTGCTGGGCGCATGGTGTTTTCTTCTTCTTAGTCATGCACACACGAAAAAAATTACGTATTATACCTCTAAATTCATATATTGGCATGACCGAGACAGTGGTGTGCCGTTGGGGCCAGCAAGGCCTTCTCTGCTGGCCTAACATAAATTAATAAAAGTTCATTTTAATCTACATTCCATAAAGTATTCATGATATTCTCTTCATGTCTTATTAGGCTCAAGTGTTGCTTGTTTTTACATTATATTTTTTTGCCTAATCAGAATTCAGCGAGCTTGTTGTCAGCGCTGTGTGAATTCTGCCGGATAGACAGTTGCGATAGCCTATCAGATCACGAGTTGTTCACAGTAGCCCATCTAGGTAGCCTTACGCTAAACGTGACTGTGATTGGATTTGCACTTGTGACTCCCAAGTGAGAATCCAATCACAAGTTGTAATTTGCGAAAAGCCAGGAAGGGGCACCGGAGCAACAGAGAGATCATCGGTTCTCACTTTTTTAACACAAAAAAGAAAAAGTTCAAATATTTTATTGATTTATTTTTCCACATTTATTATGTTTTTTAAAATTATTCAAATTTTGACAGTTTCACGCAAGATGGGTTTTAATTTCTGACGTGGGTTAATTGATTTTTAAATGTGCCAAAAATATAGCCTATTTTGTACAGTGTTTTGGTGATTCAATGCTCAGTAGTGCACAAGTGTGTTTCTGTATAGAATTTCTCGAGCCTTGGTCATGAGGTGACATCAATTATGGTATTTTGAGGGGTATTTATTAAAGTCTGACTTAGTAGGACATCACTGAAGGCCTAGGTGGGAAATGCACAGCCTGTCACTGCCGAGTATACACTGTTGACAAAAAGAGCTGCTACTAAAAACATTTTATCGTGCCTTTTATTAAAAAAAATACTATAGATTGACATATATCGTTATCAGGTTATAAAATTACCTACCTACATGGTTATGAGCAAGTTACATTATGCGGTTACATTTGCATAAAAACATATCTGAAAAGGAGTAGGAAGAAGCAAAGCTCATATTTAATCCTACCCTTTTTCTGTGTCTTTTACTAATAATTCATTCACAGCATAACTTTTACATGTTACATGTTAATGTTATCACATTAAGTTCACTTCTTGTGTGAAAGAAATGAAGGTGTTGGGGGAAGAAAAAAAGATGTAAAAAAAAATTAAAAACAAACATTTGGATTAAATATATATAAAATGTTGACTTAATTCAGTGCTTGTCAAATATTTTCTGTTACTCTGAAAAGGTGTTATTGTCTGTGCTATGGCGCCATCTTTTGGACAAGTTCGCTCACTGCAGATGCTGCAGTGTCCTTCCATTTAGTGCTTTCAACCGGAACTAGAAGTGCTGTTCCGTCTTCTAGCCGTCCGTAGCGTTCTACTTGTATGGTTTCTTCAATCATCACTCCAAGCAATGTTTGTACATTTTACAATATAACAAAAATTATTCATACTTACTAAACCGTCCCATGTGTGATGTATGTAGGAGTGTTTTCATGCATATTTGTACGTATATATTCATAATGTAATCAAGGTCAAGGTTTCTTTAATGGTACCCGGAGGTAAAATACTTGTGCAGACATTTGACATTTGTAATGATGCTAACGTCGTCAGCATTAGCTAATAGGCTATCACGTTTACGAATGTCTGTGTGAGAATTATTACCTTAAAATGGCATTTTTTTGTATTATTTCAGTTTCACAGAGTTCTCAATAAATTCACCAAGACTTTCTTAACTCTGTTTAGCTGATAGGTAGCTTCCGCAGCTAGTGAGTCCATGACGATGACTTCTGTTTTGTTTGATTAGCCGTTTTACTGCCGTGTTATGGATACAGTTTGGAAACAATTAAGGTATACAAATAAACATTTACAAAACGTAATGTAATCAAGTGCTACGTACGCTTCATCGTATTCAGGTACGGCAAAAAAAGCATAATGCCCGAGGTCACATGTGCCCCCCTGGCATCGCACCGTGCCCTCCCAGGGGGGCCCGCCCCACTATTTGAGAAGGACTGACCTAGTTGAACACTTCATAATTGGTCCCTAGATATGAATAAAGAAAAAACTTATTGGTGATTAGTCAATGAATGTTAATATTGCATATTGTGTCGTAGTCTACGTCAGTGTTTTTCAAACACTGTGCCGCGGCACACTAGTGTGCCGTGAGATATTGCCTGGTGTGCCGTGAGAAATTATGCAACTTCACCTAATTTATCCCAAAAATATTTTTTTGCAAATCAATAAGTAGAATCTGCCACTAATGTGCCGTTGCTTATTGTCTTTACTGTGTAAAACTCGGCAGGGTAACCATGTAATACTCCATGTCAGTAGGTGGCAGCATTGTTTTGTAAAAGTCGGAATGTGTCGGGTGAGACGAGGATGGTTTGTCGTGATCCCAATATGCAGACCGCAGCGGGAGGCAGCGTGCAGGTAAAAAAGGTATGTAATGCTTAAACCCAAAATGAACGAAAGGTAAAAGGAAAAGGCTATGCAAAACGAAAGTCAAACTGAACTGTCTACAAAGTAAACAGAAACAGAATGCTGGACGACAGCAAAAACTTACGGCGTCCACAAAGTACATCCGTACGGGACATGACAAGCAACAACGTAAATAGCCTTGCTTGCTAACACAAAGCAGGTGCGCGGAACAGCGCTAAAAGGAAGACATGAAACTGCTACAGGAACACACAGACAAAACAGGAAGGGCCACCAAAATAACAGCGCAAGACAAGAACTAAAGCACTACACACAGACACCAACAAACTCAAAATAAGGCACAACGACCTGGTGGAGTTACATTTTTTAAAGTTTTCTGCTGGTGGTGTGCCTCCGGATTTTTTTTATGACAAAAATGTGCCTTGCCTCAAAAACGGTTGAAAAACACTGGTCTACGTTACCATTGTAGAATTGTTATTGTTGACTGCACTATTTCAGTATTATAATTTTTTTCCAAATGATAAAAATCAACACGCCTCAGTAAAACAACAGCGAGGTACAAAAATTCAATCTATGACAGCGTGTCTAGCAGCATGTTATTCAACAATGGTGGTTATGCAGTATCAACAGACAATATTTTCGCTCACATCTACGATGTTTACTTATAAGCTGTTCGTTGCTTTGGAAGTGACCTGCGGTAAAGTTGACTTTATCCGACTGTATTATTGTTAAGTTGCAATTGATTTGCAATACTAGAAGTTGACAAAACAAATCAAAGTGAGTAACAACAGACCAATATTTCTTCTAACAAGTGTAACGTGACTTGAAAGAAGAAACTTGCTGCTGGAGCGTTGGAGGCGTTGTTCTGCCAACAAACTCCACATTTTGCCTGCTGGAAATTAGGACAAGCCTGCCAAGAGAGGCATGCAGGCGCCTTTGACCCCCGGGTTTTTTTAAAATAAAGCACCGCTGGGAGCAGGCGGGCAAGCGCCAGGCAGCGGGCTGCTGGCTGAGAGGCGTTCAGGGGCTGCAGGTGAAATCGCCTCCAGGAAATAGGCCTTACTCATCGGCTCGGGTCTCCCGCCCGACGCCGCCGGGGCCAGGAGGACCTTGAAACTCGGGTCAGATCGATGATGCAGATCAGAGCTCGACAACTGCCCCCGCTGGCGTTTCTGAAGCAAACTCAAAGTGTTCGCCTCCACACTTGAAGAAGTAAAGAAGGAAAGCTTTTATGGGCGTCAACCTGACACACGAGTGTGATCTGGAAACTAATCATGTTCTTTCATGGGCTTTAAACGCCATTATTTCATAGTATATATTATTTATATGCAGAGGTGGGTAGCAGCCCGCTAGATTTACTTGTACTTGTTTTACTGCAACATACTTTTGACTTTTACTTGAGTATTTTTGTGAATAACAAACACTCATTTTACTTCATTACATTTAGTTTTATCCCAATCGCTACATTTATCTATACAATTATTACATGTATTCATAGGCCTGGGCCGATAAATTTTGCTTGATAATACATTGACCTACTAATTATTGCCGATAAACAATTTTACCGTATTTTCCGGACTATAAGGCGCACTTAAAATCTTTTTTTTTCTCCTCCAAACTCAACAGTGCGCCTTATAACCCGCCTAATGGACGGAATAACTCAGGTTTTGCTTACCCACCTCAAAGCAATTTTATTTGGTACATGGTGTACTGATAAGTGTGACCAGTAGATGGCAGTAAAACATAAGAGATACATGTAGACTGCACTATGATGGCAATATGACTCAAGTAAACAACACCAACATTGTATATAACATATAGAACATTACACACGGCGCTAAAAAATCTATCAAAATGTTTTAGTACGACTTTGGTAAGCTATGAAGCCGCACCACTTGGTGGATTGTCGGCACATTAAATATGTGTATTATTATGGTTTGTAGATAAGGTAAGACATATAATCTGGTGTTTTGTTTCGCAATATTATGCAAAAGCAACTTTTCTTACCTTCTGGTACCTGCTGATCTGTATTTGGGATCTGCATAAATCCGGAAAAATTGCGCACGTCCGCCTTTGTAGTCTGTGCCGTTTTCTCTATCTTCTTATGTGACATTCATTCTCCGCTGTTGCCATTTCTAATATAAAGTAGTGTAAAGTTCTTACTTATATCTGTCAGTAAACTCGCCATGAAAGCGTTAAAACATACAGGTATAGTGACTTTACATTATTCAAGGAACTTTAGTTATTAGAGGGTTCCGTTCGGACGGTTTTTCACAGGACACCTTGTTGTTGTTTCCGGAAGAGGAGATGCTGCTCTGTTATTGATTTAAGTAAAGTCTGAATGTCATTAAAACAGTTAGCTCCATCTTTTGACACTTCTTCAACTCCCGTCCTTGCACGCTACACCGCTACAACAAAGATGGCGGGGAGAAGACGCTGCCAAAGGTGAGCCACATAAATAAGACCACCCACAAAACGGCGCATCCGGAAGCAACTGTCACAAAAATCGACTTGAAGATGATCTGTAAAACATAATCTATGCAACATTTTCACCAAAGAACCACCATTACATGTTATGTAGACCACAAGGAAGTGTTTTCCATTTAGAAAAAAAATAATAACATGACTCCTTTAATGCGCCCTATAATCCGGTGCACATAATACATAAGAAAAAAGATCGAAAATAAACCATTCTTTGGCAGTGTAATTCTGGTTTTGCTTACCGACCTTGAAGCAATTTTATTTGGTACATGGTGTAATGATAAGTGTGACCAGTAGATGGCAGTCAAACATAAGATATACGTGTAGACTGCAATATGATGGCAATATGACTCAAGTAAACAACTCCAATATGTTATATGTTCCATCAAAAATATAGAACATTACACACGGCACTCAGAAATCTATCAACATTTTTTAGTACGACTTTGGTAAGTTATGAAACCGCACCACTTGATGGATTATTAGCGCATTAAACATACGAGTATTATTATGATGTGTGTATAAGGTAAGACATTATCTGACGTTTTGAAAAAAGATCGAAAATAGACCATTAGGCAGTGCGCTTTATAATCCGGTGCGCCCTATGGTCCGGAAAATACGGTACTTAAATTCTTTGTGTTGAATAAAATACTTGTTTAAATAAAACATGTAGTATTTAGAGGTATCTTCAGTTTTATCAGGTGGATAAAAACAGGCGTTTTCACTTTTTGGGTACTTCATCTTTAGCAACGTGTCGAGCATGATCGTTTGACACTGTGCTGCTTTCTCATCATGCATGGCACCTTGTGTCAAAGATTCCACCACAGTCAGCTGCTTATTAGCAGGAGTTAGTTATTTGTGTTTTGTTGTTGTTCGCCTTGTAAAGAGTTGCATTTACCGCATTCGGCTGCATGCTTCTGCTTCAGACGATGGAATAAACTGCCTTTTTTTTTTTTTTTTTTTTAAACAAACTCTGCAGCGTGCAGCCATTTGTTCCACGCCTGTTGCAGCAAATCTAAACCACTGACGACACTTTTCTTTTCCTTGGAACAAACGTCTCGCTCTCGTTTGTGTTATCATTAGCTATGTTTTTCTTGGCGTCTGAATCTCCACTAAGCAAATATGGGACAGGGCAGAAGCTACTGAAGCTCCTGAAGGAAAAAAAAAATATATATTTTTAAAAATCGTTCATCACCCATGCCTACATTCATTAAACAATACATTTTACCATAAATTCCGGACTATAAGCCACTGCTTTTTCCCTACACTTTGGACCCTGCAGCTTATGAAACGGTATGGCTAATTTATGGATTTTTTTCCCCCTGTCGGCCATAATGCAAATACTCTGGAAAAGGTATTATTGTTTGTGCTGTGGCGCCATCATTTGGACCAGTTTGCTCCCTGCAGGTGCTGCAGTGTCCTTCCATTTAGTGCTTTCAACCGGAAGTATAAGTGCCGTTCCGTCTTCTAGCCGTCCGTAGCGTTTCTACTTGTATGGATTCTTCATTCATCACTCCAAGCAATGTTTGTACATTTTACAATATAACAAACTATTCATACTTACTAAACCGTCCCATGTGTGATGTCTGTAGGAGTGTTTTCATGTATATTTGTACGCGCTATTGTTATGTAATTAAGCTGGCGTCGTTAGCATTAGCTAATATGTTAAACACGTGTACAAGTGTGTGTTACTATCATTAACTTACAATGGCATACGTTTTGTATTGTTTCAGTTTCACAAATTAGTCAGTAAATTCATCGAGACGGTGTTCAGCTGACTGACTGGAGAGCTAGCTTCTGCAGCTAGTGGGTCTATGTTTGATCAGTCGTTTTACTGCCGTGGAAACAATTAAGGTATGTAAATAAACATTTAAATAATCTTTCTGTGTAAATAACTGATTTCACAACATAAATATCTGCGGCTTGTAGTCCGGTGCAGCTAATATATGGAATTGTTTTTCCCCATAACATATAGTGGGTGCGGCTTATAACCCGGTGCGCTCTATAGTCCGGAAGATACGGTAATTTGTACTTTGTGGACTAATTTGAAGTAGGGATGTCCGATAATATCGGACTGCCGATATTATCGGCCGATAAATGCTTTAAAATGTAATATCGAAAATGATCGGTATCGGTTTCAAAATTATCGGTATCGGTTTCAAAAAGTAAAATGTATGACTTTTTAAAACGCAGCTGTGTACACGGACGTAGGGAGAAGTACAGAGTGCCAATAAACCTTAAAGGCACTGCCTTTGCGTGCCGGCCCAGTCACATAATATGTACGGCTTACTTGGTCAACAGCCATACAGGTCACACTGAGGGTGACCGCATAAACAACTTTAACACTTACAAATATACGCCACACTGTGAACCCACACCAGACAAGAATGACAAACACATTTCGGGAGAACATCCGCACCGTAACAACATAAACACAACAGAACAAATACCCAGAACCCCTTGCAGCACCAACTCTTCCGGGACGCTACAATATACACGCCCCGGTACCCCGTCCACCTCAACCCCCCCCCCCCCCCAACCTCCTCATGCTCTCTCAGGGAGAGCATGTCCCAAATTCCAAGCTGCTGTTTTGAGGCATGTTAAAAAAAATAATGCACTTTGTGACTTCAATAATAAATATGACAGTGCCATGTTGGCATTTTTTTTCCATAACTTGAGTTGATTTATTTTGGAAAACCTTGTTATGTTGTTTAATGCATCCAGCGGGGCATCACAACAAAATTAGGCATAATAATGTGTTAATTCCACGACTGTATATATCGGTATCGGTTGATATCGGAATCGGTAATTAAGAGTTGGACAATATTGGAATATCGGATATGGGCAAAAAAGCCATTATCGGACATCTCTAAATGAAGTCTTTTTATTGTTTCCGAGGATGAGAGTTGGTCATTGCAATAAAGTCGGACGCCTTTTCGTAATCAACTGACCCTAATATTGTAATTTGTGAGTGAATTGCTGACAAAGAAACTAATATCAGCAGGTTTTCACATGTATTCACAGCGCTGGACACAACCCGAAACTTCCAAGGACCTTTAATCACTGCAAACAACGTAGACTTCTGTAATCAATAACAACGTTTTCCTGATACAAGGATACAACTGAGTATTTTGTAGTTGAAAAATAATGAAAGTTTGCTGAAGAATATCAAGGAGCATCTCTAGTACAGTAAAGGGTAATGTTGTCGTTACATAACAAAAACACAAGAGCCGGCACATGAGGAGGTCGTCTGTAAAGCTTTGCCAGAACCCGCCGCACCTTGTGGTATTTGAGGCCCAATTACGCGTCTGCTTTGGGACGAGTGACCTTTCCGCGCCGCATCGAGGAAGCGGCGACAGCTCGCAGCCGTCAAAAGAGGTTTATTGAAGTGTTTATTCTCAGTCAGGGACCTTAGCCGCGCTGCAGCTGGCTCGCGATCAGCGACGCGATGCGTGACAACGGAGCGCCGGGTCCCGCGTATGGAGTTGATTGGCAAGCCGCTAGCCAGCTGTGACGTAGCGAGTTCGGCTTAAATGGCTGCGTTGACCTCCGTGGTCCCTCGTCAGGGTTTGGGAGGCGCACACTTATAAACAAGAGCCCTGGTACTTTTCATTAAACAGCATTTTCTCAGCTCTGCTGTGGCCACCTGAGTGCCGTAATGCTGCTAAAAAAACGACTCCAATAGAGTGAGCAGAGTTGCAGCTGAAAAAGAACCACAAAGAACGAACATTTCAAGAATAATTACACTATCAATTCCTGATGATTAGAATTGCAGTACTGTATCGAGCTACATTACAGAGTGATTGGAGTGAGGTTCCTCATGCTGGAGAAATTAGCGCTTTAAGATATTTGGTACCTGTGGGCGTCACTGGACTGCTTTTTCACATTCTGACTTTTAATTAAAGACGTGTCACCACAAGGATGCATCACGTATTGACCCGGGAACAAATCAAAGCCTTTGGGCAAGTAATGCCCAAAGTGACGGGCAAATTTGTCCCGTGGTGTAATTTTCTTTAACCCGCCACCAAATTCAACACATATTAATACTGAGCTCTTTTCAGCTGTACATGCATTGATGGCATGTCTGCAACTGTAAAAAAATTAATAAATCTGATTTTACTGATAAAACCTGGCAGTCATCAGAAATGTACCATAAAATTCTCAGAAGTACAATTTTTCCATTTTTCCAAAACAGGGAACTTAAATTTGCGGGGGGGGGGGGGGGGGAAGTAGCCTAATTTTGTGGTAAAAATAGCAGTTTTCAATTTATACTATCCATCCATCCATCCATTTTCTACCGCTTGTCCCATTTGGGGTCGCTGGGGTGCTGGAGCCGGGCGGAAGACGGGGTACACCCTGGACAAGTCGCCACCTCATCGCAGGGCCAACACAGATAGACAATGCACTGTAAAAACAATGGCCGTATAAAAGCTGTCTGCTCAGTTGTCAAATTTTTACACTAATTTTACACTACTTTGGAGGATTCAAATCGATTTTTTTTTAAAGCACCCTGCTTAAAAAAAAATTGAACAGTTAAAATAAAAAAATAAAAGAGCAAAAACAATGTAAGGAGAAAATCTGAAAAGTTGATATCAGTACAAAGGATAATAGTACATAACTTTTTGCGGAGCCACCTTTTTGTGGAGATTTTGTTTGTGGGCCCCTTTTTCGGTCTTGAAAGGGAATTTTGTCAATCGTTCACAATCCTTATGTGAGACAAGAACACATGATTTTCTTTTTCATGCATTCTAACTAGTAAATGAAAGTTAGGAAAAGTCAGCTAACAATGGAGCTATGGCAGTCGCCCTATTCCGCTTATAAAGCTCTCTAAAAACCTCAATCATCGTTTTATATACACTTTTTAAGTAGTGTATATATATATTTACTTTTATCTTACCAATGTTTGTAATGCTTGTTATTTGGTAGATCTTTGTATTGCATGTCTAAGATTGTACTTTTTCCTGTATGTTTAATGGATGTCCTGTTCTTGCTGCAAAACAAGTTTACCTTCGGGTACTAGTAAAGTAACCTCACCTAACCAAAGTATGTATGTAATGTAATGTAGTAACAGGCACGTTCATAATAACATGTAATATTTACGTATTTTGCCCATTTCAGGCATACAGCTGCAAATTAATTTCACAGACGAATCACAACGTTAGCTTTTCCCTTCAACAACAACTGTACGACTAATCATGCAGACTTTATGAGCAACAACAATGACTACTTTGGGACAAATGATGATCCAGAACCTTATATTTTTGAGCCTGAATGTAAGGAGGATGAGCTGAAAGTTTTAGAAGCTGTGTGTTAAAGAGATGCAGCAAGTAGCACTTTTACTGTGTGCTAAACAATAAATACAAACAACAAACATAATAAAACTATCACCTACTGTACAATGTCTGATTTAAACCGGGATGCCAACTGATGGAATGTTTTTATAACCCCATTTAAATGAACAATTAATCATAAACCTCACGGGGGTAAAAAAACAAACAAAAAAAAACAAAACAAGCAACTTTTCGTGTCATTCTTGCCATCCCCTGGTGTAAGTTGAACGCCAAAGTTGAGCAGCTCCTCGGTGTATGGCCGCATCCTTCTACTTCCTACTATACAAGTGAGAGGCATGATTTATAATCTGGAGTTCACTTTCACCAACTCAGAGGAAATGCAGCAGCTCACCAGCTCGGTATGTCAATATAGCAGCATACGCTTGTTAGCTCTCTGTGATTATGGCGCCGTTAAAAGTACTTCAATCAATCAATCAATCAATGTAGTAGTACTTATTTGGCATTAGCGCTTAAAATACCAATATGACTAATACCTGGTTAATATTCAGAACACGAGATGTAAATAGGGTATTGTTGGCTGTTTTTGGATGTGTTTTAGAGGGATTTCTAGGCGCATTTGAATACTCCTATTACCTGCATTGTTAGCCGCCTCGTACTTGCTGTATATTACGAATGAGAATGCAGAAAAAAACAAAACATGTTCATGTCTTATTGTGGAAAAACAGGCATAATTCCCCAAAAAAGTGCAGTTCCCCTGGGAGACTGAATGTGTCTATATGAGAGACACAAACTACACAAATGATGTACGTTTATAAATTGATATCAAGAGATATTGTAGTTATATTTTACAAGTTATGTCAAGATGTTTAATTACTAAGGGTGTAACGGTACGTGTATTTGTATTGAACCGTTTCGGTAGAGGGGGTTCGGTTCGGAACGGAGGTGCACCGAACAAGTTTCCACACGAACATATTAAGTAGCGCACCGCACGTTGTGTAAACAATGCACACCGAGGCACAACACACGGCATGCTAGCAATGACCGGGCTACTACAAAATGCAAAAAGCCAGAGCTGAAAGACCCTGCTGCCTCGTAAAGATTTCCCGTTTGGGAACATTTCGGCTTCGAGGTGTCACAGCGAGGGGGTGCGCTTGCTGCGCGGTTGTTCTTCCAATGCAAAGGAACGGCTCCGGACGACGGCGTAAAGGTAGGACAAATGATTTATTTGCATAAATCATACACGAAAACAGAAACGAACAAAACAAGCGAACACAAGGAGAACGTGCCTAGCACAAGGAAAGCTAACAGAATAGCACACACAGGGAAGGCATAAGGCAACGCTTAGCTTACGGATACAAGATATGACCATGACAGTTGCGTAAAGCAAACACAATGAAAGCAGAACGAGTGATCAACAAAGGTGGGTTTAAATAGAGTCTCTGATGAGCAACAGGTGCGCGTGCAAGGCAGGTGAAAATCAAGTAACCATGGTGACGAAACAAACTCACAGGTGCACAAGCAATAACAAAAGGAGTCCAAAACTAACAGAAAACACAAAAACATGATCCTGACCACGGATCATGACACGAGGTGTGATATGACAATGGATAACATCACTTCAACGAAGATGAAGACGAGCGTCGTGCAAACACCGCATTCAAGCAGCCTCTCCTCGGCGAGTCAGGCAGGGTTAAAGCAATAACAAATGCCGGTGGTGTTTTTATAGCAGCAGATTTAAGACCATATTGCATTAAAAACTAGATTTTGACCAACTTCTATGGTGGAAGAACAATGAGCCCATATATCCTCTTACTGCCAAGTTAGCCAGGCACTACTTCGCCATACCTGCTACCTCCGTGCCCAGTGAAAGGGTATTTTCCACAGCTGGAGACATTGTAACTGCAAGCAGGTCTGCTCTTTCTGCAGACAATGTGGTTAAACTGATTTTTCTGGCAAAAAAACATGAAGATTGAGTGAAAGTCACCAGGGTTAAAGGCTGGGGGTGAGGGGGGGAAGAAAAGTTAATCTGAGGCTGAGTTGACTTGAAACTGTTTAATGTTGCACTTTTTGTATGTAGAAGAAAAGTTTTGTCATTTTATTTAATCTGAGCAACAACTTGAAGCAGTTTAAAGGCCTACTGAAACCCACTACTACCGACCACGCAGTCTGATAGTTTATATATCAATGATGAAATCTTAACATTGCAACACATGCCAATACGGCCGGGTTAACTTATAAAGTGCAATTTTAAATTTCCCGCTAAACTTCCGGTTGAAAACTCCTTTGGATAGGACGTATGCGTGTGACGTAGCCAGTAGAACAGACGTATGGCTCCCCCATTGAGGCCAATACAGAAAGCTCTGTTTTCATTTCATAATTCCACAGTATTCTGGACATCTGTGTTGGTGAATCTTTTGCAATTTGTTTAAACAACAATGGAGATTGAAAAGAAGAAAGTTGTAGGTGGGATCGGTGTATTAGCGGCTGGCTGTAGCAACACAACAAGGAGGACTTACTTGGATAGCAGACGCGCTATCCGATGCTAGCCGCCAACCGCATCTGTGATCGGGTGAAGTCCTTCGTCGCGCCGTCGATCGCTGGAACGCAGGTGAGCACGGGTGTTGATGAGCAGATGAGGGCTGGCTGGTGTAGGTGGAGCGCTAATGTTTTTATCGTAGCTCTGTGAGGTCCGGTTGCTAAGTTGCTAAGTTAGCTTCAGTGTCGTTAGCAACAGCATTGTTAAGCTTTGCCAGGCTGAGAATTATTAACTGTGTAGTTACATGTCCATGGTTTAATAGTATTGTTGATCTTCTGTCTATCCTTCCAGTCAGGGATTTATTTATTTTGTTTCTATCTGCATTTGAGCCAGATGCTATCACGTTGAACTTTATCGTCGTTGTTCTATACTAAATCCTTTCAGCAAAAATATGGCAATATCGCGAAATGATCAAGTATGACACATAGAATGGATCTGCTATTCCCGTTTAAATAAAACAATTTCATTTCAGTAGGCCTTTAATGTTGCACTTTGTATGTGCAAATGTTGCACTATATATGTAGAAAGGTTTTGTTAAGAAACCAATTCTGATCCTCATCTTATTTAGATTTTATTTTATATATGTTGACTGCATTAACCCTGGCAATCGACCCTGTGTGTATATGTATGTAATTGTTATGCTTAGCATTCACGACTGCCAGCTGTTGCACTGATCAGCCTAGTGGTGGCTCACATCCATCACACACAGAGCTATTTTAAAGCAATGTTAAAAGGATAAAGCCATTGTTTACAAATGTTGGTAAATAAACAACCAGAAAATGTATATTTTGTTGTTTTCTTACTGTACCGAAAATGAACCGAACCGTGACCTCTAAACTGAGGTACGTACCGAACCGAAATTTTTGTGCACTGTTACACCCTAATTAATTACAATGAATAATTATGTCTGTTCAATAAACAAAAAACTACTTTGACAACTACAGTTCAGTTCAAGTGTTATGTTTTATTTTCCAGATTGTCTACAAAGTTTATACAAAAAGGTAAAAAAAAAACAGGTTGATAGGTCCAAGGGGAAAAAATATGTGTTTGCCAATTCAAAACTGCTACGCCGCTTTGGCATTGGTTGAAAAAGTAAAAAAAACCAATAAATTGGCAAAACCTTTGAATACAAAATATTATTATTTCGGCATTATAGCTTCTTGGAAAATGTTTGTCTACAATATGAACTTAAATCCTACGGTCGTTCTATGAAAACGGCCGCAAATTTGTCAAGATGACTGCATTCAAAGTGATGTCAATTTAGCAATTATCTCTACGGGCTTTTGAACGGACGCGGCTGCGCTGCTCGTAAATGGAACAAAAATGGTTACAAAGGAAACGTTGACTCACCGCTGAATGGAAGTTTAGCAGAAACAAAGCGTAATTGTGTCCACGAGGCAAACAAACACCTGCAGTGATGATCAGCCCCTGGCATAACCGCTCGCTCTAATCATGTGGCCCTAAATAACAGCATAAAGTGTTTTTGCCAAGATCGACTGTTTACATTACTAAAGGTCTCAAAAAGGCCATTGATTTTCAGGACACCTCTGATACTTGTTGAAAGTATGATGTGAAGTATCGAGATAATGATACATTACTTTGTATTTTGTGCCATCCCCAGAAAGAGCACACCTTCTCCGTGTTTCCAGTGATCAAAAAAATGAATTGAAAAAAGGAAGGATCAAACAACGGGCCTGAAAGTGATCTCCGCTTTTGCTTTCAGGTTTGATCCTCTCTGGTGTGCTAATGAAGCCCCATGTGTTTGCCACGTCGGGGAGGTGGGGGGTCCTCCCCTTCAAAGCCCGCCACCCTTAGCGAGCGCTCGCTTCACGCCAGTCAGTCAGATTGGGGACGCGACGCCAGGCGAGCGCGACGCCAGGCGAGCGCGGTCCCAGCGCCGCGGCCCTCATTTCACAAGCGCGAGCTAAAGGTTAATGCTCAGACTCCTGCCGCCCAGAAGGGAGGCGGGCGGAAACCGAGCTGGGGGATCAAAGCTTTTAGGCATTCCTGTGAAAGTTAAAATTCATGTACTGAAACTTTTTATATGTGATGTGACTCAAATGGATCTGGCAAAAAAAAAAAAAAAAAAAAAGTCCAGTAAGTGGTCAAGATGCTAACAGGAACCCGGACCTATTTGTGCTTGAAGAAACACCGTGGGCAAAGAAAACTAAATAAAAGTTGAATTGTAAAATTTGACCCCCTAATCCAGTGATTCTCAAACTGTGGTACTTTGGGCTCCATCTGGTGGTACACTGAAGAACCACTAAAATATATATTCAAACACAGTGTTACTGTTCAACCTGTTTAATCTTACAGTGTCCAAAATATTAAATATACTTGTTAAATAATACCTCTGCCTGGTTTTTAATGAATATTTAGGCCTACTACGCTACTGTATTTTTAATGTTGGTCGTTATGGTGGTCCTTGGAGAGCCAAGTGTTTTCGGAGGTGGAAGTTTGAGAAACAATCACTGTCCTTATCAATAATTACAGTTGGCCATTTCCTTTGAAATGAACTTGACATAAAGTTAGCTTCTGGAAATGAGTTAGCTGTTTTGTGTTGAGCTGACAGACTGCCATTGGGCTAAATCAGGGGTGTCAAAACTTTTTGACTTGGGGGCTGAATTCGGCTAAAAAACATTTGTCGAGGGCAGAAAGCAGACTGCATGTAAAGTAACTAATTAGATAGATAGATAGATAGATAGATAGATAGATAGATAGATAGATAGATAGATAGATAGATAGATAGATAGATAGATAGATAGATAGATAGATAGATAGATAGATAGATAGATAGATAGATAGATAGATAGATAGATAGATAGATAGATAGATAGATAGATAGATAGATAGATAGATAGATAGATAGATAGATAGATAGATATGTATGTATGTATGTATTAGGGGTGTGGGAAAAAATCGATTAAAATTCGAATCGTGATTCTCACGTTGTGCAATTCAGAATCGATTCTCATTTTTAAAAAATCAATTTTTATTTTCTTTTTTTAATTTCTTTTTTTTAATTAATCAATCCAACAAAATAATACACAGCAATACCATAACAATGCAATCCAATTCCAAAACCAAACCCGACCTAGCAACACTCAGAACTGCAATAAACAGAGCAATTGAGAGGAGACACAAACACGACACAGAACAAACCAAAAGTAGTGAAACAAGAATGAATATTATCAACAACAGTATCAATATTAGTTACAATTTCAACATAGCAGTGATTAAAAATCCCTCATTGACATTATCATTAGACATTTATAAAGATTTTAAAAAAGAGCAATAGTTTCAGAGTGGCTTACACTTGCATCGCATCTCATAAGCTTGACAACACACTGTGTCCAATATTTTCACAAAGATAAAATAAGTCATATTTTTGTTTCATTTAATAGTTAAAACAAATTTACATTATTGCAATCAGTTGATAAAACATTCCATCCATCCATTTTCTACCGCTTATTCCCTTCGGGGTAGCGGGGGGTGCTGGAGCCTATCTCAGCTACAATCGGGCGGAAGGCGGGGTACACCCTGGACAAGTCGCCACCTCATCGCAGGGCCAACACAGATAGACAGACAACATTCACACTCACATTCACACATTTAGTGTTGCCAATCAACCTATCCCCAGGTGCATGTCTTACATTGTCCTTTACAATTATAAAAGCTTTTTACAAAAATCTACTACTCTGCTTGCATGTCAGCAGACTGAGGTAGATCCTGCTGAAATCCTATGTATTGAATGAATAGAGAATCGTTTTGAATCGGGAAAAAATCGTTTTTGAATCGAGAATTGTGTTGAATTGAAAAAAAAAATCGATTTTGAATCGAATCGTGACCCCAAGAATCGATATTGAATCAAATTGTGGGACACCCAAAGATTCACAGCCCTAGTATGTATGTATGTATATATAGCTGTAGCCTATACATATACCTGTATGTGTACATATTATATTAATATAATGTATATATATTTACCGTAATTTCCGGACTATAAGCCGCTACTTTTTCCCCTCGTTCTGGTCCCTGCGGCTTATACAACGGTGCGGCTTATTTACGGCCTGTTCTTCTCCGACACCGACGAAGAGGATTTCGGTGGTTTTAGTACGCAGTAGGCTGGTTATTTTGATAACGTACAGGCGAGCACTTTGTATTACTTTGCACCGTTGTATTATTTGTACTCTGCACGAATGCTGTTCGCCATGTCAAAGATGTGAAAGTTTGATTGAATGATTGAAAGATTTATTGTTAATAAATGGGACGCTTTGCATTCCCAAACAGTCATCTCTGTCCCGACAATCCCCTCCGTGGTAGCAGGGACCCCTATATACTACGGTAATTACACATCAAAACCCTGCGGCTTATAGTCGGGTGCGGCTTATATATGGAGCAATCTGTATTTTCCCCTACATTTAGCTGGTGCGGCTTATAGTCAGGTGCGGCTTATAGTCCGGAAATTACGGTATAAGTAATAATTATTACAATTGGATATTAAGAGTATGTGAAAAATCGACTACCTTGTTTACTTCCCTGACAACCTCCTTAAAGTTTTGTAATCAATCAGAAATATCAAGCAGCTAAAATGTGCCAAACATGAAGAGTGTTTTGCATTTTCCCATCATGTTTTGTATTGGATTTCAATGGGTGTAATTTAGACGTTTTTTTAATAATGTCCACAAAATTCAGTGAGCAGTTTGTGTTTTGTGTGACCATGTCTGATGACATTTTGTGTATTAGTTGGATTTTGTTTTTTCATCATGACAAGGGAAGGTTGTCTGTATTGGTCATATAAGTAATATTCTGCACATACATGAAATTAAAAGTCATTGACCTGAATTACTCACGTTGTCTACTAGATGGTGACATAATGGCAGCACCGAAACTGCAAGACTGTTAAAATAAATTCAATCTCCCTGTGGATAAGATTCCTTATCCACTCATCTCAACGTCTCGCAGGTCAAATGGCCAACAAAATCAGTTTCTCTGCTGTGGTCTGTATGGGCCGCAGCGGTACTCAGTTGTAATACCCTTTTCCACCACTCATGGCAGTATTAACCGTCTTAAACAAACAGAAGAATTCTGGAGTTAAAGTCAGAAAAGTTTCTTCAGCGAAAAAATTATGACTAAAGTGGTGAAGATGTATTTTCGTTTGCAATTCAAAACATAATCATTATTAATTTAGTTTATTTATCCCAGCACAACATACATGTATGTAAGTTATTGTTTATTCATGAGTATATTTATGCAGTATATTTGATTAGTACTTATTTTAACACACTTTCAGGTTTATGTGTTAAAATACACAATAATCTTTGTGATTAACACATGGTTTCATATCATTTGACAAGGTTGAAAAACCATAAGCAGGTTGGATACAATTATTGAAAAAGATTAAAATCAAGACTAAGATGACCTATTCTTTGTTAATATTTAGGTGGGCCCCGTGCCTTTCTGTAGTGGAAGGCAAAAGGTTAAGAATCCCTAGGCTAGATGACATCGTAGTCTAATTTGCTAAATTACCGTATTTTCCGGACTATAAGGCGCACTTAGAATCATTTTTTTCCTCAAAACTCGACAGTGCGCCTAATGTACGGAATAATTCTGGTTTGGCTTACCGACCTTGAAGCAATTTTATTTGGTACATGGTGTAATGATAAGTGTGACCAGTAGATGGCAGTCAAACATAAGAGATTCATGTAGACTGCAATATGATGGCAATATGACTAAAGTAAACACCGACATTTTATATGTTCCATTGAAAATATAGAACATTACACACGGCGCTCAAAAATCTATCAAAATGTTTTAGTACGACTTTGGTAAGCTATGAAGCCGCAGCGTTTGATGGATTGTCTGCGCATTAAACATACGAGTATTATTATGGTGTGTGTATAAGGTAAGACACCTCTGGCATTTTGTTTCGCAATAATATGCAAAAGCAACTTTTCTTACCTTCTGGTACCTGCTGATCTGTATTTGGGATCTGCATAAATCCTGAAAAATTGAGCGAGTTCGCCTTTGTAGTCCGTGCTGACACCGTAGTTGATAAGCTTCTTCTTTTTCTCTATCTTCTTGTTATGGGACATTCATCCTCTGCTGTTGCCATTTCTAATATAAAGTAGTGTAAAGTTCTTACCTATTTATATTTGTCAGAGAACTCGCCATGAAAGCGCTAAAACATACTGGTATAGTGACTTTACATTATTCACCCAAGGAACTTTAGTTATTAGAGAGTTCCAGTCGGACGGTTTTTCACGGGACACATTTCCGGCCTTGTTTTTTTTTCCAAATGAGGAGCTGCTGCTCTGTTATTGATTTAAGTAAAGTCTGAATGTCATTACAACAGTTAGCTCCATCTTTTGACACTTCTTCCACTCCCGTCCTTGCACGCTACACCGCTACAACAAAGATGACAGGGAGAAGACGCTGTCGAAGGTGAGCCACGTAAATAAGACCGCCCACAAAACGGCGCATCCGGAAGCGAATGTCAGAAGATGATCTGTAAAACATAATCTATGCAACATTTTCACCAAAGAACCACCATCACATGTTGTGTAGACCACAAGGAAGTGTTTTACATTTAAAAAAAATAATAATATGACTCCTTTAATGCACCCTATAATCCGGTGCACCTTATATATGAAAAAAGATCGAAAATAAACCATTCTTTGGCAGTGCGCCTTATAATCTGGTGCGTCCTATGGTCCGGAAAATATGGTAAACAACTGAATGAACATCCTCCAAGTCTGGTGATTCCATCATTTTGCAATGTGTTGTTAATAAGGGATAAAGTAATCCCCAGTAAAGTAAGGCTTCACTTCTCTTAATTATACTTCCAGATTGAATCTTTTCCAAATAAGGAGTACTGATCAATTTGCCATTAGGCATCACGCCCGAGCTGCCTGCTGCCCTTAAGACCAGATGGCAAACATAAACTTTGACACAACACCGAATCCCACAAGCAGCGCACACCCGTCGAGTCGACTCGTGTGCAGCAAACGTGGGCGGAAACAACTTTTTTAGCCGGGCGCAGCGTAACACAATCTGCTGCACAGGAAGCAGGTCACCTCAAGTCAAGAAGATGTAGCGAAGCTAAGACGGCAAAATTGTTTTGTTGGAAAGTCCACCGCTTTCCCACTGACTAGTCGGGTCTGGCAGACCTTTGTTTTTGTTGTTGTTGCTTCGTTGAGTTGAGGGCAGTCGCTGACAAAGACACAAAATAGGCGTGACCAATGATGAAAGGGAACGCCTAATGACTTCGCCTCGCTTCAGCGTCATCCCGGTAATAAACGGCGCCATCTTCCAGCCGGGGGAGGGGCAAAGCATGAAAGATTGCACCGGCTCTCAAAAAGAGCTGAGGAGCCGGAGGGAACGGATGAGAGATGAGCTCTGCTTGTCCGACGTGCCAGACGCTCGCACCTCAGCCCGGTTCTGACGAGTCGACAGGTTTGAGAGTCGAGAGGAAGACGGGCTAAGAAAAGAAGTAAATAGACACGATAATGGTGATGTTTTCGCCAAAATAAATGATGGAAGCGCTGAGAGGAGCAATTTCCCCCCAGCAAGAGGGTCCACTAAATCACATTAAGTTTAACACGGCGCGTAAACAACCTCTCCTACAGCGCTGTCCAAAGTGCGGCCCGCGGCACATTCTTGAAATACAATTACAACAAATGGAATTAAGAAAAAAAACCACACAGCAAACACAAAAGGTTTAACGTCAGGAGAAAAAATGGACGTGATGGTTTGACGCTGGTCGTCTCGCACAGTCCAACCAGGGGACCACAAACCCCCACTGATTGATGAGCTATAAGCCACGGGCTCAACTCATTGTCTAGCACAGCTCTGAAGGTGTTGAGAAGTGAGGTTTGCACAACGTACTGTCGCACAGCCTCACTGGCGAGTGGGTTGTGATGGCTCAAACAAGGCTTTGTGAAACACAGGGATCACGTTTACACTGCACACTTAATCAGATCTTTTTTTGCCCTAAAGTGAAACAGATCAGAATTTGCCAATCTAAACGCTCCAAATCTGTTTTTTGCGCATCAGATTCAGGCCACATCAGGAGGTAGTCCAAATCCGATTTGAATTGGATCTTTTTAAATGTGAGGACAACTTTTACATCATCCATTTGATAACATCCGGTTCAGGTGAGTAATTGTTTTAAATAATATATATATATATATATATATATATATATATATATATATATATATATATATATATATATATATATATATATATATATATATATATATATATATATATACATATATATATATATATATATATATATATATATGTGTATATATATATATATATATATATATATATATATATATATATATATATATATATATATATACATATACACACACACACACACGTATATTAGGGCTACAACAACTAATCGATTAAAATCGATTATAAAAATAGTTGGCGATTCATTTAGTCATCGATTCGTTGAATATGCTATGTGCATGCGCCGAGGCAATTTTTTTCATAAACCTTTATTTATAAACTGCAACATGTACAAACAGCTGAGAAACAAAAATCAAAATAAGTATGGTGCCAGTATGCTGTTTTTTCCCCAATAAAATACTGGAAACTATAGAAATGTAGTTTGTCTCTTTTATCCGATTTTTAATCAATTAATCAAAGTAATAATCGACAAATTAATCGATTATCAAATTAATCGTTAGTTGCAGCCCTAATATATATATCAATCAATCAATCAATCAATGTTTATTTATATAGCCCTAAATCACAAGTGTCTCAAAGGGCTGTACAAGCCACAACGACATCCTCGGTACAGAGCCCACATACGGGCAAGGAAAAACTCACCCCAGTGGGACGTCGGTGAATGACTATGAGAAACCTTGGAGAGGACCGCATATGTGGGTAACCCCCCCCCCTCTAGGGGAGACCGAAAGCAACGGATGTCGAGTGGGTCTGACATAACATTGTGAAAGTCCAGTCCACAGTGGATCCAACACATCAGCGGGAGTCCAGTCCACAGCGGGGCCAACAGGAAACCATCCCGAGCGGAGACGGGTCAGCAGCGCAGAGATGTCCCCAACCGATGCACAGGCTAGTGGTCCACCCGGGGTCCCGGCTCTGGACAGCCAGCACTTCATCCATGGCCACCGGACCTATGCAACTCCCCCTCGCAAGGGACAGGGGAGAAGAGGAGAGAAGAAAAGAAACGGCAGATCAACTGGTCTAAAAAAGGGGGGGTCTATTTAAAGGCTAGATTATACAAATGAGTTTTAAGATGGGACTTAAATGCTTCTACTGAGGTAGCATCTCTAACTGTTACCGGGAGGGCATTCCAGAGTACTGGAGCCCGAATAGAAAACGCTCTATAGCCCGCAGACTTTTTTTTGGCTCTGGGAATCACTAATAAGCCGGAGTTCTTTGAACGCAGATTTCTTGTCGGGACATATGGTACAATACAATCGGCGAGATAGGCTGGAGCTAAACCGTGTAATATTTTATACGTAAGTAGTAAAACCTTAAAGTCGCATCTTAAGTGCACAGGAAGCCAGTGCAAGTGAGCCAGTATAGGCGTAATATGATCAAACTTTCTTGTTTTTGTCAAAAGCCTTGCAGCCGCATTTTGTACCAACTGTAATCTTTTAATGCTAGACATAGGGAGGCCCGAAAATAATACGTTACAGTAATCGAGACGAGACGTAACGAACGCATGAATAATGATCTCAGCGTCGCTAGTGGACAAGATGGAACGAATTTTAGCGATATTACGGAGATGAAAGAAGGCCGTTTTAGTAACCCTCTTAATGTGTGACTCAAACGAGAGAGTTGGGTCGAAGATAATACCCAGATTCTTTACCGAGTCCCCTTGTTTAATTGTTTGGTTGTCAAATGTTAAGGTGGTATTATTAAATAGATGTTGGTGTCTAGCAGGACCGATAATCAGCATTTCCGTTTTCTTAGCGTTGAGTTGCAAAAAGTTAGCGGACATCCATTGTTTAATTTCATTAAGACACGCCTCCAGCTGACTACAGTCCGGCGTGTTGGTCAGCTTTAGGGGCATGTAGAGTTGAGTGTCATCAGCATAACAGTGAAAGCTAACACCGTACTTGCGTATGATGTCACCCAGCGGCAGCATGTAAATACTAAAGAGTGCAGGGCCAAGAACCGAACCCTGGGGAACTCCGCACGTTACCTTGACATAGTCCGAGGTCACATTGTTATGGGAGACGCACTGCATCCTGTCAGTAAGATAAGAGTTAAACCAAGACAAGGCTAAGTCTGACATACCAATACGTGTTTTGATACGCTCTAATAAAATATTATGATCGACGGTATCGAAAGCGGCGCTAAGATCAAGAAGCAGCAACATAGATGACGCATCAGAATCCATCGTTAGCAATAGATCATTAGTCATTTTTGCGAGGGCTGTCTCCGTAGAGTGATTTGCCCTGAAACCGGATTGAAAAGGTTCACAGAGATTGTTAGTCACTAAGTGTTCATTTAGCTGCTGTGCAACAGTTTTTTCGAGAATTTTGGAAATAAACGGAAGGTGGGAGACCGGTCGGTAGTTTACCATGAGGTCAGGATCGAGGTTAGGTCTTTTGAGCAGAGGATGAATAACCGCTTTTTTGAATGCTAGGGGAACAGTGCCGGAGGAAAGTGATAAGTTTATAATATTTAACACTGATGGACCTAATAATACAAACAGTTCCTTGATAAGTTTCCCAGGAAGTGGGTCAAGTAAACATGTTGTTTGTTTTATCCCACTTACACGCTGTAATAATTCCTCTAATGTTATTTCATCAAAAATAGAGAGACTATTTTGGAGGGCAGTGTCCGTCGTATATACAGTCGTATTTGTGTTAATAGAGCCCAGTTGTAGCTGGGATGCGTTGTCTTTAATCTCCTTTCTAATGAGTTCAATTTTCTTATTAAAGAAATTCATAAAATCATCTGCCGAGTGGGTGGAGCTACTGGGAGGAGTCCCTTGTTGGGTTAGCGATGCTACTGTACTAAACAGAAATTTAGGATCGTTTTTGTTGAGGCGGATGAGATTTGAGTAGTATTTGGCTTTAGCTAAGGTAAGCATGCGTTTATAAGTTATTAAACTATCACTCCATGCTTGATGGAAAACCTCAAGTTTAGTCGCGCGCCATTTGCGTTCCAGTTTTCTACATGATAATTTATGAGCTCTAATTTCTTCTGTAAACCATGGGGTGCGCCTTTTAGGGGCCCTTTTTTGCTTTAGCGGTGCTATACTATCAATAATTTCGCGCAAGGCATCGTCAAAGTTGTTAGTGAGTTTATCAATAGAGCCGACATAATTTGGGAATGGTGCTATTACCGAAGGCAGTAGGTCAGCAAGAGTCATCGTTGTGGCAGCATTAATGTTGCGGCCGCTATAGCAGTTATTATTATTATTAGCTTGTTGACAAAGAGTCAAAACTTCAAATTTTATAAGGTAATGATCGGACATTACTTTAGTATATGGAAGTATCATAACTTTGGAGGTGGTGACACCCCTGACAAGCACTAGATCTATTGTATTACCGTTGCGATGCGTGGGTTCATGTATTATTTGTGTAAGACCACAGCTATCAATTATGGTTTGGAGCGCCACGCACTGAGGGTCCGATGGGGTATTCATATGGATATTAAAGTCCCCCATTATGATTATATTGTCGGCGTGCGTCACTAGATCAGCAACGAACTCTGAGAATTCACTGATAAAGTCCGAATAGGGCCCAGGGGGGCGGTAGATAACAGCCAGGTCGAGAGGTAGCGGTGTGACAGACCTCATAGTAAGCACCTCAAACGATTTATATTTATTATTTAGGTTAGGGGTAAGGTTGAAATTTTCATTGTATATTAGTGCGACACCCCCTCCCCTTTTAAGAGGGCGGGCAACATGCGCATTCGTATAGTTAGGAGGAGATGCCTCATTGAGCGCAAAAAATTCGTCCGGTTTGAGCCAGGTTTCGCTAAGACCAATGACGTTAAGATTGTTGTCTCTAATGACCTCATTAACCAATAACGCCTTGGGAGACAATGATCTTATGTTTAAAAAGCCCATATTATAGGTATTGGGCTGTTTTGACGAGTTTTTGTTAAGATTATCCGTAGTGACAATATTAACAATGTTGCGTTTATTATGCGTAGTGCACTTTAAATAGTTTCGACCATATCTAGGAATTGATATGACGGGAATTTTCCGATTGTTTGCTTGGTGCTGCAATAGACTGGACATATCATAATTTGCCACCTCAGTAGAATGCATGTCCACCTCTGACACAGACACAACAGAAAAAACATTATGTGAATTGTGTATTATTCTAAGAGAATTGCTATGCGTACATGGATTATCCAGCCTGGCGCTGGCTAGTTCTAGCTTAACTGACTCCTCACCCGGACTAACAGACATTGTAATTGCCTGTGACCGGGCTTGCTCTAGTGTAGTCAGTCAAGTGAGACTTAAATAGTAGTCTATGTTTCTAGACAGGATGATGGCGCCTTCCTGGTTAGGGTGAAGGCCGTCTCTCATCAGCAAGCCTGGTTTGCCCCAGAAAGAGGGCCAGTTATCAATAAACGTTAGTCCCTGCGTCCTACAGTAGCTAGCCAACCACTTGTTAAGCGAGACTAATCTGCTATATCTCTCATCATTGCCTCTCGCAGGCAGGGGGCCAGAGACAATTACTCGATGCCTGGACATCTTTCTGGCGAGATCACAAGTCCTGGCTATGTTTCTCTTTGTAATCTCTGACTGTCTCATTCTAGTGTCATTGGAGCCAACGTGTACAACTATATTCGCATAATTAGTGGTGCGATTAGCCTGTCGTACGTGTTTACTAGGCCTGTTGCGAGTTAGCTCCCTAAGATTAGCTTCAATGTCAGGTGCTCTGGCCCCGGGGATACACTTTATTGTGGCTGGTTTGCTAAGCTTTATGTTTCGGGTGATGGAGTCCCCTATAACTAAGGTGTGGTGCCCGGTAGACTGGGGTGTAGGACTAGCTAAAGAGCTAAATCTATTATGCGTCTCAACCGGTACACCGTAGCTTGTAGGCCGCTTAGGACTGCTACAAGCTGGGCTAGTTAGCTCGCTACAGCTAACGCTAGCAGATGTGTCCGCAACATCTAAAGTTACGACATTACTCTGCTCTAACTGGCGGACACGGCCCTCTAGCAGAGCCAACCTCTCCGTGAGTATGGTGCAAGACGCGCAGGAAGCCATTACTCACAGTGTTTTCTGTCACCGAGTGAAGTTCCTGCTGTCCTCAGGGAAGTGGTCGCGGTCTGTAGGAGTAGCTTCTTACTGACCGGCGCTGCCTTTCTCCGCGCTAGCTTAGCAGCTAGCTAGTTAGCTTTTTCGCAACAGCGAACAGACGGCGAGCAGTCACGCACGGTGAACCGGAACCGGAAGTCAATATATATATATATATATATATATATATATATATATATATATATATATATATATATATATATATATATATATATATATATATATATATATATATATATATATATATATATACATAGATACATATACATATATACACACATATATATACACACACACGGTATATACATACATAACTGTATATACACACATATGTACATATACATATATATACACACATATGTACATATACATATATATACACACATATGTACATATACATATATATACACATATATACATATACACATATACACACATGCATACATATATACACATACATACATACATACACATACATATATACACATACATACATACATACACATACATATATACACATGCATACATACGTACGTATGTGTATCAGTGGCGTGCCGTCACTAGAGGCAGGGGAGGCACGGCCTCACCTGCCATCATGGAAAGAAAAAAAAAAGGAAAAAGAAAAAAATTTAATTAAATTGTTATATGTATCCAGTGATTATACTAAAGTTATTTTCCATTTAACTTCACCAGTTTTAGATTATTCTTATTTTTATTTTCACATTTTCCGTTCAAATACTGAGAAGAGACGGTGCGGTGATCAGCAGCCAGTTGAGGCACGTCACTGATTTGTGCTTCAACATGGATTGTGCGCAATGACTCGGCTAACTGCTGGCCTGCTGTGCAGTGAGACCGTATTGCTATATGAATTTTTTTATACATTTCCATAGTTTAGTTAGCTGAGGTATATAATGTACAGTGTATTTTGTCAACAACTGTACGTGTGTAACGTATTTCTTGTGCTGAGCGATCATAAAACTGGAGGCTCGTCTCATAACCCCGCCTCCTGGTGCCAAGCATCTCCGCCGCAGAATGCACCGCCCGACGGGAGCGCCACACCAACCAAAGCCCACACACGTGCAAGACCGAATCCACCCAAAAAAAGTCACTTAACAAGAAGCCAAAAAGTGCAAAAACAACAATGCTCGCGCGGCGCGCCGGAGGAGCCGTGAACAGGGACACAACATTAGGTACACCTGCAGACGGCAGCGCGGATTTCATATTTCATTCATTCACAACTCTTCCAACACAAACACCACTGCTCCCGCACTTATAAGTAAAGGTAAGACCATAATAATGTTTTTTTTTAATTAAATGTGCTTTTTTGTGTGCATGCTACAGTTTGTAAGTGTAAAGTTAAAGTAAAGTACCAATGATTGTCACACACACACTAGGTGTGGTGAAATGTGTCCTCTGCATTTGACCCATCCCCTTGTTCACCCCCTGGGAGGTGAGGGGAGCAGTGGGCAGCAGCGGCGCCGTGCCTGGGAATAATTTTTGGTGATTTAACCCCCAATTCCAACCCTTGATGCTGAGTGCCAAGCAGGGAAGAATGCTGGTATGAGCTTTTAAACATATCCCGTTAACTGCTGCCAATCACATGGTGAATAAGATACTATTTAGGGTTCATATGTTTTGTAAATTTGACTGTGATGAAGTCAGTGCCTCACCAGACATGAACCTCACCGCACGCCACTGATGTGTATATATATGTACATATATACACACACATGCATACATACATACATACATACATACATACAGACATACATATATACACCACACATGCATACACACATACATACATACATACATACATAACACATATAATAATAATAATAATAACTGGGATTTATATAGCGCTTTTCTAAGTACCCAAAGTCGCTTTACATGTTAAAAACCCATCATTCATTCACACCTAGTGGTGGTAAGCTACTTTCGTAGCCACAGCTGCCCTGGGGTAGACTGACGGAAGCGTGGCTGCCAATTTGCGCCTACGGCCCCTCCGACCACCACCTATCATTCATTCAACATTCATTCACCGGTGTGAGCGGCACCGGGGGCAAGGGTGAAGTGTCCTGCCCAAGGACACAACGGCATGGTAAGAGGCGGGGAGCGAACCTGCAACCCTCAGGTTTCTGACACGGGCGCTCTACCCACTACGCCATGACGCCATGACATATACATGTGTATGTCAATGTTTATTTACATACCTTAATTGTTGCCAAACGGTGTCTGTAACACGGCAGTTAAACGGATGTTCAAACAAAACGGAAGTCATCGTCATGGACCCACTAGCTAGCTTTCCAATCAGCTAAACAGACTCAATAACTCCATGGTGATGTCTTGGTGAATTTACTGAAGAATTTGTGAAACAATACAAAAATATACAATAATACTAACACAGACACGTGTTAGCATATTGGCTCATGCTAATGACGCTAGCTTATTTACATTACGATAGCACATACAAATATGCGTGAAAACACGCCTACAGACGTCACACAGGGGAAGGTTTAGTAAGTTTAAACCGTTTTAGTTATATTGTAAAACTTACAAACGTTGCATGGAGTGATGAATGAAGAATCTTTCGAGCAGAAACGCTATGGATTACTAGAAGACCAGACTTGTACTTCCGGTTTAAAGCACTGCACCTGCAGTGAGCGAACTTGTCCTAATGATGGCGCCATAGCACAAACTATAACGGACCTTTTCAATGTCTCTGGCTGATAGCGAAGAAACACCCATAAATTACCTGCACCGTTGTGTAAGCCGCAGGGTTCAAAGCATAGGAAAAAAGTAGCGGCTTATAGTCCGTAATGTACGGTATTATTTTGGCCATATTTGTGCAGCCCTTGTAGCTCATATTTGTTCCACATATAAGACAAAGCTGACAATATAATGGTCCAGACAGTGAAGGATGTGCCAACCAAGCTCATCAGACAACATTGGGATGAACTAAAACAGAGATGCCGAGTCAGCAGCATGTGTCTCAGGCCCAACGTGAGTGACCTTTGGCCTCAAATTTACAAAGCACCTCGCAGAACACCGCTCCAATCCTCCAAGGATAATGCGACTGAATAACTTGGCAAAGGATATGTTGGGTATTGATTGAATTAAAGCAGTCACATTACATTAAAACCAATGTGCTTCCAAGGAAGTGACCACAGCCTGGTCCAGATGGTTCACAATAACACGCCCGGTTTATGTTCCGCCGTCCTGGGAGTGTTCTCCATTAGCTCTGGGAAATAAAACTGTGCTCGTGGAGGTCGGCGGTCTATTCCCACAGAGTGTCACAAGGAGCACGCACAAGCACACACACGCACAGGCTCAGGTCAGAGGTCATGAAGGGAAAATATTTGTAGTTTTTTTTCCCCACTATGAAAGATTTAAAGAACAAGACTCTTGATAGTTCCTGAAAACTAATCTTTACTTTATTTTGAAGGATGACATTCGTACTTATTACAGGAAGTCCTCAGTCTCTGTTACTACGGTGATGTTGTGAGATGTGGGTAAGTGTACCCACTCACACACAACACACAAGTACTTATACAATACAGTAATACAAATATGAAATACGAAAATGAAACACTAATTTAAAAAAAAATCAGTTTAATTGACTTTTTTTTTCTTTTCAAAATCATATGTTTGTTAATGTTCACATACTGAGTAAATAATTCCGTGGGCACAGGAAGGACTTTGAAGGCACAAAACAAAAGATGTAAATAAATAGTTGATATTAGTTTTCTATTTTGTTTAGCGATTGTGTACTATTGGTTTTGTTTTGCTCAAACAATTGTATGTAATAAAAGTGAATAAGAAACTAGATTAAATATAATGTTATTGTTAAACTGTCAATAGCACTCACCATAAATACATTGAAAAATGCACAGTTAATACATGCTTTATCAGTATCATGCTTCAAAGCCCCGCTTTAAAGAGCTGTGCACGACGGAATTGTCACAATTTATCATTGCCGCCATTAATCCTGACTTAATTTCCTCAAAATCAGCACATATTGTTTTATAAATTGTTATTTTGTAGGTGAAATAGTTGTATATGTTGTGCTCCTAAGTTAATGATGCTGATGAATTACAATGTATTAGTATTTATTTAGTTTAGTTTATTTTTCAGTATTAAATGGTTCAAGTCGGTCAAATACATTTTATAGTTTAAATAAGGAACGTTTTTAAAATTTCAGGCAAATTGATGCATTTTAAATCGTTTCTGTATCAGACAAAAAAAATGTTGAGCTTTTTTTTGCAAGTTGATTTACATTTCTTCCTTTTTTAATTGTATTTAATGTTAATAAGGATGCAATGTTTTGCAGAGGTGTACTTATAATAATTTTATGGACATATAATACTTTTTTTCCTACGCTTTGAACCCAGCAGCTTATAAAACGGTGTGGTTAAATTATGGACTTTTCTTCGCTGATATAGGTTGTTATATATTGTATATATTATGTAAAAATATAATATATCAGTATATATTATATACTGTATATATAATATGTAAATATTACATATATGTTGTATTTAATATTGCTACTATGGTAAATTTTTTGTCTCCTTTATACCTGCATTATCTTGTCCATCCTTACCCTTTCCATCCATTGTAACTGAGCTACTGTGTGGAACAATTTCCCTTGTGGATCAATAAAGTTTGTCTAAGTCTAAGCCTAATAATGCAAATAGTTAAAAAAAAACAAAAAAAACGAGCAAAGACACTGAGCAGATGCGTTATTGTTTGTGCTACGGCGCCATCTTTTGGACGATTTCGCTCACTGCAGGTGCTGCTGTGCCCTTCTGTTCAGACTGAGTTTTCAACCGGAAGTTCCGTCTTCTAATCGTCCGCAGCGTTTCTACTCGTATGGATCTTTCATTCATCACTCCAAGCAGCGTTTGTAAGTTTTACAATATAACTAAAACAATTCTTTATTTCCAAGCGGTCCCATGTGTGAGGTCTGTAGGAGTGTTTTCTACATATTTGTACGTGCTACCCTAACGTAATGAAGCTAGCATTAGCTACTATTCTAACTTGTTTATGGGTGTCTGTGTTAGTATTATTAACTTACATTGGTGTTCTTTTTGTATTGTTTCAGTTTCGTAAATTCACCAAAACTGGACCGTGGATTTAGAGATTGTTTAGCTGATTGGAGAGCTAGCTTCCGCTGCTAGTGGGACCATGACGATGACTTTCGTTTTGTTTGATCAGCCGTTTTACTGCCGTGTTACAGACACCATTTGGAAACAATTAAGGTATGCAAATAGATATTTACAGAATCTTCCAGTGTAAATAACTCATTTCACAAGGTATATATCTGGGGCTCATAGTCTGGTGCAGCTAGTATATGGAAATATATGTTCTTAGTGGGTGCGGTTTATGTCCCGGTGCACTCTATAATCCAGAAAATATGGTAGTCGCAGCGGAGAGTGGAGGGGAAGCCACAATATGTTTATACTTGTTTATACACAAATGTATACTTTTTTGTCATATTTGCCACATTTTATCTACAAATATTATTTGTGAATTTGTTATATAAGTATGTACACATTCTTGTTTACCCGCTGGTTTGTGTATAATTTGTCACTGTATTTAAAAATAATAAATGAGAGGAGACGACAAAACTTCAGTTAGATTGGAACCCGTTAATGTCGACAAACCATCGAGTTGGACTAGTTCTGGTCAGCCAGCTTATTACTAAAAAGTGCCTGCTTAAGTCGACGCTTGCATACCGCTAATCAAAGATCCTCTATTTACAAAAACATGCCATTTTAAGGACTTATTACAAAAACGCAAAGATACTCTATATGTGACATAGCCCTCTTGTTTTACGGACCGAATGCAAAAACACTTGTCAAAGATCCTCTTGACGTGACAGGAGCACTCTGTTGTAGGGATGGGCGATATGATTCGAAACCTATATTGGTGATTCTCAAACTGTGGTACGTACATCTAGTGGTATGCCAAATAATCACTCAATTAAAGGCCTACTGAAATGCGATTTTCTTATTTAAACGGGGATAGCAGGTCCATTCTATGTGTCATACTTGATCATTTCGCGATATTGCCATATTTTTGCTGAAAGGATTTAGTAGAGAACATCGACGATAAAGTTTGCAACTTTTGGTCGCTGATAAAAAAGCCTTGCCTGTACCGGAAGTAGCGTGACATCACAGGCTGTGGAGCTCCTCACATCTGCACATTGTTTACAATCATGGCCACCAACAGCGAGAGCGATTCGGACCGAGAAAGCGACAATTTCCCCATTAATTTGAGCGAGGATGAAAGATTTGTGGATGAGGAAAGTGAGAGTGAAGGACTAGAGGGCAGTGGAAGCGATTCAGATAAGGAAGATGCTGTGAGAAGCGGGTGGGACCTGATATTCAGCTGGGAATGACTAAAACAGTAAATAAACACAAGACATATCTATACTCTATTAGCCAAAACACAACCAGGCTTATATTTAATAGGCCACAAATTAATCCCGCATAACAAACACCTCCCCCCTCCCGTCCATATAACCCGCCAATACAAATCAAACACCCGCACAACACACTCAATCCCACAGCCCAAAGTACCGTTCACCTCCGCAAAGTTCATACAGCACATATATTTCCCCAAAGTCCCCAAAGTTACCTACGTGACAAGCACATAGCGGCACGCACGTACGGGCAAGCGATCAAATGTTTGGAAGCCACAGCTGCGTACTCACGGTACCGCTTATCCAACTCAAAGTCCTCCTGGTAAGAGTCTCTGTTGTCCCAGTTCTCCTCAGGCCAATGGTAAAGCTTGACTGTCATCTTTCGGGAATGTAAACAATGAAACACCGGCTACGTGTTTGTGTTGCTGCAGCCGGCTGCTAATACACCGCTTCCCACCTACAGCTTTCTTCTTTGCTGTTTCCATTGTTCATTAAACAAATTGCAAAAGATTCACCAACACAGATGTCCAGAATACTGTGGTATTTTGCGATGAAAACAGACGACTTAATAGCTGGCCACAATGGTGTCCCAAAATGTCCGCTACAATCCGTGACGTCACGCGCAGGCGTCATCATACCGAGACATTTTCAGCAGGATATTTTGCGGGAAATTTAAAATTGCACTTTACTAATCTAACCCGGCCGTATTGGCATGTGTTGCAATGTTAAGATTTCATCATTGATATATAAACTATTAGACTGCGTGGTCGGTAGTAGTGGGTTTCAGTAGGCCTTTAATGTGCCATGTTTTATTTTCCAATATTCTACCACAGAGTTACTGTTCAAACTGTGTAATGTTACAGTGGCCAAACATATTAAATACAATATGTTCCTATGGTTAGGAGGGGCGTAACAAATGATTCCAACAAAAGCAGGCCTGTCATACTAATTAATAACAGATATTTAAATGGCTTCTGATTTGTTGTTAGTATTTCTAAGAGTTTCACACGAGAAGATGGCGGCTAACGTGGACATGGTTAGTGTGAGCTACTTCCTGTGCGCTATCAGCACGTAAACACACAATGCCGCCGCATATTAACGTCCATCTTCATCCGCTGCCTGCTCATTTCTCGCTGACATTTCAATTACGGTCCGACGACGCGTCCTGACAGTGCGAGCGGCGCGCGGCAGGCTGACAATGGCGCCTTTCTTAGCCGCCGTGACGCGCGACAGCAGAGCTGGTAGGACAAAAAAAAATTGAAAAAAAAACAACATAGGGAGGAGTTTTCTGCTGCAGGTGGACGTTTAAGTGTCGAGTGCTGGCGCCTCAAGACGTGTTTCCACGGCGATGCTCTTCACATGCCTCTTAACATTTTCATGTAGCGTGTCACGTCACCTCAAACCAGCGAGTTTGACGCTTTTGTTCATGTGAAGTGTTCTATTCGTGTGGGACTTTTCCGCCATGTTTGTCATTCACGTGGAAGTCCATCTTCAAAGGAATGTTTAAGCATTCTGCTCTACCCCCCCCCCCCCCCACCCCCATACCCATCCATCTTCCACCTCTTGCATTTCCCTCGTTCCGCCCCTGCGAGCTCCGCCCTCCTCTCGCCTTCCATCAGGTGAGCAAGAGGAATGAAACATTTGTCACTGCAGAAAACGCCATGGCCGCGAGGGCGCCCGCAGTACGAGAGGCGGCTGTCGGTAGGCGCCACTCGTGTTTGGCATTGAAGGCGACCATATACGGCGTGAATGATGACTTTGAGGCGCCGTCCTTGAGCGGGGCCTCTGAATAGGCTTTGTGGATGGCCGGTTCGCTCCAAGGCTTCCCTTTCAGCCGCTCTGTGCGCGTGCACGGCGCCTACGTGCGCTCTCATCCGACTCCGCGGCCGAGAAGTGAAACTCTGCGGGGGGCGGAGGACTGAAATGGCAACCCATCATTCGCTCCCAGCGTGGAGCATTTATTACAGGGAGAGCGTGCGCCGTATGGAACATCGGCGGCGGCCAAGGAACGCTACCCGTGACCATGTTTGGGAAGGACAACATGAGCTCGGCTCTTACACGCCTTTAGATTACTTATTGGCTTTTATTGCATCATCTCAAAGCATAAAATGGCTGCAATGAAATATTCATATAGATATATACAGAGAACCTCTAAGGTTGAACACAATCTGTTTTTTGTTCCGGAAGGAAATAATCTGTATCAGTGTCAAACTGCGGCCACGCTAAACCTTTATTAACTGTACAGGCAATATTTTTAGGATTTAATATTACAATAAGTGCTGATTCGTCACACTTTTCAATTTGGATTGGGGTTCAGTTCAGTTTATTTATTTATATAGCACATTTAAAAACAACCCCAGTTGGCCAAAGTGCTGTACAGACATAAGAAACAATTTGCAACAACAACAACAACAAAAGAAAAGGGGCACAGAGTGTCACAGTTACATTGGTAACACGGAAGGATGAATAAAATACAATAGTAAAATATACCTTAAAACAGGGGTGTCCAAACTTTTTCCACTGAGGGCCGTACACTGAAAAATTTAAGCATGCAGGGGCCATTTTGATATTTTTCATTTTCAAACCTTAACAAAATATATGGATTTTTTTTTTTTTTTTAACATTTAGGGCTTCCGGGGACCATAAAGGGTCTCAGTCATTAAAATGTAAAAAAAATAAGTCAAATTATTATTATTTTTTATTTAACGCTTACAGGAAATCTCTATATCTTTTTTTTTTATCAACTTCAGGTTGATATAAAGTAAAGAAAAAAAAAAGGTTTTATGCCTTTTCTGTCAAACACAACTTTGTTTTTTATAGTAAAACTGAAATATGCAGTATTTAGTAATTAGAGCCCTAAAATATCAATAATGCAGGACACCATTGATTTTAATTATTTAATATTGTTGAGTAATCACAGTGAAATGTTAAATAAAATCCTACTAAATATATTTGGGATCCAAAAGGTCCCCCACTCATAAAGTGATACATTTTTTTTTTTTTTTTTTTACTTTCAACACTTAAATTACAAGATCAACTTCACATATATCTGTCGATTTTACGTTTGAACTATTATTTTGTTTGTATTAAGCTCTTTTGTCAAATAAAACTTTGATGTTTTTTTATGGCAACCACACAATATATGCAATATTTTTCCACATAAAACATTTTAAAGTGATATTTTTAAAGTAATAATTCATTATAACATAGATTTTTAGTCTTTTTTTTTTTTTTTTAGCAATGGCAAAAAAAAGAAAAATAAACAAAGACAAAAGAAAAAAAACAGCCTGCATGGCAGCTTTGTGTCAACATTGCAACTTTTTCTTCACCTCATTCCACTTTTTTGAAATGTTCTTTTAAATGTTTGCAATATTATCAATTTTGCAATTTTTGCAGAATGTGTGGCGGGCCGGTAAACAATAGGATATGGACATCAAGTAGTGGACATAGAGAGAGAGAGAGAGAGAGAGATCAGAAGGCATACGAAAAAGTATCTGCATTTGATTGTTTACATTTGATTGTTAGCAATCCGGGGAGGGTGTTAGTTTAGGGTTGTAGCTGCCTGGAGGTGAACTTTTATTGCGGTTTTGAAGGACGTATTGTTTTTGTTCAAGATGGCTGCTGGTTGCAGGAGCTCTGTACTTTTAATTGTTTCCCTCTTGTTTTCACGTGTTTTGTACTTTCTGGTTCAGGACTGCGCAAAAAGGGTTGGCTCTTTTTGTAAACTTTGGGATCTGCCTTTCGGCCATGTTTGCGCCTGAGACCAGCTGCACGTGGAGAGACCGCAGGTGCGAAGGAAGAGGCAGGGGCTGCGGAGCTAGCATTGAGCGTCGGATTGGACGAGCTTCATGGCTCTTTTGGTTGAGAAACCTACTTGAAAATGGCAGAGGTTATTCTGCCATTCATGTCACATGACGACGAGGGAGTCAGAGACAGAGGGACGCTTCAAGCTGACGACTCAAAAAATAAAGATACATAATTGAAAATGTCAGAGGGATTCTCTCCTGCAGATTAGATTGTTCCTTTAGTGATGAAGAGGACGTCTAGGAAACCCACAATAATGCGTGTCGTTGGCCATATTTAAACAAATGTATGCGTTTAGAGAAAACAATGCCCAAAACCAAACATACGGAGAAAATCCATGATGATTGGTTGGTATGACAAGTCACAATTGGCTAAGGTTAGGGCGAAACATTACGGACTGGCCAACCAGAGGCAAGATAAGGCGGATCATCGAAACTAGTGAGCAAAATCATGACATTGATTGAAACTTTTTCATATTCCGTACAATTGACCGCTAAATGGTAACACCCGAATAAGTTTTTCAACTTGTTTAAGTCGGGGTCCATGTTAATCGATTACTGGTACAAATATATACTATCAGCATAATACAGTAATCACACAAGTTAATCATCCGCGTATATATATTGAATTATTGACATAATTTACAATCCGGGGGGTGGTATGTGGAGGGGGTTGGGGCGGGGGGGTTAGGTTGGGTTGCTATCAGCATACTTCAGTCATCAACAATTATATCATCTGAGAAATGGACATTGTAACAGTGTAGGTCTCACTTCGTAGGATATGTACAGCGAGCGGTGAAAATGGTGAGCTCAGAAAGCATAAGAAAACAAGTATATACATTTGATTATTTACAATCCGTGGAGGTGGGATGTGGTGTTAGGCTAGGGTTGTAGCTGCCTGGAGGTGTTCTTTTAGTGCGGTTTTGAAGGAGGATAGAGCAGACATGTCACATGACAACGAGGACGCACTCATGTCACATGACAACGAGGGAGTCGCAGACAGAGGGACGCTTCAAGCTGACGAGTCAAAAAAAAAAGATACATAATTGAAAATGTCAGAGGGGTTCGCTCCTGCAGATTAGATTTGTCCTTCAGTGATGAAGATGATGAGCAGGAAACCCACAATAATGCGTGTCCTTGACCATATTAAGACAAATGTATGCATTTAGAGAAAACAATGCCCAAAACCTTACATACGGAGAAAATCCATGATGATTGGTGGGTGTTCGATTGATGAGTCACAATTGGCTAAGGTTAGGGTGAAACATTACGGACTTGCCAATCAGAGGCCAGATAAGGCGGGTCATCGAAACAAGCGAGACAGAGGGACGCTTCAGGCTGACCACTCAAAAAAAAAAAAAAAAGATACATACTTGAAAATGGCAGAGGGATTCTCTCCCGCAAGATTCGATTTTTCCTTTAGTGATGAAGATAAGCAGGAAACCCACAATAATGCGTGTCCTTGGCCATATTTAGACAAACGCATGTGTTTAGAGAAAACGCCCCAAACCTTAGTTTTTAGTTGTTTACTCTGTAAACCAAAATCATAACTGCTTCCATTAACTAAGACGTCCAACACAAATTCAGGAACACACATTAAGGTGAGTTGAGGAGTTTTACTGCACATAACCAGTACCAACTGTTCCCAAACAACACACAAGTCATTGTTTTGTTTTTTTGTCAAGATATAGATAGATGCAGTTTTTTTTTTACCGTGGGTAGAGAAAATAAATAACATTATAGGGGTGGGCCAAAGAAAAGGCAAACTAAATAAATACATAAAGTGGGGTGTGGGGACCCCTAGATGTAGTTGTAGGGTGTCCCCAGCTAAATGACAGATAGTTAATAGTAATATTTGTACACTCTCGGTCACATTAACATTGATATTATACATGTGGGCCCATATAAATGCCGTTAAATGTAGCTTTGATGTTCTTTTGCCATGTAGCTTGCTACAATTCTCCGGTGATAACTTTACTGGTATCTTAGCTACATTTAATGGAGAGTAACTTGTAGCTTAGCGTACTACGTTTTCCAAGTCGCTGGCCCATCACTGGTTATTCGTGTTTGTCACTTTTTTGTCCCTCCCACAACGTTATTCCTTCCTAGGACAGCATCCATTATGTGTCATTTATGTAAATTAGACGCTGACGTCAAGTGGTCGTTGCAGTCTAGTGGGAAACACGAATCTAGGCAGCTAGATGTGTACTGTGACGCTCCGAACACTTTGGATGGTATTAAGTGTATGAAATACTGCAGCCGTTACCTCCCAGGCGCTAATTAGCTGCTAATTGTCTTAAGTGTAATAAAGAAAAGCTACAATGATGACCTGTGTTGACCTTAGTGATTCATTCGAGCTGCACAATGGAACAGAACACGTCGCATGACATCACGTTTATAAGAAAAGCATTGTGTGCATATCGGAGCGCACAAACGGATTCATTTCTAATCAATGCCCTCTCAAGGGACGCTCACGTGGAAACGGCTTATCTATTGACCTCCTTCCAAAGTCTCGGCGTTCCGCGTGAGAAAAAGCCAACCATGGATATTTGATGACTATTGTGTTGCCGTCCAATGTGGACCCTCATCACGCTTTATCAGCATAACCACGGCCTGTACGCTTAATTCTCTCCCCTCATTTCTGGACAACAATTGATGTCTCACCGTCTCCCGCTGAGCTCGCTCACAATGTGGACCACCAAATGAAAGGAGAGGCGAGCACAGAGAGAGAGAGAGAGACAGAGAGAGAGAGAGAGAGAGAGAGAGAGAGAGAGAGAGAGAAATCGGTAGTTGATATTAGTTTTCTATTTTTTTTAGCTATTGTGTCGACTTTGTTTCGCTCATTATGAATGTATGTATGTAATACAAAACCCAAAACCAGTGAAGTTGGCATGTTGTGTAATTCGTAAATAAAAACAGAATACAATGATTTGCAAATCCTTCTCAACTTATATTCAATTGAATATTCTGCAAAGACAAGATATTTAATGTTCAAACTGAGAAACAGGTTTTTTTTGCAAATAATTATTAACTAAGATTTTAATGGCAGAAACACATTGCAAAAAAGTTGGCACAGGGGCATTTTCACCACTGTGTTACATGGCCTTTCCTTTTAACAACACACTGTAAATGTTTGGGAACTCAGGAGACCAATTTTTGAAGCTTTTCAGGTGGAATTCTTTCCCATTCTTGCTTGATGTACAGCTTAAGTTGTTCAACAGTCCGGGGTCTCCGTTGTGGTATTTTACGCCACATATTTTCAATAGGAGACCGGTCTGAACTACAGGCAGGCCAGTCTAATACCCGCACTCTTTTACTACGAAGCCCCGCTGTTGTAACACGTGGCTTGGCATTGTATTGCTGAAATAAGCAGGGGCGTTCATAATAACGTTGCTTGGATGGCAATATTGCCATCCAAAACCTGTATGTACCTTTCAGCATTAATGGCGCCTTCACAGATACGTAGGTTACCCATGCCTTGGGCACTAATATACCCCCATACCATCACAGATGCTGGCTTTTGAACTTTGCGCCTATAACAGTCCGGATGGTTCTTTTCCTCTTTGTCCCGGAGGACACAACGTCCACAGTTTCAAAAAACAATTTGAAATGTGGACTCGTCAGACTACAGAACACTTTTCCACTTTAAATCAGTCCATTTTAAATGAGCTCGGGCCCAGCGAAGCCGGCAGCGTTTCCGGGTGTTGTTGATAAATGGCTTTGGCTTTGCATTGTAGAGTTTTAACTTGCACTTACAGATGTACCTACCAACTGTAGTTACTGTCAGTGGTTTTCTGAAGTGTTCCTGAGCCCATATGGTGATATCCTTTACACAATGATGTCGCTTTTTGATGCAGTACCGCCTGTGGGATCGAAGGTCACAGGCTTAGCCGCTTACGTGCAGTGATTTCTCCAGATTCTCTAAACCTTTTGATGATATTACGGACCGTAGATGGTGAAATCCCTAAATTCCTTGCAATAGCTCGTTGAAAAATGTTCTTAAACTGTTGGACAATTTGCTCACGCATTTGTTCACAAAGTGGTGACCCTCGCCCCATCCTTGTTTTTGAATGACTGAGCATTTCATGGAAGCTGCTTTTATACCCAATCATGGCACCCACCTGCTCCCAATTAGCCTGTTCACCTGTGGGATGTTCCAAATAAGTGTTTGATGAGCATTCCCTCAACTTTCTCAGCTTTTTTTAAACATGTTGCAGGCATCAAATTCCAAATTAGCTAATATTTGCAAAAAAAAACTAAGTTTTCCAGTTTGAACGTTAAGTATCTTGTCTTTGCAGTCTATTCAATCGAATATAGGTTGAACAGGATTTGCAAATCATTGTTTTCTGTTTTTATTTACAAATTACACAACGTGCCAACTTCACTGGTTTTGTGTTTTGTAAAAGTGAATAAGAAACTAGATTAAATATAGTGTTGAAATTGTTAAACTGTCAATAGCACTCATCATAAATACATTGAAAAATGCACAGTTAATACATGCTTTATCAGTATCATGCTTCAAAGCCCCACTTTAAAGAGGTGTGTACGACAAAACGTGCGCAATGTCGCCATTAATCCTGACTTCCTCATTTCCTCAACATCAGCACATAGTGTTTAATTAATTTTTATTTTGTAGGTAAAAGTGTTGTATATGTTGTGCTCCTAAGTTAATGTTGCTGATCAATTACAATACATTAGTATTTTATTTAGTTTATTTTTCAGTAACAAATGGTTCAAGTCGGTCAAGTAAATTTTATATTTTCAATCAGGATTGTTTTTAAAAATTTCAGGCAAATTGATGCACTTTAAATATTTTCTGTAACAGACAAAAAATGTAAAGTTTTTTTTTTTGCAAGTTGATCTACATTTCTTTCTTTTTTAATTGTCTTTATGTTAAGGATGCAATGTTTTGCAGAGGTGTACTTATATTTTTATGGACATATAATACTTTTTTCCTACGCTTTGAACCCAGCGGTTTATAAAATGGTGTGGTTAAATTATGGACTTTTTTCTGCTGATGGCCATAATAAAAATAGTTTAAAAAAAACAAAAAACAGCAAAGACACTGAACAGGTGTGTTATTGTTTGTGCTATTGCGCAATCTTTTGGACAATTTCGCTCACTGCAGTTGCTGCAGTGCCCTTCTGTGTAGACTGGGCTTCCAACCGGAAGTTCCGTCTTCTACTCTAATCTGACATATAGTTAATAGTAATGGACCCTTATTGGGTTCATGTGTACGCTTAATCCTCTCCCCTCTTTTCTGGACAACGTCTGATGTCTCACCGTCTCCCGCTGAGCTCGCTCACAATGTGGACGCCAACTGAAAGGAGAGGCGAGCGCAGAGAGAGAGTGAGGGAGAGAGAAATCGGTTCCCCTTCAATAATGCAGGAGTGAAAGTGAGCGCGCCGTCAGTTGCCACCGCTGCATCGCAATCTCCTGCAAAACAGACAGCAGCCCGCGCGCTCACGCACGCACGGCCCGAGCGAGCGCGCCTCCGCTCAAATGTCAGTTAAATCAAAGTCGCAGCCCCAGAAAGTCGTTTAGTGGGAAACATAAAACAGCGGCGCGCTGCCCTTTCATTCCTCTTTCACTCTCGCTCACACTTTTCTGCCGCCTTTCAAGCACTTCTCCTGACGACCTCGTCAGCGCCGGCTCAAACGCCCAAAGTCTCAAAATCCCAAGAAAAACAACTCTGGTTTCGCTCAGCACTCATGCTGCGTTCATGCATTTGCGCCACAATTAGGCACTGTTTTATTAATTTGATATGAAACCTGCTCGCCCACAATCAATGCAAATGATTTCTCGGTCCCTACAACGGAACTCTGCAATCGCTAAAGGAAGGTTAGCTTCTGTTAAAGGCCCAAACATACACCGCTGGAACGTAGTCCAGGGCCCAAATTTAGGGCCAGTCCCAATACTCCCCCTCGCCCTGTTTTCTTAGCACTATCCCTACATTGTGTGCATAGCGAGGAGTAGGAGGCATGGATCTAAACCTTCAGAGAGAGGCATTTCAGATGCTGACTCAGAAAATTCCCCAAATTCTGCATGAATTATATATTACACGTTAGCTTGTAACTAGAGATGTGCGATAATGGCGTTTTTGCCGATATCCGATATTGTTCAACTCTTAATTACCGATTCCGATATCAACCGATACTGATATATACAGTCGTGGAATTATCACATTATTATGCCTAATTTTGTTGTGATGCCCGACTGGATGCATTAAACAATCTAACAAGGTTTTCCAAAATAAATCAACTCAAGTTATGGAAAAAAATGCCAACATGGCACTGCCATATTTATTATTGAAGTCACAAAGTGCATACCGTATATTACCAAATAAACGCCCTTGGGCAAATAACAGCCCATATCCTAATAGCCTTAGCAAAATGGTCTGACCCCATTTTGTGAATTAACCGCCTCTTCCTAATAACCGCCTATGTCCAAATAGCCGCCCATTGGCTGTTATTTGCATAATTTAGATTAAAATGCTGCTGGGGTTGCGTTTGCTGCAGTATTATTGTTTTGATGGTTTTATAGAGTACCATAATTTTATTTTTCCTGTATGCTGCTTTATTTAAAACTTGGAGGACTGTAGCCTTTATTTTATTATTGTTATGTTTTGATGGTGGGTTTTATACTTGAGTACTTGGTGCAATAATTGTATTTTTCCCGTTAGGCTGCTTTATTTAAAAAGTTTATCTATTTTTAGTATTGGTATTCTATTTGAAGATTGTTGCACTACTGCCATGTTGAGGCCTTGTTGATCTCTTGTCTTTTGATAGCCTACCTCATTGTTGAGCTCTTGTTTTTTTGTTTGTATGTTTACAATAGCTTTTACATTTAAAGTTTTTTGTACGAAAAAAAAATACTGGACCATTGTAACCAAATAATGGCCTGGTGCAGGCTGGTGCAAAATATAAGCCTTGTGCAAATAACCGCCTGCTTCTTTTAAACGCCTGTCTCCAAAATCGATTTTGTGAAATAAACACCCGGGCTACTATTTGGTAATATACAGTAATTTTTTTTTAACATGCCTCAAAACAGCAGCTTGGAATTTGGGACATGCTCTCCCTGAGAGAGCATGAGGAGGTTGAGGTGGGCGGGGTTGAGGTGTGTTTATTGAGGTGCCCTTTATTTTGAAAAGTATCCAAAAGTATTGAAATACATGACCATATACATTTTGGTACCAACATATTGGTGGCGGGACAACTCTAGGTGGGACGAAAGTGCAAACGTAGTCGCTTACGTGCCCGAATGTAAACTATGCAGTGACGTAGCAAGTGGTGTGGTGTCCCAATTCCTAGGGAAGATTACAAAGCTCTACCCCTTGTTGCGTCCTTTCGAGGGTGACGTGGTAGTGGGTGAGGGGGAAGATTGGGATTGGGCCTTAGATTTCACACGTGGGAGGGACACAACCGTCTTGAGTACAGGGGGTGTTGCTTCAAGGGATTAGATGCTTGTTTTGGAGTAATATGAATGATAAACAGATTGCTCAGTAATGTATTTTTGTACAAAATAACACATTGAACAGAATGAATGAAACAACTTTAGTTTGGTTTCTAAAACTGCATTATGATATAGTTTATTGTATGTGTCCTGGCTGGCTGAGCAATCATTTTCCGCCTGGCAACAACTAGATAATAAAAACAAACAGCACGTAAACACGTAACACGTAAATTAACAACAATGAATGAGGGTTGTACAGTATTGATTGATTGATTGAGACTTTTATTAGTAGGTTGCACAGTGAAGTACATATTCCGTACAATTGACCACTAAATGGTAATACCCGAATAAGTTTTTCAACTTGTTTAAGTCGGGGTCCACTTAAATTGATTCATGATACAGATATATACTATCATATATACTATCATCGTAATACAGTCATCACACAAGATAATCACATTGAATTATTTACATTATTTACAATCAGGGGTGTGGAGGGGGGGGGGGGTATGGACATCAAGTAGTGGACAGAGAGAGAGAGAGAGAGAGAGAGAGAGAGAGAGAGAGAGAGAGAGAGAGATCAGAAGGCATAAGAAAAAGAAAAAGTATCTGCATTTGATTGTTTACATTTGATTATTAGCAATCCGGGGAGGGTGTTAGTTAGTTTAGGGTTGTAGCTGCCTGGAGGTGAACTTTTATTGCGGTTTTGAAGGAGGATAGAGATGCCCTTTCTTTTATACCTGTTGGGAGCGCATTCCACATTGATGTGGCATAGAAAGAGAATGAGTTAAGACCTTTGTTATTTCGGAATCTGGGTTTAACGTGGTTAGTGGAGCACCCCCTGGTGTTGTGGTTATGGCGGTCATTTACGTTAAGGAAGTAGTTTGACATGTACTTCGGTATCAGGGAGGTGTAGCGGATTTTATAGACTAGGCTCAGTGCAAGTTGTTTAACTCTGTCCTCCACCTTGAGCCAGCCCACTTTAGAGAAGTGGGTAGGAGTGAGGTGGGATCTGGGGTGGAGGTCTAGAAGTAACCTGACTAGCTTGTTCTGAGATGTTTGGAGTTTAGATTTGAGGGTTTTGGAGGTGCTAGGGTACCAGGAGGTGCATGCGTAATCGAAAAAGGGTTGAACGAGAGTTCCCGCCAGAATCCTCAAGGTGCTTTTGTTGACCAGAGAGGAAATTCTGCAGAGAAATCTCATTTGTTGGTTAACCTTTTTGATTACCTTGGTTGCCATTTTATCACAGGAAAGGTTAGCCTCTAGAATGGAACCTAGGTAGGTGACCTCATCTTTCCTGGTGATGACACTGTCACCTACTTTTATGGTGAAGTCATTGACTCTCTTAAGTTTGATGTGGGACCCAAACAGGATGGATTCTGTTTTACCCAAGTGGATGGATAGCTTGTTGTCAGCGAGCCAGGTGCAAGTTCTACAGAGCTCAGCACTGAGGATTTTCTCCACCTGTGACTTGTCCTTGCCGGATACCAGCAAGGTAGAGTCATCCGCAAACAAAAACAATTCACAGTCGCATGCCAATAACATGTCGTTTATGTATATTAGGAACAGTAAAGGTCCCAATATACTGCCTTGGGGGACTCCACAGCTCACCGAGAGGGGGGGGGGGGGGGGGGGGACACGGTGCCGTTCACCTCTACCACCTGCTCCCTCCCCTCCAAGTAAGATTGCATCCAGCTCCAAGAGGTTTTGTTAAATCCGATTGCTCTGAGTTTATCCAACAGTATAACGTGGTTAACGGTGTCAAAGACCTTCTGAAGGTCCAGCATGACCATGCCGCAGTATTTGCCCGCGTCCACCTCATGTTTGATGTGGTCGGTCAGATAGAGAAGGCATGTGTCAGTGGAGTGGTTAGTTCTGAAGCCGGATTGGAATTTGTACATGAGTTTATTAGTGGCAAGGTAACTATCCACCTGTTCATAAACTATTTTCTCCATTACTTTCGAAATGGAGCTGAGAATAGAAACAGGTCGGTAGTTGGCAGGTTCCAATTTGCTTCGGTACTAGTCGGTACTAGAAAAGTATTGCCGTACTAATGAATCAAAAACGGTACTATACTCTGCTTGAAAAGTACCGGTTCGCCATACTTTTTTAATTCTTATTTTCATTTTATTTTTTTACAGGCATGACGGCGCGTCGTTTTACGAGCAGAGGGGATGTTCGGCAACGCACAATCACGGAGTACTTACAAGCAGACACAGTGTGTCGACAGAAAAGGGAGAATGGATGCATCTTGGCTTAAAAACTAAAGATAAAGGTGAAGTTATAACACTGAAACGCCCTCAGGAAGAGGTGCTTTAAAACATGGCTAGCTAGTTAGCGGCTAATGTTTATCCGCAATTGGCAGTGTTTTAGCTTCTTCTAAAACACTAATCCTCGCCTTCATGGCGACAAATAAAGTAAGTTTTTACAAGTCCCTGCAGGACGAGGAATAGCTAAACATCCTTCACTACACACCGTAGGAGGATACAATAGCTCACTGGCGTCACCGCTAACAAAAGATAGCGCACCTGAATGTAAACAAATGCCATGGGTGAATCTATACCTGACATTCACTGTAATGATACCAATTACAAGAGTGTATCTAGTCGATACTACAATGATTACATTGATACTTTTTCGTCACAAAATCTTTTTTTTTTTTTATTCCTATTATATTCATAAACTCAGGAAAAATATCCCTGGACACATGAGAACTTAAATTAAGACCAATGTATGACCCTGTAACTACTTGGTATCAGATCGATACCTACATTTGTGGTATCATCCAAAACTAATGTAAAGCATCCAAACAACAGAAGAATAAGTGATTATTACATTTTAACAGAAGTGTAGATAGAACATGTTGAAACGGAAGATAACCAGATATTAACAGTAAATGAACAAGTGGATTAATAATCAATTTTTACAGTTTGTCCTTTATAATTTTGACAAAATAATAGAATGATAAATGACAATATGTTACTGCATACGTCAGCAGACTAATTAGGAGTCTTTGTTTGCTTACTTACTACTAAAAGACAAGTTGTCGTGTATGACCACTATTTTATTTGAGGACAAAATTGTTCTTCAATTGCAATAAGAAACATATGTCTAACATACCATATGATTTGTTGTTAAACTAAAGCCAATAATGCAATTTTTTTGTGGTCCCCTCTATTTAGAAAAGCATAATTTTGGTACCGGTACCAAAATATTGGTATCGAGACAACCCTACAATGAGCTATCATTCAAAGTGGGGAACAAACGACTAAAAAAATAATATCATGTAATGGTTAACTTTAAGTTTGCTACATTTAAACTGTCAACACCTAAACACTGAATTTTGCGTCACGGCAAATTAGGAAAATTAGACCAATTTCAAACCAATTTCCTCACAAACCACACATTACCGTAAATATGCTCTAATAGGATCCAATACAAATGTGTCATAAATCATTGCTTGGTACACTAGCAGGCCACCTCCTGGTAGTGCTGTGCGGATCGACACTCAAATATCGATACCGCTAATACCAGATCTTCATGCTCTGTCGATTCTCATATCAAAATATCGATACTTTTGATACTTTAGTTATTGGAGATAATGCATACTATTAACAGGAACAGTGAAAAGTAACTAAATCCTTGAGATTGTGTCTTAACTAAATGAGATTGGTGGGAACTACTTTTCCTTCCGCCGAGGTAAGTAGGTATTGTGCTCAGTCATTCAGTCTGTCATTTGTTTATTTAAGAAAATGACAGTCAAAATGAGTCACTCGTATTATAAAACAGAAAGTGTATATGTACCATTTTATTGTAGGCTATTTGGAGACACTATAGATACAGAGTTGAATATAAATAAGATAACGCATTCGGTGAAGAATAACAACATTTGTTCCGCTCTGTGATTTTATATTGTTTTGAAGATGAATACCCAAAAGCAACAACATTTGAAATGCACTGCTTTTTTTCCATTAGGTATATTTGCACAAAGTATCGGTATCGCCGATACCAGCCTGAATTTTACTCTGTATCGGATCCAAAAGACAATCAGTGGTGTCACTACTTCTGGGGTGGGGAAAAACACTTCCACTGTGACTTAAACAGCAAACACTGAAGCCAATTGCTTAAAAAAAAAGTGACACATCTTCATATTTGTGTTTGTCTGTCCGTTTGTTAGCTAGCAAGCTACTTAGTGCTCACTGGGAAATATGTAAAATGACTACTTGTATTCAAAATGCCTTTGTTCTAACTGTAATTGGTCAAATGAGAAAAAAATGTCCATTACGCACATTTTTGTCCGGATCTGTACCGATCAAGTAGTTTTGGCATACAGTGATACCTGGACTTAATAGTGCCCCAACTAGTGTTCTAGTCGGCTAATTGTTAAGCTTTTAGCTGCGAGAAAACATTTCAGTTACCGGCCTCCCCACTGCTAGTTGGCGTAGCCATTGTTTGCTTACAGCTAGAGATGGACAAAGGAACGAAACAAGTGAGCGTGAAGAAGAAGAAATGGACGATATTCATTGAAATAAAGAAATAAATCATGAAGAGTATGACTGACCATGTGAGGTACTGCTAGTCTGCTCCATACATTGATCCATGAAAATACGGAAAACTGCTCATGGTGTGTTTGACAGAGAAGAAGTGTCTCCATCTTTCATGAAACTACTGTAGTTTGTGTGTAGTATAGTCTATTGTCACACGATTTTCTTTTAAGTGACTACAAACAACAACACCCCTCGTAACAATAGCATCAGTTTTGTCACGTAACAATATGTTTAGTGTTGCACTTGTGGTTTTATTTGCAGTAGGGCTGGGCGATAAAACAATATCAATATATATCGCAATAGAAATGTAATTTTTTCTCTCTTGGCTCTAGGCGAAGGCGGTCGCGCTCCCCTCCCTCTCCGGTTCGGTCCTTCTTCTCTCTTTGTCTTGTTTTATCTATACTCACAGTATTGTGGCTGTTGAGTGGTTTTTTCGTAAGAACCTAGTCTGGGATCGACATTTCAATTACAAATTCCCAGCGTCCACCTTTCCGCGTGTTTTACAGGGCGCCATAGGAGGCGACCCATCAGCGTTCCTGTTCTGTCAAGTCTGTGCTGAAAACGAAATTGTGTTGTACTTTTGCAAAGACAATAAAGTTATTTCCTTCCTAATTGATATAAATTAAAAATGTGTTCCATTAAACGTTTGATATACAAACAGTATATATATTCTTCGTCTGAAGAAACTGGAAGTTGCGAAGCAAGGTAACCGAGCAACAAAGGAAGTGATCACTGATGTGTGAATAACAGCCAATCAGGTAACAGTATCAACTATCAAGTTTGGTTGCGCCATCTTGTTGTCTCACGGTTGAGTCTTTGCATGAAGTGAGAAGAGAAACTAAGGGAGTGCTGCAGGGAGCGAAACAATTGTGGATACGACAGGAAAAGTCACGTGGAGAGTATGGCAGTTTTTTTTTTTTTTTTTTTTTTTAAAAACGGACCATAGTCAGACCAAGGCGCTTGTTATCAGTAGTACCACACCACCTTATAGCCACGCTCACCCTTTAGAGCACAGCTGTGACTTTCTTGTAACTAAAACTGCAGAGAAAAGTTATTCTCAGGTTTCTCTATGTTTACATTTTCACACTTTATTGAGCATTTCTTACATATTCCTTATTTTCCACACTAATCTTAAGAGGTTATTTTTAAGTGTTTAATGTGATTTTAGAATTTTGTTTACATTGTGAGTGTTTTCCATGCTTGTGTTGACATTTCCTTTCTGCCTCGATAGCTAAGGGGATTATAATCAGAGGAAGTTTACATTAGAATGTTCTCCTGGTCCCTATATTCAGTTGGTCACAAAAAAAAACAATTATCGATATCGACCAACATTAAACACTTATATGGAGTTTCTAATATTTTGGTTACCAATTGTAGCTAAATGACAGACTTTCTCGGACATAATTCCTTAAAAAGTAACAGTTGGATCCTTAAATACGATGCAAATGTCGCCTGTGGAAGCTAATTTCAGACTTCAACATGCCTCTGATGCACTGCCAAAGGCGGACAAGAGGAGGCCGAAAGGTCACGCAGACAAAAAATAAATATGGACTAAAGCGACGCTTGATCTGCATTGCAACCGTGCGTGTGTGTGTGTGTGTGTGTGTGTGTGTGTGTGTGTGTGTGTGTGTGTGTGTGTGTGTGTGTGTGTGTGTGTGTGTGTGTGTGTGTGTGTGTGTGTGTGTGTGTGTGTGTGTGCGTGTGCGATCTTGTATTGCTACCCTTCTTGAGACATCAACAAGGAAAAGTACCTTCCATATGAGGACCGATGAACAAGTTAGGACATAAGTCATGGTCCCAATACAGAAAACCATTGCATCTAATAGAGAATGCCTCATTTTCACCCCTGGTGGTGAAATCTATCAAAATTAGGGTGGTCCCAAAAAGGAGGGATTTTTCAAATTGACCGTGTGTCGGTTTTAAAAGAACTCTCCCTCTGGTCGACACATGAAATAAAAAGTGTGTGTAAAAATTTGACGAGCTCCCCCTCTTTAATTAAAAAATAAAATATGTATATAGAGACATACTTAATGAAGATTAAAAAACAATTACAAACAAAACCTTAACTAAAAGCTTACCTTTTTTATATTTGCATAGTATGTATATCAGGGGTCACCAATACGGTGCCCGCGGGCACCAGGTAGCCCGTAAGGACCAGATGAGTAGCCCGCTGGCCTGTTCTAAAAATAGCTCAAATAGCAGCACTTACCAGTGGGCTGCCTCTATTTTTTAAATTTTATTTATTTACTAACAAGCTGGTCTCGCTTTGCTCGACATTTTTAATTCTAAGAGAGACAAAACTCAAATAGAATTTGAAAATCCAAGAAAATATTTTAAAGACTTGGTCTTTACTTGTTTAATAAATGCATACCTTTTTTTACTTTGCTTCTTATAACTTTCAGAAAGACAATTTTAGAGAAAAAATACAACCTTAAAAATGATTTTAGGATTTTTAAAAACATATACCTTTTTTTACCTTTTAAATTCCTTCCTCTTCTTTCCTGACGATTTAAATCAATGTTCAAGTAAATTTATTTTTTTATTGTAAAGAATAATAAATACATTTTGATTTAATTCTTCATTTTAGCTTCTGTTTTTTCGACGAAGAATATTTGTGAAATATTTCTTCAAACTTATTATGATTAAAATTCAAAAAAAATATTCTGGCAAATCTAGAAAATCTGTAGAATCAAATTTAAATCTTATTTCAAAGTCTTTTTAATTTCTTTTAAAAATTTTGTTCTGGAAAATCTAGAAGAAATAATGATTTGTCTTTGTTAGAAATATAGCTTGGTCCAATTTGTTTTATATTCTAACAAAGTGCAGATTGGATTTTAACCTATTTAAAACATGTCATCAAAATTCTAAAATTAATCTTAATCAGGAAAAATTACTAATGATGTTCCATAAATTATTTTTTTAATTTTTTCAAAAAGATTCGAATTAGCTAGTTTTTCTCTTCTTTTTTTCGGTTGAATCTTGAATTTTATAGAGTCGAAATTGAAGATAAACTATGTTTCAAAATTTAATTGTCATTTTTTTCGTGTTTTCTCCTCTTTTAAACCGTTCAATTAAGTGTAAATATCATTAATTATAAATAATAACAGAGTTCAATCAATCAATCAATCAATGTTTATTTATATAGCCCTAAATCACAAGTGTCTCAAAGGGCTGTACAAGCCACAACGACATCCTCGGTACAGAGCCCACATACGGGCAAGGAAAACTCACCCCAGTGGGACGTCAATGTGAATGACTATGAGAAACCTTGGAGAGGACCGCGTATGTGGGTAACCCCCCCTCAAGGGGAGACCGAAAGCAATGGTTAAAGGTAAATTGAGCAAATTGGCTATTTCTGGCAATTTATTGAAGTGTGTATCAAACTGGTAGCCCTTCGCATTAATCAGTACCCAAGAAGTAGCTCTTGGTTTCAAAAAGGTTGGTGACCCCTGATGTATATATTATTAATATTGTAAATACAAAACTTTATTTATCTAGAAATGGTGGTCCTAAAGTGGTAGGCATTTTTCGGAGATCTCAAGAAGGTAAAAAATACAAGAATGTGTGTGTGTGTGTGTGTGTGTGCGTGTGCTAGATCTACTCGACAAGAGTACAAGTGAAGAGCTTCCATTGTACAATAAGACAAACAATACACTACACCTACATTCAGAACAATAAACCACCACTAAAACTGTGTGTTTTTTCCCACAACACACACACTTTGTGTCCGCCCAATAAAAACCTCTTCAGCTAGCCTATTCCAGCTGCATTCGGGCGGAAGGCGGAGTACACTTGCACACATACACAACATTCACACTTACATTCACACATTAGGGCCAATCCAGTGTTGCCAATCAACCTAGCCCCAGGTGCATGTCTTTGGAGGTGGAAGGAATATCGCTCAAAAATTAATATCTTTATATGTATACTTTCACGGAAATATATATGGAGATATATTTCGAATATCGAGTTTAAGTAAAAATACATCGAGATATACTTTTTCATCCAAATCGCCCAGCCCTAGGTGACACAGTTTTCAGCCATATAATCCAGCCCTAATATGGAGTTTCTAATATTTTGGTTACCAAATGTAGCTAAATGACAGACTTTCTCTGACATAATTCCTTAAAAAGTAACAGTTGGATCCTTTAATACGATGCAAATGTCGCCCGTGGAAGCTAATTTCAGACTTAAACATTCCTCTGACGCAGTGCCAATGGTGGACAAGAGGAGGCCGAAATGTCACGCAGACAGAAAATAAATACAGACTAAAGCTTGATCTGCATTACAACCGTGTGTGTGTGTGTGTGTGTGTGCGTGTGTGTGCGTGTGTGTGTGTGTGTGTGTGTGTGTGTGTGTGTGTGTGTGTGTGTGTTCTTGTATTTCTGCCCATCTTGAGACATCAACAAGGAAAAGTACCTTCCATATGAGGACAGATGAACAAGTTAGGACCGAAACCATGGTCCCAATACGGAAAACCATTGCATCTAATAGAGAATGTCTCATTTTCACCCCTGGTGGTGAAATCTATCAAAATTAGGGTGGTCCCAAAAAGGAGGGATTTTTCAAATTGACTGTGTCGGTTTTAAAAGTGCTCCCCCTCTGGTCAACATATGAAATATCAAGAAAATGGGTTATACCTGTATAGCGCTTTTCTACCTTCAAAGTACTCAAAGCGCTTTGACACTATTTCCACATTCGCCCATTCACACACACATTCACACACTGAAGGCGGGAGCTGCCATGCAAGGCCCTATCCACGACCCATCAGGAGCAAGGGTGAAGTGTCTTGCTCATGGACACAACGGACGTGACGAGGTTGGTAGAAGCTGAGGATCGAACCAGGAACCCTCAGGTTGCTGGCACGGCCACTATTCCAACCGTGTCACGCCGTCCCCTAGTGTGTGCAAACATTTTACATGCTCTCCCTCTGGCTAACATATGAAATAACAAGTGTGTGTAAGAAATTGAAATGCACCCCCTTTGGCCAAAATTAATAAAAAAATAAAATGTGTATATAGAGACATACTTAATGAAAATTAAAAAACAATTACAAACAAAAAAAAACAAAAACAAAAACAAAATACTAAAAGCTTACCTTTTTTATATTTGCATAGTATGTACATATTATTAATGTTGTAAATACAAATCTTTATATATCTAGAAATGGTGGTCCAAAAGATTTAGGCATTTTTCGGAGGTCTCAAGAAATAAAAAAACAAGAATGTGTGTGTGTGTGTGTGTGTGTGTGTGTGTGTGTGTGTGTGTGTGTGTGTGTGTGTGTGTGTGTGTGTTAGATCTACTTGACTAGAGTACGAGTGAAGAGCTTCCATTGTACAATAAGACAAACAATACACTACACCTACATTCAGAACAATAAACCACCCTTAAAATGGTGTTATTTTTCCCACGACACACACACTTTGAAAACCTCTTCAGCGAGAAGCACTTTTGCTTCACACACAACCATCCATCCATCCAGCCATTTACTACCGCTTGTCCCTTTCGGGGTCGCTGGAGCCTATCTCAGCTGCATTCGGGTGGAAGGCGGGGTACGCCCGGGACAAGTCGCCACCTCATGGCAGGCCCACACACATAGACAGACAACATTCACACACTAGGGCCAATTTTAGTGTTGCCAACCAACCTATCCCCAGGTGCTTGTCACACCCAAACAACGTTTAATTTTTAGGAAGCTCACCTGAACACACCTGTAACGTTTTGACTAGAGATGTCCGACGATATCGGACTGCCGATATTATCGGCCAAGAAATGCTTTAAAATTTAATATCGGAAATTATCGGTATCGGTTTCAAAAAGTAAAATGTATGACTTTTTAAGACGCCGCTGTACGGAGTGGTACACGGACGTAGGGAGATGTACAGAGCGCCAATAAACCTTAAAAGGCACTGCCTTTGCGTGCCGGCCCAATCACATAATATCTATGGCTTTTCACACACACACAAGTGAATGCAATGCATACTTGGACAAAAGCCATACAGGTCACATTGAGGGTAGCCGTATAAACCACTTTAACACTGTTACGAATATGCGCCACACTGTGAACCCACACCAAACAAGAATGACAAACACATTTCGCATCGTAACACAACATCAATTGTTACAAGGGGTGTTGTTTGTAGTCACTTAAAATAAAATAGTGTGACAATAGAATATACTACAAAAAAACTACAGTAGTTTCATGAAGTATGGAGACTAGAGATGTCCGATATTATCGGCCGATAAATGCTTTAAAATGTAATATCGGAAATTATCGGTATCGGTTTCAAAAAGTAAAATGTAAGACTTTTTAAAACGCTGCTGTACGGAGTGATACACGGACGTAGGGAAAAGTACAGAGCGCCAATAAACCTTAACACTAGAAGTCCCAGCATTTTTCTGTCTACCTAGAAGACCCAGAGAGGGGTCATTTGGCCCGACGCTTTTCCCGAATACACTAATCACTCATTTTGTTATGGTAATGAGGCTGTTAGGGGCAGTTTGTCTAGGTAGACAGAAAAATTATACATGTGGGAAATGCCGAAAGGAGCAATGGCAGTGCCAGGATTGTGAGTGACTGCTCAAATGTATGTCAGTCACGTTTACATGGACATGGTTTTTCATTCTTTGTAAATATGCTTTTTTCTTTGTAATTTTTTTTTTTTAAACTATTTTTGGCACACAAAAATAACAATTGCTTCTGCAACAACCCTCCACACCAAAACTGGGAAAACAGTTGCTTTTTCATTCTTTGTAAATATGTTTTGTTTTGTATTTTTTTTTAACAATAAATGTCAGAGTGTTGATCCCTTCATTCTGTTGATCCTTGCAAAAACACACACAACCTACCTCAGAACTAAAGCTTGAGCTGTAAGGTCCCCTCCCCCACACAGGCTCAAGTGGCCCCCTGCCGTGTGCCACTAACAGCCACATTTTCATAACAAAAGGAGTGTCCACAGGGGGGACTAGGGGTCAAATGACCCTCTTGTGGGTTTTCTAGGTAAAAAGGTCAATTGACCCTTCTCTGGGACTGGGAGTGCCTTTGCATGCCAGCCCAATGACATAATACCTACGGCTTTTCACACACACAAGTGAATGCAAGGCATACTTGGACAACAGCCATACAGGTCACATTGAGGGTAGCCGTATAAACCACTTTAACACTGTTACAAATATGCGCCACACTGTGAACCCACACCAAACAAGAATGACAAACACATTTCGGGAGAACATCTGCATCGTAACACAACATCAATTGTTACAAGGGGTGTTGTTTGTAGTCACTTAAAATAAAATAGTGCGACAATAGAATATACTACAAAAAAACTACAGTAGTTTCATGAAGTATGGAGACTAGAGATGTCCGATATTATCGGCCGATAAATGCTTTAAAATGTAATATCGGAAATTATCGGTATCGGTTTCAAAAAGTAAAATGTAAGACTTTTTAAAACGCTGCTGTACGGAGTGATACACGGACGTAGGGAGAAGTACAGAGCGCCATTAAACCTTAAAAGGCACTGCCTTTGCATGCCAGCCCAATGACATAATACCTACGGCTTTTCACACACACAAGTGAATGCAACGCATACTTGGTCAACAGCCATACAGGTCACACTGAGGGTGTCCGTATAAAAAACTTTAACACTGTTACAAATATGTGCCACACTGTGAACCCACCCCAAACAAGAATGACAAACACATTTCGGGAGAACATCCGCACCGTAACACAACACAAACACAACAGAACAAATACCCAGAAACCTTTGCAGCACTAACTCCTCCGGGACGCTACAATATACACCTCCCGCTACCCCCCACCCCAACCTCCTCATGCTCTCTCAGGGAGAGCATGTCCCAAATTCCAAGCTGCTGTTTTGAGGCATGTTAAAAAAAAAAAAGCACTTTGTGACTTCAAAAATAAATATGGCATTTTTTTCCATAACTTGAGTTGATTTATTTTGGAAAACCTTGTTACATTGTTTAATGCATCCAGTGGGGCATCACAACCAAATTAGGCACAATAATGTGTTAATTCCAAGACTGTATATATCGGTTGATATCGAAATCGGTAATTAAGAGTTGGACAATATCGGGACATCGGCAAAAAAAGCCATTATCGGACATCTCTAGTTTTGACCATATGTGACAGCGTAAAACTTGCTCTGTATGACTTATAACAAACATGTTGTTAAAGGATCCAAACTTTGCAGAGGCACAATTCTTCAATGAAAGCGGGCAAAAGCGGTGTGCCTAATCAATTGGCCTGAGGTGAGCACTTTTTTATTTTAATTGGTAGAAAGCGGTGGAAGCAACAAGCTGCTCGTCAGGAGTGATTAGACACACCCGTGACCTTCGGATGACCAGACGTGTTGATTGACGGCGAACACGACGCTCGCCCTTTTGCACAACTTCCACACGCAACTTCTGACACGTTACGCAGCTCTTACCTCTGGCGTGCGCGGCCGCGGCGGGGGTCGAGGCGCCGAGGAGGAGCAGCAGGAGCAGGGCGGCAGGAGTCAGGCAGCCGCCGCGCGTCCGGCGTCCCATCACGGCTGTCTCTCTGCCCACCCGGACCGGGACCGGCGGGGTGCGCGCATTTGTCGTCCGCGAAACCTAAAAGAGCCACAAAAATGAAGAAGCGGGAAAAAAAAAAAAAAAAAAATCTAGGAGGAGGAAAAAAGAAAAAAAGAAATCCCGAGCGCTGGGTTAGGAAGTGTCCGCCCAGAGAGCCGCCACCTCGCGGCAACGCAGTGCGCAGCCACCAGCACCAAGATGATGATGAAGAAGAAGAAGACGATGAGGGAGAGGAGGAGAATCATGAGAGAGAGAGGGGGAGAGAGAGAGAGAGTCACGTGACGATGCTTTACTCGTACTAATTATTGAGCAGCTGCTGCCAATCATCAATTAAAGGGCGACGCCGTCCTCGGGGCACAAAGATGTGTTTAAAAAAATATTTGACATGAGTTTAGAACAGTGTTTTTCGACCTTTTTGGAGCCAAGTCACATTTTTTTCCATCCGGAGGCACACAAACATTAAAGGCCTACTGAAATGAGATGTTCTTATTTAAACGGGGGTAGCAGGTCCATTCTATGTGTCATACTTGATCATTTCGCGATATTGCCATATTTTTGCTGAAAGGATTTAGTAGAGAACATTGACGATAAAGTTTGCAACTTTTGGTCGCTGATAAAAAAAAGCCTTGCCTGTACCGGAAGTAGCGTGACGTCACAGGTTGAAGGGATCCTCACATTTCCCCATTGTTTACCCCAGCAGCGAGAGCGATTCGGACCGAGAAAGCGACGATTACCCCATTAATTTGAGCCAGGATGAAAGATCCGTGGATGAGGTACGTGAGAGTGAAGGACTAGAGTGCAGTGCAGGACGTATTTTTTTCTCTCTGACCGTAACTTAGGTACAAGGGCTCATTGGATTCCACACTTTCTCCCTTTTCTATTGTGGATCACGGATTTTTATTTTAAACCACCTCGGATACTATATCCTCTTGAAAATGAGAGTCGAGAACGCGAAATGGACATTCACAGTGACTTTTATCTCCACGACAATACATCAGTGAAGCACTTTAGCTACGGAGCTAACGTGATAGCATCGTGCTTAAATGCAGATAGAAACAAAAGAAATAAGCCCCTGACTAGAAGGATAGACAGAAAATCAACAATACTACTATCAGGAGACACCGAACCAAACACTGGACCTGTAACTACACGGTTAATGCTGTACCGCCCGTCGAAGCCTAGCAATGCTGTTGCTAACGACGCCATTGAAGCTAACTTAGCTACGGGACCTCGTCAGAGCTATGATAAAAACATTAGTGCTCCACCTACGCCAGCCCTCATCTGCTCATCAACACCCGTGCTCACCTGCGTTCCAGCGATCGACGGCGCGACGAAGGACTTCACCCGATTATCGATGCGGTCTGCGGCTAGCGTCGGATAGCGCGTCTGCTATCCGAGTCAAAGTACTCCTGGTTGTGTTGCTGCAGCCAGTCGCTAATACACCGATCCCACCTACAGCTTTCTTCTTTGCAGTCTTCATTGTTCATTAAACAAATTGCAAAAGATTCACCAACTCTGATGTCCAGAATACTGTGGAATTTTGCGATGAAAACAGAGCTTTTTGTATTGGATACAATGGTGTCCGAATACTTCCGTTTCAACCATTGACGTCACGCGCATATGTCATCATACATAGACGTTTTCAAAATTTCATTTCAGTAGGCCTTTAAAGGCCTGCTGAAATGAATTTTTTTTATTTAAACGGGAATAGCAGATCCATTCTGTGTGTCATACTTGATCATTTTGCGATATTGCCATATTTTTGCTGAAAGGATTTAGTAGAGAAAATTGACGATAAAGTTTGCAACTTTTGCTCGCTGATTAAAAAAGCCTTGCCTGTACCGGAAGTAGCGTGACGTCACAGGAGCTAGTATTCCTCACAATTCCCCGTTGTTTACAATGGAGCGAGAGATTCGGAGCGACAAAGCGACGATTACCCCATTAATTTGAGCGAGGATGAAAGATTCGTAGATGAGGAACGTTACAGTGAAGGACTGGAGAGGCAGTGATGGACGTATCTTTTTTCGCTCTGACCGTAACTTAGGTACAAGCTGGCTCATTGGATTCCACACTCTCTCCTTTTTCTATTGTGGATCACAGATTTGTATTTTAAACCACCTCGGATACTATATCCTCTTGAAAATGAGAGTCGAGAACGCGAAATGGACATTTAAAGTTACTTTTATCTCCACGACAATACATCGGTGACACACTTAGCAACTGAGCTAACGTGATAGCATCGTTCTCAAATGAAGATAGAAACAAAAGAAATAAACCCCTGACTGGAAGGATAGACAGAAGATCAACAATACTATTAAACCATGTACATGTAACTACACGGTTAAAAATTCTCAGCCTGGTAAGGCTTAACAATGCTGTTGCTAACGACGCTAAGGCTAATTTAGTAACTTAGCAACCGGACCTCACAGAACTATGATAAAAACATTAGCGCTCCACCTACGCCAGCCAGCCCTCATCTTCCCATCAACAGCCGTGCTCACCTGCGTTCCAGCGATCAACGGCGCGACGAAGGACTTCATCCGTGGGTTTGGCGGCAAGCATCGGCTAGGCGTAGTAAGTAGTCCTTGTTGTGTTGCTGTAAGTATTGTACTTAGCCGCTAATACACTGATCGATCCCACCTACAACGTTCTTCTTTGCAGCCTCCATTGTTCATTAAACAAATTGCAAAAGATTCACCAACACAGATGTCCAGAATACTGTGGAATGTTGTCGAAGAAAACAAGAGGTTTCTGTATCGGGTTTGATGGGGTCCAACCACTTCCGTGGATTTTGTGACGTCACGCGCATAAATCATATCCAAAGGAGTTTTTCAACCGGAAGTGTGGCGGGACTTTTAAAATTGCACTTTATAAGTTAACCCGCCCGTATTGGCATGTGTTTCAATGTTAAGATTTCATCATTGATATATAAACTATCAGACTGCGTGGTCGGTAGTAGTGGGTTTCAGTAGGCCTTTAAAGGTTAGTACTATTAGTGGACCAGCAGCACGCACAATCATGTGTGCTTACGGACTGTATCCCTTGCAGACTGTATTGATATATATTGATATATAATGTAGGAACCAGAATATTAATAACAGAAAGAAACAACCCTTTTGTGTGAATGAGTGTGAATGGTGGAGGGAGGTTTTTTAATCAAGACTATTTAAGTTGTCGCTTTCCTTCTTTGTGTGGACATTGTTGATGTTCGGATGTACTTTGTGAACACCGTCTGCTCATACTTGCCAACCCTCCCGATTTTCCCAGGAGACTCCCGAATTTCAGTGCCCCTCCCGAAAATCTTCCGGGGCAACCATTCTCCCGAATTTCTCCCGATTTCCACCCGGACAACAATATTGGGGGCGTGCCTTAAAGGCACTGCCTTTAGCGTCCTCTCTCACCTGAAAAGGAGACTATTAAATATGTCTTCGTTATCCATAGGTTTATCTATAACCAGTGTTGGGGTAGTTATTGAAAACCAGTAACTAGTTACTTTATTTCAAAAGTAACTCAGTTACTAACTCAGTTACTTACACCAAAAAGTAATGTGTTACTGTGAAAAGTAACTATTTAGTTACTTGTTTTTATTTTTAAGGCTCCCATTAATGCCCTTTTAGCCTTCATTTCAGTACTGTTATTGCACTGGATAATAATACAATCTGTTGATCAACTTGACATGCATTTGCATCACTGAACTCTGCTAAGCAATGTGGTCTACATACAACACACAAAGACAAAGATATGTTTCAAAGGGCCAATTTATTTCAGGCCAGAACAAATTGACAAAACTATTTTAAATAGCTGCAACATAATGGCACTTTAACTTTAACTTTAAGTAGATAGGATCTTTGATCCAAGACAGAACTTACATTTAACTAAAATGTTATTTTCTTTGTGCTCGACAAAATCACTCAATCAATCAATGTTTATTTATATAGCCCTAAATCACAAGTGTCTCAAAGGACAAAAGAAAAGTATTAAGAATGTCTCCATGTTAAGAAACTCGACTTCTGGCTTCGCCATAATGTCTTGTTAGTTGTTATGAGAGTAGTGTGTGTGTGTGTGTGTGTGGCCCTTTAAGATATGACAGCATGTGAAGTGAGTGACGTCAGTGAGTGAGTGGGCAAGAGAGGTGAGGGAAATGTCCAAAAACATAACAGAGACTAAGCAGAAGAACAAAAAAGAGACATGGCGACGACGAGTAAGAAGAAAAAGTACGCTTGCAAGTTCCAAAATGATTGGAAAAAATAATTTCAGATCATCCAGGACAGCTCGAAGGGGAAGGGGTATGCTGCCTGCAAATGTTGTAGATCAGACCTCTCCACTGAACACGGTGGCCGAACGGATATACTCATTCATGAACAGATTATTTATATATATAAGAAATACTTGAAAATATATACACCCCCCACCCCCCACCCCCACCCCCATCTCCCGAAATCAGAGGTGTCAAGGTTGGCAAGTATGTGTCTGCTCCACACGCTGTAAGTCTTTGCTGTCGTCCAGCATTCTGTTTTTGTTTACTTTTAGTTTTGTTTTGCATAGCCTTACCTAAGCTTCAATGCCTTTTCTTAGCGGCCCATACCTTTTGTTGATTTTTGGTTTAAGCATTAGATACCCTTTTACCTGCACGCTGCCTCCCGCTGTCGTCGAGTATTACATGGTTACTCTGCCGAGCTCGAGACAGCACTGACACTCAACAACGGCACATTTGCGGATTAAAATTACTAGTTTGCAAATATTTTTAACCCAAATAGGTGAAATTACATCATCTCCCACGGCACACAAGACTATCTCACGGCACACTAGTGATTGAAAAACACTGGTTTAGACAACGTGATCGTTCCTGAAAATTTACAAGACAGACTTTTATTGTACTACAGTGTCCTGGCTCGCTCCTCCACATTTAAACCCCACTCCACGCACACCTCTGGGAACAAGCTTAAAAGGGAAACCACAATGAGTTGAGTCTTCGCCGACTTATACATGTTGTCCCAATGTTATATGCTTGCGTTAGGAGGAACTATCATGCGAAACCACCTCGGTACCTTCCATCCATCCATCCATTTTCTACCGCTTGTCCCTTTTGAGGTCGCTGGAGCCTATCTCAGCTGCATTCGGGCGGTAGGCGGGGTACACCCTGGACAAGTCGCCACCTCATCACAGCACCTCGGTACCTGTTTTGTGTATTTCCCAGCAGGCGCAAGACATTGAAACAACGTTGAGAAGTCGTTGAATTAGGTCCTGAAGTTGAGCAACTCAAAGCTACGTTGAAACAACATGCTTTTTGACAACGTTTAATCAATGTTGGGTTCTGACGTTGATTTGACCATTGAATTTTGGTCGTTTCCCAACCAATATTCTCCAACACAAATACAACCTTGAAACAACAGGCTTTTTGACGACTTTTAATCAATGTTGTGTTCTGACGTTGATTTGACCATTACATTTTGGTCATTTCCCAACCAATATTCTCCAACACAAATACGTTGAAACAGCATGCTTTTTGACATGGTTTAATCAATGTTGGGTTCTGACGTTGATTTGACCATTGAATTTTGGTCGTTTCCCAACCAGTACCCTCCAACACAAATACAACGTTGAAACAACATGTTTTTTGACGACGTTTAATCATTGTTGGGTTCTGACGTTGATTTGACCATTGAATTTTGGTCATTTCCCAACCAATATTCTACAACACAAATACAACGTTGAAACATGTTTTTTGACGACGTTCAATCAATGTTTGGTTCTAACGTTGATTTAACCATTGAATTTTGGTCATTTCCCAACCGATATTCTCCAACCCAAATGTAACGTTGAAACATGTTTTTTGACGACGTTTATTCAATGTCTGGTTGTGACGTTGATTTTACCATTGAATTTTGGTCGTTTCCCAACCAATAACAAGGATCCAACGTTTTCTCAATTTACAAATACAAATTCTTTTACAGCGTTGTTTAGAAATCAGTTTTAAAGGACATGTGTGTATAATCAACGTTGTATCAATGTCTTATGCCTACTGGGTTGGGATCTGCATAAGTCCCAAAAATGTGAAACCAAACCGCAGAGACGTGGTGGAGATATTTAGGATAGCACTGTGATGTCATTGCATTTAAAGTACAATTAAATTACTTTTGCAGCACAGACACGTTCAATAGTATGTTGTACAGAGTGACAGAACAGGGCGTCAGTCTGGGGTCAGGAAAAAAAAAGAATTTGCATAATTTGTAATGTTTTCCCAAGTGTGATGGATGTCTACATATATGGTATACTTTTAGGTGAAAAGCTTTGCGCGAGTCCGCCATTGTAGTCAATAGACTCCTTTTTGTCTATCTTGTCGTTGTGGGGCAGACTGGCTCCTGCATGCACATACATCCTTTGCTTTTGCCTTTTCTAAAACAAAGTAGTGCATAAACATGAACTTATATCTGTCAGTAGACTACGCTGTCAAAGTGGAGGCACGTAAATAACGCCTCCCACAAAATGGCGCATATTGAAGAGATGGTCAGAAAGCGGCATGAAGATAATCTGTAAAACATAATCTACGCAACATTTTGACCATTAAATGTTCTGTAGACCACAAAGAAGTGTTTTAAACATAGAAAAATATCATAAAATGGCCGCTTTAAACAATGCCAACGTGTCAAATCATAAGGGTTAAGGATTTGGGTCTGAGCTAGCACAGTTTATGCGGAGTTTTGCAGTCTGGCTACGTTGTGACGGCACAGGCAAGGCAAGTTTATTTAGAGAGCACAATTCGTACACAAAATTACAAGAAGGCGATACTAAAAATAAAATCCAAATAAAAATAATTATAATTCCAATTAAAAACGTAAGATAAAAGGACCATAAAAACGATTATAATTCAAATTAAAATCAAGTGCACAATTAAATACAAGTGTTTCCATGATGGATTCGAACATTGCCAACGTCACTTTACATCGTCAGGAAGACTATTCCAGATTTTTTGAGCATATAAAACTGAAACGCATGTTTGGTCCTGACTCCAGACACCAGCAGGAGACCACTCCCTGAGGTTCTCCGAGCTCGAGATGGTTCACATGTCTCTAACGTGTCAGAGATGTACTTTGGCACAGGACCATGAAAGGACTTGTACACAAGGAGAGCTGTTTTAAAGTCTACTCTCTGAGAAACAGGAAACCAGTGCAGGGACCTGACCACTGGACTAATATGGTCGTATTTCCTGGTGGTTCTAGTCAGGACTCGAGCAGCAGCAACCTGGATGTACTGCAGCTGATTTACAGCTCGTTTAGAGTGCCCAGTGAGAAGGCCATTACAGTAGTCTAACCTACTGGAGACCAAGGGATGGATTTGTCTTTCGAAGTCTGGTTTAGACATTCTCCCTCTGATTTTGGAAATGTTTTTCAGGTGGCAAAAAGCTGCTGATGTTATTGACTTTATGTAGCTGTTAAAGTTCAAGTCTGAGTCAATTATTACCCCCAGACTTATATCCTGATTAGTAGGTTTCAGTGAGAGGTTCTCAAGGTGACGAATAGGAGTTCGTAACCAGTTGGTCAGAGACACAGTTACTAATTTCAACAAAGTATGTCCAGTGAGGTGGATGTAATTATTTGGACATTAAGTCAAGCTCTTAGTTCCTCCCTTCTGCTTCAGGTTATGAAGAAACACACACAAAAAGTATTGTTTTTATATAATAAAACTGACCTGCAGTGACATAAATCCTGCAAAAAGCAGCTTTTTTTTTTAATGCTCTCTCTGAATCGATCACAGAGTGTGCCGGTATACCCAGTATTGTGGCCGGGTGAATCTCAGTGTTTCCCATAAACTGCCAAGATACCTGTGGCGGTGGGTCACCATTACATCATCGATTAATTTGCATAATTTACTACAATTATATGATTTTCTCTAAAAGCTCAAAAAATGTATACTTACTAATTAATAATAACAGTTTTGTTTTAAACGTCCATCCATCCATACATCCATCCATTTTACAATATAATTACAACACTTTATGTACATATTTATATACAGATTTGAACAATAAGTTATTCTCTGAAATATATTTATTAATTGTGGTTCTTACAAAAAATATATCTTATAAAATATAAAAGCTAAAATGTCTCATAAAGCTCTGCCCCTTTAATTAGTGCATACTAAATAATTTAACTTTAGCCTACTACTACAACCATATTATTTACCAGCAACATAAAGTGAAACAGAGGCAGAGGTGTCCTGCCACAGTCAGTAACAAATAAACAGAAAACAGTAGTGGTGGTAGATAGACACAGAGCTTCATCAAACATCTGATCCACTGAACAAAGAGCTCCAAAAATCTTGAACTTTAGACTGCCATCAGTTTTACTCCCTACACTTAACCATGTGTTTCCTACTCCCTGCAGACTTTGCACCCTTTGTTATATACACATGTTGTGTTTCTAATATAAATACATTTAATAAAGTCAAATACAAATAAGGCAACAAGAGAAGTATCCTACACTTCTCTTTTGTAAAGTAAATCTGAACAGCCGATATGGGCATCTACATCAACTATATGATTTGCCTGAGAAGCTGGAGAGGACAAAAAAAAAAACCCAAAAACATTTTTTTACAATTTTTTTATTTTTTATTTGTGGCGGACGTAATTCTTTCGTGGCGGGCCGCCACAAATAAATGAATGTGTGGGAAACACTGAATCTATATCATGTTTATGAAGTTAATTTAGTGGTGACGATGTCATATATATATATATACATCGTGTACATGTTTCTAAGATAAAATCATACTTTTTGAGAGGGTTGGGCTTGGTTTCATTTGCAATCTGGGAACGCTTCCACAACAAACATCTTGCAGACAGACTCAAAAAATAATTTATGAACAATTCATGTGACTGTGGAGCAAAATCTATGCAACGTTTACACTAAAACACATCCAATACCTTTAATCTAGACCAGCGTTTCTAAACTATAGGGCTGGGGCGCAAAAATTATGACTATAATGGTGAAGCTGTGTTTCCGTTTGCATTTTAATTTTGTTGACAGTCTAGTTAAGAAACATTTATTCTTATTATTTATTATATTAGAATGTATTCATGTAAGTTGAATTTTCCTCAGTTTTTATGAGGCCTTTCTTTTGCAGTATATTTATTTTTGTAATCAGCCTGACCTAAGCCTTGATTACAATCTTTGTGATTAACACACACT
>NC_084738.1:55856377-55896377 GCF_033978785.1 Entelurus aequoreus | reverse complement strand
CCGTGTACCACGACCACAGTTCGAGAATCACTGACCTAAATTTGGATAATATTGCATTGCTGCATGGAAATAAATAAAGTGGCTACGTGTTTCCCCTTGACGTACAATCCCCGTTTCCAAATGAGTTGGGAAATTGTGTTAGATGTAAATATAAACGGAATACAATGATTTGCAAATCATTTTCAACCCATATTCAGTTGAATATGCTACAACGACAACATATTTGATGTTCAAACTGATAAACATTTTTTTTGTTTGCAAATAATCATTAACTTTAGAATTTGATGCCAGCAACACGTGACAAAGAAGTTGAGAAAGGTGGCAATAAAGACTGATAAAGTTGAGGAATGCTCATCAAACACTTATTTGGAACATCCCACAGGTGAACAGACAAATTGGGAACAGGTGGGTGCCATGATTGGGTATAAAAGTAGATTCCATGAAATGCTCAGTCATTCACAAACAAGGATGGGGCGAGGGTCACCACTTTGTCAACAAATGCGTGAGCAAATTGTTGAACAGTTTAAGAAAAACCTTTCTCAACCAGCTATTGCAAGGAATTTAGGGATTTCACCATCTACGGTCCGTAATATCATCAAAGGGTTCAGAGAATCTGGAGAAATCACTGCACGTAAGCAGCTAAGCCTGTGACCTCCGATCCCTCAGGCTGTACTGCATCAACAAGCGACATCAGTGTGTAAAGGATATCACCACATGGGCTCAGGAACACTTGAGAAACCCACTGTCAGTAACTACAGTCGGTCGCTACATCTGTAAGTGCAAGTTAAAACTCTCCTATGCAAGGTGAAAACCGTATATCAACAACACCCAGAAACGCCGTCGGCTTCGCTGGGCCTGAGCTCATCTAAGATGGACTGATACAAAGTGGAAAAGTGTTCTGTGGTCTAACGAGTCCACATTTCAAATTGTTTTTGGAAACTGTGGACGTCGTGTCCTCCGGACCAAAGAGGAAAAGAACCATCCGGATTGTTATAGGCGCAAAGTTGAAAAGCCAGCATCTGTGATGGTATGGGGGTGTATTAGTGCCCAAAACATGGGTAACTTACACACCTTTGAAGGCGCCATTAATGCTGAAAGGTACAAACAGGTTTTGGAGCAACATATGTTGTCATCCAAGCAACGTTACCCTGGACGCCCCTGCTTATTTCAGCAAGACAATGCCAAGCCACGTGTTACAACAACGTGGCTTCATAGTAAAAGAGTGCGGGTACTAGACTGGCCTGCCTGTAGTCCAGACCTGTCTCCCATTGAAAATGTGTGGCGCATTATGAAGCCTAAAATACCACAACTTAAGCTGTACATCAAGCAAGAATGGGAAAGAATTCCACCTGAGAAGCTTCAAAAATGTGTCTCCTCAGTTCCCATACGTTTACTGAGTGTTGTTAAAAGGAAAGGCCATGTAACACAATGGTGAACATGCCCTTTCCCAACTACATTGGCACATGTTGCAACATGAAATTCTAAGTTAATTATTATTTGCAAAAAAAAAAAAAAAATGTATGAGTTTGAACTTTAAATATCTTGTCTTTGTAGTGCATTCAATTGAATATGGGTTGAAAAGGATTTGCAAATCATTGTATTCCGTTTATATTTACATCTAACACAATTTCCCAACTCATATGGAAACGGGGTTTGTAATTGAATGTGGCGCACCGGCACTGCATTTTTATTACCGCCACACTTTGAAAATAAGGGCTTTTTTTTTTTTACTTCAAAATTAATTAAAGTAATATAATACATTGTAAGCCCCAGAAGAAATCACACAAAGTCCGACGCTATTTTTTAACTTTCGCTACCAATCTTATCATAACAAAAGGCACAATTTCAAAAGGTTTTACCTCCCATGAAAACACTTTCGTCGCCAAATATATATACCATCTACAAAATGTGCAAATGTTAAGAGGACAGTGGCAGATTTGTATTCAAATACAGAGTGGGCCAAAATTTAAAACTGAACAACATTAAAAGGTTAATTTTTTCAACCTTGGCCCACGGTTGAACAAATTAACATTTTAATAGGGACCCAAACAAGGCTTATATAACTTTATAGTGACATGCAAAATCGAGTTTCAAATAATAATAATTAAAAAATATCAATTAGGCATATCAAATCCAATTTAAATTGGATTTAAATTGAATGCCTCTTTTCTATTTGCAGCCTTCTGAGGTAAATATCAACATTAACTTTTTCCACAGGCTAAAACATTTGAAAATAAAATAACAATAAATAAACCAACCACAGGACTTTAAACTGCTCAGTTTGCAACACACTGGTCTAATCTGATGTGCCCAAGCCAGATACCTGCCATCTTTTCTTGGATGCTAGTTCATTAATGTCGGGACTCAGGCTTTGAGCTGAGGCAACCTTCATTATCAAACGAAGGTGTTCATCAGTCATTATATCTCGTAGTCCACCCGGACCACAGTCTTGGGGGCATGCCTTAAAGGCACTGCCTTTAACGTCCTCTACGAGCTGTCGTCATGTCCGCTTTTCATCCATTCTAACAACGTGCCGGCCCAGTTACAAGATATGTGCAGCTTCTGTACGCACACACACGTGAATGCAACGCATACTTGATCAACAGCAATACATGTTACACTGAGGGTGACCGTATAAACAACTTTAACACTGTTAGTAATATATGCCACACTGTGAATCCACACCAAACAAGAATGACAAACACATTTCGGGAGAACATCCGCACCGTAACACAACATAAACACAACAGAAAAAATACCCAGAACCCTTTGCAGCACTAACTCTTCCGGGACGCTACAAAATACACAACCCGCTACCATAAAATCCCCCCCCCCAACACACACACACCTTGTAACGTCCCGTGCTAACGTTCAAAAGTGTTTTAAGCATTAAACGGCCGCCCTCCTAAGGCTTTTAGAAGGCAATGACGTAAACTACATTTGTACGCAACACACACGCATTAGCTTTGTGTGTGGTTAGCTAATGATAGCGACTTGCCTAAGTTTAACTACTGACGTTAGCTACATTCAATCGTAACAACAACATGACTGCAAATATATATGTTCCAATGGTAACATAAGCCAGCTGATGGTGTTTTTGTTATATTTTTTGTCAAATCATTACAATATTTAATCACGATTAATCACTTTTTGTCTGTAGCTAACTTGTAATTAATCGCGATAAATAGCAGATGAAAGTTTTTTTGTCTTAAAATTTGAAAAAAAATTTGTACGGAATATCAGGAGCATTTATTTAAGTAAAACAATCACAGATTACATTAACAACATCTTTTGACAACCAAACCAAGATCGTAACAATCCACATTTTGTTTTGTCAATGCACTAGGTGTCCGTCCTGAGATCGGTAGATTGTGAGTTCAAACCCCGGCCGAGTCGAACCAAAGACTATAAAAAGGGGCCCAATTACCTCCCTGCTTGGCACTCAGCATCAAGGGTTGGAATTGGGGGTTAAATCACCAAAAATTATTCCCGGGCGCGGCCACCTCTGCTGCCCACTGCTCCCCTCACCTTCCAGGGGGTGATCAAGGGTGATGGGTCAAATGCAGAGACTATTTTTGCCACACCTAGTGTGTGTGTGACAATCATTGGTACTTTAAATAAACATAAAAGTAGTTCCCGGTACCTTTAAATTGATAGTTATTACAATCAGCTCATTGTTAAATGTTATTAAATAAATAATAAAAATGAACAGTTTTATCCTTCATAGTTAATATTGTAAGTCCCACATTCTTTATTTACATGTACATTCTCATTCAGTAAACAAAAAAAAAATTCAATTTTGTTTTTTCAGACGGTCTGTCATAACGTTCAATGTCAATCAGACATTATTGTGAGGTTTTGTAGTTTGTTCCTAAAAAACGATATACTGGCCCCCAACACATTTTTCTCTAAATTTGCCCCCCCGAGTCAAAATAATTGCCCAGGCCTGGTATAGACTATGGTGTGTTGCTGTAGTCACGAAGTAGTCTTTGTCTGTCCTGTCCTTCGTTGAGACTAGAGACTAGAGATGTCCGATAAATGCTTTAAAATGTAATATCGGAAATTATCGGTATCGGTTTAAAAAAGTAAAATTACTGACTTTTTAAAACGCCGCTGTACGGAGCGGTACATATCCGGTAAAACACGGACGTAGGGCATACTTGCCAACCCTACCGATTTTCCCGGGAGACTCCCCAATTGCAGTGCCCCTCCCGAAAATCTCCCGGGGTAACCATTCTCCCGAATTTCTCCTGATTTCCACTCGGACAACATTATTGGGGGCGTGACTTAAAGGCACTGCCTTTAGCGTCCTCTACAACCTGTCGTCACGTCCGCTTTTCCTCCATACAAACAGCGTGCCGGCCCAGTCACATAATATATGCGGCTTTTACACACACATAAGTGAATGCAAGGCATACTTGATCAACAGCCATACAGGTCACACTGAGGGTGTCCGTATAAACAACTTTAACACTGTTACAAATATCCGCCACACTGTGAACCCACACCAAACAAGAATGACAAACACATTTCGGGAGAACATGCGCACTGTAACACAACAAAAACACATCAGAACAAATACCCAGAACCCCTTGCAGCACTAACTCTTCCGGGACGCTACAATCCACACCCCCTCTACCACCAAACCCTGCCCACATCAACCCCGCCGCCCCATCTCCTGAATTCGGAGGTCTCAAGGTTGGCAAGTTTGCTGTAGTATACTCTGGACTGAAGGTCTGTGCCTTCATTGTTTTTGCAGCTGTTGTTTTGAGGCAGGTTTAAAAAAAATTAAAAATAATGCACTTTGTGAAAGTCAATAGTATTTCCCATAGTTGTAGTAGGTATTAGGATTATCTCAGGGAGAGCATGTCCCAAAGTCCAAGCTGCTGTTTTGAGGCATGTTAAAAAAAAATGCACTTTGTGACTTCAATAATAAATATGGCAGTGCCATGTTGGCATTTTTTTCCATAACTTGAGTTGATTTATTTTGTAAAACCTTGTTACATTGTTTAATGCATCCACGGGGCATCACAACATAATTAGGCATAATAATGTGTTAATTCCACGACTGTATATATCGGTATCGGTTGATATCGGAATCAGTAATTAAGAGTTGGACAATATCGGAATATTGGCAAAATAGCCATTATCGGACATCTCTAGTTGAGACCTAAAAAGTATTTGTACTGTAAGTAGTGTACTTAGTTTATATCGAGCATGCACACAGCTACAGCGTGATACATCCTGTATTTCACTCGTCACGTTGTAACGTGCGTCTTAGTTGTAGTTCTGCTTACTAAATTTGGAGGTGTTGAAATCGGCACGTAAAATCGCTAATGCTAACCAGTAGCATGGACACAGCCAATGTAAATTAGCAACGAGCTAATGGAGCCTTTAGAGTCTGCTCTGAATGCTGTTTGAGTGCTTGAGCCAGCGTATAGTTAAATGGCTCCCAGTAGCATGAACTTTGACAGCCCTAATTTTTGGGTTTGAAAAATATACATTCGACAGCTCCTTTTAATATATGTTTCTTTGTAAAAAATCAATTGGAAATCCAAACTAATTGGAGGTAAAAGAGCCTCCGGAAAGAGAGAGTGTTCAAATTGGGAGAATCCACCACAGCGTGTTCCGACACAGTGGATTAGCGGTCATCCAGTCCAACATCTTTGTGCTCACACGCTTCTTTTTTCACTGTAAATGACAGGGGCCATCAATGTCAGATCCAAGGTCACGCTAAAGCTGTGTGTGTGTGTGTGTGCGTGTGTGTGTGGTAATGGAGCCACAACACACAACGTGCATGCTATCGGCCTGCAGCGCAATTGGCTCAAGCCTCAGAGAGCATCCCAGTGACGGGGCCAGGGTCCGTGGAGCTAATCAGACCCTGGGGAATGGATCTCTCTGGCAACACTTTTACTTGTTTGGGATTCTCTGCACTCGAGGACACAAGAGGGATAAAGTCGCTGTGAAGGTCTTGGCTTTAGCACCCCCCCCCCCCCCCCACCCCGTCACTCGCCGGCTGAAGAAGCGACTTAATTGTGACCTGTTTGAGCCGACACGCTACTCCGGTCGCCGTGGCACTTTCATGCCAACATCAATAGCGGAGGCAACACGGAGATGCGAATACTAGCATGAATGGCCAAAACAGGTATTGATTAACGATGTTTGGTGCTGCCCCCTGCTGGATTGGAGGCTGTAAGGGAGCAGTCATTTATACATAAGCAGTCAATGATTAAGCGCACAAGGACATGCGAGAGCACACGTGAGAGTCAAGGTCCCTGTGTCATTACTCTATTATTATTTATTTATGTTAATGTGCCGCACAGCGTGGACTGATAGCGGGGAAGGTGACACAGATTTCTATCCTATGCGCATTTAATCAGCATGTTCTTGTACTGGTACAGGGCGTAGATACGGTCACTGCACCGGATCGAGCGTTCTGCCTGTGCAAAACGGGGAAGTATTCTTTTACCCAGACGGTTGCTGTGACTTCAGTCACGGGGAGCGAGGCGCGATGTACAAAAACAAAACGACTATAACGATGCCAAACGTGGACCAAGACGGAAGACATTGCAGTCTGGTGCAGATTAGGGTTGTCCCGATACCTTTATTTTGGTAGCCAACATGTATATTGATACTTTTTGAGACTTCTCAAAATGAAGGGGACTTTCTAAAATGGCATTATTGGCTTTATTCTAAGAGAAAATCTTATGATACATTAAACATACGTTTATCAATGCAATCAAAGAACGATTTCGGCATTAAATAAAATAGTGGACCAACTACAATCTTCACTTTAATATTACCGTATTTTCCGGACTATAAGGCGCACTTAATTTTTTTTTTTTTTCTTCTCAAAACTGGACAGCGCGCCTTATATCCCGGTGCGCCTAATGTAAGGAATACGTTTGGTTGAGCTCACCCACCTCGAAGCTTATTTTATTTGGTACATGGTGTAATGATAAGTGTGACCAGTAGATGGCAGTCAAACATAAGAGATAAGTGTAGACTGCACTATGATGGCAATATGCCTGAAGTAAACAACACCAACATTTTAAATGTTCCATTGAAAATATAGAACATTACACACGAAGCTCAAAAATCTACCACAATGTTTTAGTACGACTTGGTAAGCTATGAAGCCGCACCCTTTGATGGATTGTCGGCGCATTAAACATACCAGTATTATTATGGTGTGTGTATAAGGTAAGACCTATTATCTGGCGTTTTGTTTCGCAATATTATGCAAAAGAAACTTTTCTTACCATCTGGTACCTGCTGATCTGTATTTGGGATTTGTATAAGTCCTGAAAAATTGCACACGTATGCCTTTGTAGTCCGTAGCGACACCATAGTCGACAAGCTTCTTCTTTATCTCTATCTTCTTGTTATGGGACATTCATCCTCCGTTGTTGCCATTTCTAAATAAAGTAGTGTAAAGTTCTTACTTATATCTGTCAGTAAACTCGCCATGAAAGTGCTAAAACATACCGGTGTAGTGAGTTTAAATTATTCACCCAAGGAACTTTAGTTATTAGAGAGTTCCGGTCGGACGGTTTTTCACAGGACACATTTCCGGCATTGTTGTTGTTTCCGGAGAAGATGCTGCTTCGTTATTGATTTAAAGGCCTACTGAAATGAAATGTTCTTATTTAAACGGGGATAGCAGGTTCATTCTATGTGTCATACTTGATCATTTCGCGATATTGCCATATTTTTGCTGAAAGGATTTAGTAGAGAACATCGACGATAAAGTTCGCAACTTTTGGTCGCTGATGAAAAAGCCTTGCCTGTACCGGAAGAGCGTGACGTCACAGGTTGAAGAGCTCCTCACATCTGCACATTGTTTACACCAGCAGCGAGAGCGATTCGGACCGAGAAAGCGACGATTACCCCATTAATTTGAGCGAGGATGAAAGATTTGTGGATGAGGAAAGTGAGAGTGAAGGATTAGAGTGCAGTGCAGGACGCCAGGGTGTATCTTTTTTCGCTCTGACTGTAACTTAGGTACAAGGGCTCATTGGATTCCACACTTTCTCCTTTTTCTTTTGTGGATCACGGATTTGTATTTTAAACCACCTCGGATACTATATCCTCTTGAAAATGAGAGTCGAGAACGCGAAATGGACATTCACAGTGACTTTTATCTCCACGACAATACATCGGTGAAGCACTTTAGCTTCGGAGCTAACGTGATAGCATCGTGCTTAACTGCGGATAGAAACAGAAGAAACATGCCCCTGACTGGAAGGATAGACAGAAGATCAACAATACTACTATCAGGAGACACCGAACCAAACCCTGGACCTGTAACCACACGGTTAATGCTGTCCAGCCTGGCGAAGCCTAGCAATGCTGTTGCTAACGACACCATTGAAGCTAACTTAGCTACGGGACCTCGACAGAGCTATGCTAAAAACATTAGCTCTCCACCTACGCCAGCCCTAATCTGCTCATCCCCACCCGTGCTCACCTGCGTTCCAGCGATCGACGGCGCGACGAAGGACTTCACCCGATCATCGGTGCGGTCGGCGGCTAGCGTCGGATAGTGTGTCTGCTATCCAACTCAAAGTCCTCCTGGTTGTGTTGCTGTAGCCAACTGCTAATACACCGATCCCACCTACAGCTTTCTTCTTTGCTGTCTCCATTGTTCATTAAACAAATTGCAAAAGATTCACCAACACAGATGTCCAGAATACTGTGGAATTTTTCGAAGAAAACAAACGCTGTTTGTATTGGGACACAATGGTGTCCCAATACTTCCATTCAATCCGTGACGTCACGCGCAAACGTCATCATACCGAGACGTTTTCAGCCGGATATTTCCCAGGAAATTTAAAATTGCACTTTATAAGTTAACCCGGCCGTATTGGCATGTGTTGCAATGTTAAGATTTCATCATTGATATATAAACTATCAGACTGCGTGGTCGCTGGTAGTGGGTTTCAGTAGGCCTTTAAATAAAGTCTGAATGTAATTAAAACATTAACTCCATATTTTGACACTTCTTCCACTCCTGTCCTTGCATGCTACAACAAAGATGACGGGGAGAAGACGCTGCCGAAGGTGAGCCACGTAAATAAGACCGCCCACAAAACGGCGCATCCTGAAGCGACTGTCAGAAAGCGGCTTGAAGATGATCTGTCAAACATAATCTAATCTATTTAAGTAAGCAAACAAAGGTTCCTAATTTGGCTGCTGAAGTATGCAGTAACATATTGTTTCAATTCCATTCGATTATCTTGTCAAAATAATGGCGGACAAGCTGTACAAAATGGATTACCGTTCAAATCTAATAAACACCATTTCTTCTGTTTGTAGACTTTACATACATTTTGGGTTATACTACACATTTAGGTATGGATTGTATCCTCCTACAGTGCGTAGTGAAGCATGTTTAGCTATTCTTCGTCCTTCAGGGATGATACTTGTAAGAAACACAATTAATTTGTTTACCATGGGGGCGAGGATTAGTGATTTAGAAAAAACACTGCAGAGAGACGCTAGCTACTAGCTAGCTACTGCTTTAAAGCACCGCTTGCAGAGCAGCGCTTCAGTGTTTATAGCTTCACCTATATTGTTAGTTTTGAAGCCAAAATACATCCATTCTCCCCTTTCTGTCTTCACACTGTTTGTGTACATCCACCCATTTGTTCACATTCAGGAGCGCTGGCTTGCTGATAGCAGTTAGCTATTGTATCCTCCCACGGTGTGTAGTGAAGCATGGTTAGCTATTCCTCGTTCTTTAGGGAGGATACTTGTAAGAAACGTAGTTTATTTGTCGCCATGGGGGCGACAAATAAACCTCTGAGGATTAGAGATTTAAAAGTAGCTAAAACACTGCTGAGAGACACTAGCGACTAGCTAGTTACTGGCTAGCTATGTTTTAAAGCACTGCTTGCAGAGCAGCGCTTCAGTGTGCTTTACCTCTATTGTTAGTTTTGAAGCCAAAGTACGTCAATTTTCACTCCTCTGTCGTCACCCTGTTTGTGTACATCCACCCATTTGTTTACATACAGGAGCGCCAGGTTGCTGTTCGCGGTTAACTATTGTACCCTCCTACGGTGTGTAGTGAAGCATGTTTAGCTATTCCTTGTTCTTTAGGGAGGATACTTATAAGATATGTAGTTTATCTATAATTTTCACTAAGCGGCCTTCATGCAACACGCATGAAAAAAAAAGTACCGGTATTTTTCAAAGGCAGTACAGTACCTTTTTAATTCATTAGTACCGCACTACTTTATTAGTAGCAATATACTGGACTGTGAGTCGGCAGTAAGGATAGACCAAAAAAGTGGAAAAAAGGTGAACCTCTAACACTAACATGATCTAATTTCCAAGTTACCGAACTGCATCCTAAATAGACCCCCCTTTTAGACCAGTTGATCTGCCGTTTCTTTTCTGCTCTGCCCCCCCCCCCCCCCCCCCCCCCCACTCTCCTTCGTGGAGAAGGGGGGCAATATATTCGGTGACCACAGATGAAGCGCTAGCTGTCCAAAGTCGGAACCCAGTGTGGCCCACTCATCTGTGCATCAGTTGGGGACGTCACTGCGCTGCTGACCTGTCTCCACTCAAGATGATCTCCTGCTGGCCCCACTATGGACTGGACTCTTACACTATTATGCTAGGTCCACTATGGACTGGACTCTCACACTATTATGTTAGATCCACTATGGACTGGACTCTCTCACTATTATGTTAGATCCACTATGGACTGGACTCTCTCACTAGTATGTTAGATCCACTATGGACTGGACTCTCACACTATTATGTTAGATCCACTATGGACTGGACTCTCACACTATTATGTTAGATCCACTATGGACTGGACTCTCACACTATTATGCTAGATCCACTATGGACTAGACTCTCACACTATTATGTTAGATCCACTATGGACTAGACTCTCACACTATTATGTCAGATCCACTATGGACTGGACTCTCACACTATTATGTTAGATCCACTATGGACTGGACTCTCACACAATTATGTTAGATCCACTATGGACTGGACTCTGACACTATTATGTTAGATCCACTATGGACTGGACTCTCACAATATTATGTTAGATCCACTATGGACTGGACTCTCACAATATAATATAATGTTAGATCCACTATGGACTGGACTCTCACAATATTATGTTCGATCCACTATGGACTGGACTCTCACACTATTATGTCAGATCCACTATGGACTGACCACTCACACTATTATGTTAGATCCACTATGGACTGGACTCTCACAATATTATGTTCGATCCACTATGGACTGGACTCTCACACTATTATGTCAGATCCACTATGGACTGACCACTCACACTATTATGTTGGATCCACTATGGACTGGACTCTCACAATATTATGTTAGATCCACTATGGACTGGACTCTCACACTATTATGTTAGATCCTCTATGGACTGGACTCTCACAATATTACAAACCCCGTTTCCATATGAGTTGGGAAATTGTGTTAGATGTAATTATAACCGGAATACAATGATTTGCAAATCCTTTTCCACCCATATTCAATTGAATGCACTACAAAGACAAGATATTTGATGTTCAAACTCATAAACTTTATTTTTTTTTGCAAATAATTAACTTAGAATTTCATGGCTGCAACACATGCCAAAGTAGTTGGGAAAGGGCATGTTCACCACTGTGTTACATGGCCTTTCCTTTTAACAACACTCAGTAAACGTTTGGAAACTGAGTAGACACATTTTTTAAGCTTCTCAGGTGGAATTCTTTCCCATTCTTGCTTGATGTACAGCTTAAGTTGTTCAACAGTCCGGGGGTCTCCGTTGTGGTATTTTAGGCTTCATAATGCACCACATTTTCAATGGGAGACAGGTCTGGACTACAGGCAGGCCAGTCTAGTACCCGCACTCTTTAACTATGAAGCCACGTTGATGTAACACGTGGCTTGGCATTGTCTTGCTGAAATAAGCAGGGGCGTCCATGGTAACGTTGCTTGGATGGCAACAGATGTTGCTCCAAAACCTGTATGTACCTTTCAGCATTAATGGCGCCTTCGCAGATGTGTAAGTTACCCATGTCTTGGGCACTAATACACCCCCATACCATCACAGATGCTGGCTTTTCAACTTTGCGCCTATAACAATCCGGATGGTTCTTTTCCTCTTTGGTCTGGAGGACACGACGTCCACAGTTTCCAAAAACAATTTGAAATGTGGACTCGTCAGACCACAGAACACTTTTCCACTTTGTATCAATCCATCTTAGATGAGCTCAGGCCCAGCGAAGCCGACGGCGTTTCTGGGTGTTGTTGATAAACGGTTTTCGCCTTGCATAGGAGAGTTTTATCTTGCACTTACAGATGTAGCGACCAACTGTAGTTACTAACAGTGCGTTTCTGAAGTGTTCCTGAGCCCATGTGGTGATATCCTTTACACACTAATGTCGCTTGTTGATGCAGTACAGCCTGAGGGATCGAAGGTCACGGGCTTAGCTGCTTACGTGCAGTGCTTTCTCCAGATTCTCTGAACCCTTTGATGATATTACGGACCGTAGATGGTGAAATCCCTAAATTCCTTGCAATAGCTGGTTGAGAAAGGTTTTTCCTAAACTGTTCAACAATTTGCTCACACATTTGTTGGCAAAGTGGTGACCCTCGCCCCATCCTTGTTTGTGAATGACTGAGGATTTTTATGGAATCTACTTTTATACCCAATCATGGCACCCACCTGTTCCCAATTTGCCTGTTCACCTGTGGGATGTTCCAAATAAGTGTTTGATAAGAATTCCTCAACTTTATCAGTATTTATTGCCACCTTTCCCAACATCTTTGTCACATGTTGCTGGCATCAAATTCTAAATTTAATGATTATTTGCAAAAAAAAAAAAAGTTTATCAGTTTGAACATCAAACATCTTGTCTTTGTAGCATATTCAACTGAATATGGGTTGAAAATGATTTGCAAATCATTGTATTCCATTTATATTTACATCTAACACAATTTCCCAACTCATATGGAAACAGGGTTTGTATGTTAGATCCACTATGGACTGGACTCTCACAATACTATGTTAGATCCACTATGGACTGGACTCTCACACTATTATGTTAGATCCACTATGGACTGGACTCTCACACTATTATGTTAGATCCACTATGGACTGGACTCTCTCACTATTATGTTAGATCCACTATGGACTGGACTCTCTCACTAGTATGTTAGATCCACTATGGACTGGACTCTCACACTATTATGTTAGATCCACTATGGACTGGACTCTCACACTATTATGTTAGATCCACTATGGACTGGACTCTCACACTATTATGCTAGATCCACTATGGACTAGACTCTCACACTATTATGTTAGATCCACTATGGACTAGACTCTCACACTATTATGTCAGATCCACTATGGACTGGACTCTCACACTATTATGTTAGATCCACTATGGACTGGACTCTCACACAATTATGTTAGATCCACTATGGACTGGACTCTGACACTATTATGTCAGATCCACTATGGACTGGACTCTCACAATATTATGTTAGATCCACTATGGACTGGACTCTCACAATATAATGTTAGATCCACTATGGACTGGACTCTCACAATATTATGTTCGATCCACTATGGACTGGACTCTCACACTATTATGTCAGATCCACTATGGACTGGACTCTCACAATATTATGTTAGATCCACTATGGACTGGACTCTCACAATATAATGTTAGATCCACTATGGACTGGACTCTCACAATATTATGTTCGATCCACTATGGACTGGACTCTCACCCTATTATGTCAGATCCACTATGGACTGACCACTCACACTATTATGTTAGATCCACTATGGACTGGACTCTCACACTATTATGTTAGATCCACTATGGACTGGACTCTCACAATATTATGTTAGATCCACTATGGACTGGACTCTCACACTATTATGTTAGATCCACAATGGACTGGACTCTCACAATATTATGTTAGATCCACTATGGACTGGACTCTCACAATATTATGTTAGATCCACTATGGACTGGACTCTCACAATATTATGTTAGATCCACTATGGACTGGACTCTCACAATATTATGTTAGATCCACTATGGACTGGACTCTCACACTATTATGTTAGATCCACTATGGACTGGACTCTCACACTATTATGCTAGATCCACTATGGACTGGACTCTCACAATATTATGTTAGATCCACTATGGACTGGACTCTCACACTATTATGTTAGATCCACAATGGACTGGACTCTCACAATATTATGTTAGATCCACTATGGACTGGACTCTCACAATATTATGTTAGATCCACTATGGACTGGACTCTCACAATATTATGTTAGATCCACTATGGACTGGACTCTCACAATATTATGTTAGATCCACTATGGACTGGACTCTCACAATATTATGCTAGATCCACTCGACGTCCATTGCACCGGTCGCCCAGGGGTGGGTCCCAACATTTGTGGTCCCCTCCAAGGTTTCTCATTGTCATCCCATTGGGTTGAATTTTTTTCTTGCCCTGATGTGAGATCTGAGCCGAAGATGTCGTTGTGGCTTGTGCAGCCCTTTGAGACACTCGTGATTTAGGGCTATATAAGTAAACTTTGATTGGTTGATTGATTCTGAACAAATGCCTCACTTTCCTGGGGCATCCCTGTGAGCCTCGCCGAAGGACGTATTCATCAGCACGCGGGGGGAGCGATCGCAGTGATTTTCAGTTTCCACTTTATTGCTGGGTTGCATCATGTCACATGACGTCCGGTTGCTGTCGCCTTGGATACAAGCTCATGGATGTCAAACGCACTGCTAACAAGGAGTCCATTGAAAGCAGAGTGAAAATGCCGCACTTGCACTGTTCTTGCCTGTGGAAATGTTTCCAACGGACATTTTGGCTTGAAGGTCTTTTCAGAGTTCCCATATGGATGAAGGGACAATAGTTCTTGAAACAAAAAGAGAAAGGTTGCTGCCCATCTCTTTTGTCGAGTGGAGCCGAGTCAACAGCGCGGTTGAATTTGCAGAGACCACTTTGTAATTGTCTGTATGAACTAGCAATAAACTGTGAGTGTTGTAACTTATGGGTTATATAGTTCATGTGTGATGCTCATTCATAATTTGCATACTTGATTTAATTGCTGATAAATTAATCTATTATTATTTACAGTTAAAAAGAGTTCAAAGGGAATTGATTTGATTATACATGTATTTGATATTGATTATTTGAGAAACACTGACACTGAATTGAGTTGTTTTCTACTTCATAGCCTAACAAAGGGTTAACTAAGATACCGTATGTTCCACAATTCATTCCGGCAAACCGGATGTAAAAAAAGACCGGGAGCAGGTGCATTGTGGTTGTTGAGATTGAGCATTACGAGCCTACGGGTGAATGAATGAACGACAGATAAGAAGATAAAGGGTTCGTTTTGTACCGTTTTGTATGCCCATTTTTTTCTTATATAAAGTACAACTTTATTTACACATTTCCGACGTCCTTTCCAATACTTTGATTGTAGTTAATCTACAGTGAGCGCTTGTTTACCATGTATTTCTTCTTACCCAACAAACAGTATGAGCAGTTTTCTTAAGGCAGGGGTGTCCAAAGTGCGGCCCGGGGGGCATTTTGCGGCCTGCAGCTAATTGTTTAGCGGCCCGCCACACATTCGGCAAAAATTGCAAAATTGATAACATTGCAAAAATTTAAAAAAACATTTTAAAAAAGTGGAATGAGGTGAAATCTAACAAGAAAAAGTTGCAATGTTGACACAAAGCTGCCATGCAGGCTGTTTTTTTTATTTTGTCTTTGTTTATTTTTCTTTTTTTTGTCATTGCTAAAAAAAAAAAAAAAAAAAGACTAAAAATCTATGTTATAATGAATTATTAGTTAAAAAATATTACTTTAAAATATTTTATGTGGAAAAAATATTGCATATATTGTGTGGTTGCCATATAAAAACATCAAAGTTTTATTCGACAAAAGAGCATAAAACAAACAAAATAATAGTTCAAACGTAAAATCGACAGATATATCTGAAGTTGATCTCGTAATTTAAGTGTTAAAAGTAAAAAAAAACTAATAAAAATGTATCACTTTATGAGTGGGGGACCTTTTGGATCCCAAATATATTTAATATGATTTTATTTAACTTTTCACTGTGATTACTCAAAAATATTAAAGAATTAAAATCAATGGTGTCCTGCATTATTGATCTTTTAAGGCTCTAATTACTAAATACTGCATATTTCAGTTTTACTATAAAAAACAAAGTTGTCTTTGACAGAAAACCTTTTTTTTTTTAACTTTATATCAACCTCAAGTTGATAGAGATTTACTGTAAGCGTTAAATAAAAAATAATAGTAATAATTTGACTTATTTTTAACAGTTTAATGACTGAGACCCTTTATAGTCTCCGGGACCCCTAAAGGTTAAAAAAAAAAATCCATATATTTTGTTAAGGTTTGAAAATGAAAAATATCAAAATGGCACCGCATGCTTAAATTTTTCCGTGTTAGGCCCTCAGTGGAAAAAGTTTGGACACCCCTGTCTTAAGGAAACTGTATTTGTCCTTACTAGTTTTGATACACTTGATTAATAAATCTCTCGTAGCTGTCATGATCCCACAGGACAGTTTGGATTTTATTAGCTTCCTGTAGTTTGTATTATTATCCTGACAAGAATTTGTATTTTGTGTTCTACTTCCTGTCTGCCTTTGCTTACCACCCACTATACTTCTGGCTGTAAGTACAGTAGGAGACTCACCTGCTGGCAATCTCTAATCAAGAGGCTTCTTATGCAAGAGGACGGTGCCGGATCATTTGCTTTGTACCTCAACGTACTGCGTTGTGTTTTGTGCTCCCTACGCCTCGTTGAGCTTAGTGCACTTCCCTGCTGCACATCTTTGCTTTTGTCATTACATTTATTTTTACCTGCGCAACACCTGCCGTCTCTGCATCCTGGGGTTCCAGACGCACAAAACCGTGACAGAAGGCTGCATATTCTATAGCAACAACATACTGTATCTCGATTAAGGGTGGGCACTGGATCCTGTACTTTTTTTGGCACCGAACAAATCCCGCCGGTTTTACATAAAATCTAATTTGGGTTGCGCGTGACGTCACGTCCAGTTGTGGTAACCACCGTAAAAACCCTGACGGTTAGTATTACAGTTTTAAATTAAAATGATCGCAAAACCGTGATTGATAACTGCACTTCGATAAACTCACGGACTGCCGGGCTTGCTAGCTTAAATGCTAACATGAAAACAAGAGACATAAACGTCTCTCCGCATTAAGAAACTACATACCTCAATTTAAATTGATATAAACACAGTGCTGTTTGAACAACTATTGCGAGGAATTTAGGGATTCCACCATCAATGGTCCGTAATATCATCAAAAGGTTCAGAGAATCTGGAGAAATCACTGCACGTAAGCGAGGATATTACGGACCTTCGATTCCTCAGGCAGTACTGCATCAAAAAGCGACATCAGTGTGTAAAGGATTTCACCACATGGGCTCAGGAACACTTCAGAAAACCACTGTCAGTAGCTACAGTTCGTCGCTACATCTGTAAGTGCAAGTTAAAACTACAATGCAAAGCCAAAGCCATTTATCAACAACACCCAGAAACGCCGACGGCTTCGCTGGGCCCGAGCTCATCTAAGATGGACTGATGCAAAGTGAAAAAGTGTTCTGTGGTCTGACGAGTCCCCATTTCAAATTGTTTTTGGAAACTGTGGACGTCGTGTCCTCCGGACCAAAGAGGAAAAGAACCATCCGGATTGTAATAGGCGCAAAGTGTAAAAGCCAGCATCTGTGATGGTATGGGGGTGTATTAGTGCCCAAGACATGGGTAACTTACACATCTGTGAAGGCGCCATTAATGCTGAAAGGTACATACAGGTTTTGGAGCAACATATGTTGCCATCCAAGCAACGTTACCATGGACGCCCCTGCTTATTTCAGCAAGACAAGCCAAGCCACGTGTTACATCAGCGTGGCTTCATAGTAAAAGAGTGCGGGTACTACACTGGCCTGCCTGTAGTCCAGACCTGTCTCCCATTGAAAATGTGTGGCGCATTATGAAGCCTAAAATACCACAACGGAGACCCCCGGACTGTTGAACAACTTAAGCTGTACATCAAGCAAGAATGGGAAAGAATTCCACATGAGAAGCTTCAAAAATGTGTCTCCTCAGTTCCCAAACGTTTACTAAGTGTTGTTAAAAGGAAAGGCCATGTAACACAGTGGTGAACATGCCCTTTCCCAACTACTTTGGCACGTGTTGCAGCCATGAAATTCTAAGTTAATTATTATTTGCAAAAAAAAAAAAAAGTTTATGAGTTTGAACATCAAATATCTTGTCTTTGTAGCGCATTCAATTGAATATGGGTTGAAAAGGATTTGCAAATCATTGTATTCCGTTTATATTTACATCTAACACAATTTCCCAACTCATATGGAAACGGGGTTTGTAAGTCACAGGAGCTCAGACGAGGCACCAAGCAGTGTGGGTGCGGAGCGTTTCCACAGAGTGTTTCCAGAGCAGCTAGCCTGAAATGCGGGTGTCAGGGACAGACGTGGAAGGGGATTTTTACAACAAAGTTCTAAAACTTAGGGATATACGAAATATATCAGATTGTAGGTTGGGTTTTTTTTAGCCTTTGCCTTCATATTTCGCTGTGTTTGTTGCATTGTTGTTGCGTGTCACTTGATTGTTAAATATGTCGATCGAGAGGGGGTGTGACGTTCATATGTTGTCAATATTCCGTGTTTTATCGTGCATAGTTAATATCGTAAATCCCACATTCTTTATTTTCATGTACATTCTGGGTGTCTCATTCTGTAAAAAAAATGTCTGTCATAACGTTTTAGCTTTCAATCAGACATTATTGTAAGGTTTTGTATTAGTGTTCCTAAAAATAGATATACCGGCCTCCAGACACATTTTTTACACACTAAATTTGGCCCCCCGAGGCAAAATAAATGCCCCGGCCTGCCTTAGAGGGAACATTGATCTCGAAGTATTAATTTTTTGCTGCACCTTGCTTTGTTATATGTAGGACACCTCTTAGAGTGCATCCCACTGCAGACAAGCGAGACATGCTTGAGAACCAAAAAACAGCTCGTATAATGTCAAGTAAATGACGTGAAATTTCACATTCCTTTTCTGCTCCATCACTATTAGTAGAATGAAGTACATTTTCAACCTGTCATTTGTGGAAAACAGAGGGCGCAGGATCGATCCCCTGTCAGGGTTGTGTCAGGGAGTAAAATCAGTGGGATAAAGCCCACAGTCACAAAAGGGGTCCTATTCTCCCATGTGCTAAAGCGAAAAAAAGCCTTCTCTTTTTGTCACCCCGCAACTTCACCCAAGATGCGCCCTTTGAGTGGAGCAATCCTTAAATGTGGGCGCATTTAAGTCCTCCCGCGTATTCTCCCGTCGACTTAAGTACTTACGCGTCTTTGATGCTGGAATAAGTCCAGCGCCGCGGGAAGGTGAGAGGTTGTATTGCACTTGAAGTTCGGATGCAGTGTCCACCACACATTAGAAAATGGTGAAAGAAACATCCGGAAAACGAATCTGTTCTGACCGCTTCAATTAAGACACAAACAGATGAAGATGTGATATGATCCGCTGCCCGAATCATAGTCTGTTTAAGTTTTTCGAGTCACTTGTGTTTTCTGTTAGTTTTGGACTTATGCACCTCTGAGTTCGTTACCATGGCTACGTATTAGTTTCACCTGCCTCTTGTGTTCGGGACGCGCACCTGTTTGTCATCAGAGACATTATTTAAGCCTGCCTTTGCCAGTCAGTCGGTCTGGCTTCTTTGTTTGCGCCACACTGCTGTTACGTAAGTTTTGCTTGTCTCCCAGCCCCTGCGAGTGATCTCTAGTCTGTGCTAAGTAGTAGCCTTAGCTTCAGGTGCGATCCGCACCTTGTTCCGTCAGTTTGTTTTCTGTTTTGTACTTCTTTGAGTGTCGATTTACGATTAAATTATGTTCCTACCTGCAAGTCCTGTCCAGAGTTGTGCGTTTGCATCCTGGGAGAACAAACCTCGCAGTAAGCTGCAACCCCATTGTAACAAGATGAAACGACTCTGAGTTAACAATCGAAATTAGAAAAAAGCCCATCATTGTTTAGTGAGTGGAATCGAGCATATATTGGTAGTGTTTGCCTGATCACAGAACGACTATTTACCGTATTTTCCGGACTATGAGCCGCACTTAAAATCCCTTTTTTTTCTTCAAAACTCGACAGCGCACCTTATAACCCGGTGCGCCTAATGTAAGGAATAAGTTTTGTTGAGCTTACCCACCTCGAAGTACAACCCATTTATTTACCATTTTTTATAGTCTAAAAATGTTGGTTTTACTTAAAAATGCACACATTTAGTTGTATTCAGTGTTAAAAAATATATATGGCTCTCATTGAAATATATTTTAAAATATTTGGCTTTTATGGCGGGCAGCATGGTGGGTCAGGGGTTAGTGCATGTGCCTCACAATACGGAGGTCCTGAGTAGTCCTGACTTCAATCCCGGGCTCGGGATCTTTTTTTGGTGGCGTTTGCATGTTCTCCCTGTGACTGCGTGGGTTCCCTCCGGGTACTCCGGCTTACTCCCACCTCCAAAGACATGCACCTGGGGATAGGTTGATTGGCAACACTAAATTTGTCAGGCTTGGTCAAAAGATAGGACTCAGATGCAGAGTAGGGATTAATTCGGCAGGCTTTTATTTTGAAAGCTTCCTTTCACCTCCAGAGTCAGGGCAATTCAATATAGGCTATAACTAAACTAGTCGGCGAAAAAGGTTCCACAAAAGGGAACAACCGAAAATCACTCCGAAAGGAGGAAAACACAAAAACATTAAAAAACTATACTTGGCGTCGTATATTCTATGAAATGTATTATAAACAAAAAACGCTCTAACAGCAGGGAGAATAAATGGCTATGAAACTTCTACACAGCCTCTAATCTAAAAAAAGGTTAACAGAAAATGTCACTCAAAAAATTGAGGAAAAGGAAGAAATGTAAGAAAAACTGAAAACTCACCACTTCGGCTGTAAAACTAAATAACACAAAATCACTCTGCTGAGGAGGAGAAAAAGAAAACAAAATATCAACGAAGGAATTCAGGATCAAGGTATTCAAACACGAGATGAGGCAAGGCATGGACAGGAATCTAGAGAGGCACGAATAAACGAGACAATCTGGCACAGAACAAAGGGTGGCGTGTGGCTTATAAGACACATGAGGGTAATGGGGAACAGGTGGAAACAATCAGGGATCAGGGATGACGTCAGACTGATGACACAAAAGGAAGGGCAAGTTACCTGAAACGAGAGGAGTTACTTTTCAAACTAAAACATGCAATTCACAAGACAGAAGAAACCAAGACAAGACATCCCTCACCGCGGTGTGACAAAATTGGCCCTAGTGTGTGAATGTGAGTCTGAATGTTGTCTGTCTGTCTGTGTTGGCCCTGTGATGAGGTGGCGACTTGTCCAGCTGAGATAGGCTCCAGCACCCCCCGCGACCCCAAAAGGGACAAGCGGTAGAAAATGGATGGATGGATGGTTGGGCTTTTATGGCTCTCTCAGCCAAAATCGTTCCCGACCCCTGCTCTAAAACATGCGTCAAAATTAATTCAGGGTCAGGAGTCAAGTAGTACAAACGAAGGTGGGAACGGGAATGCCAGGGTTAAATTTCTGTCCTGGTCTGCCAGTGCTGCCCCCTACAGAACTGGAGTGGAACATGATTTTTGGTTCGAATTAAAAGAAGTGACACTTTGAATTGTGGAGCCTTGGCAGAGGTTTTGTTCTCTGAGTGACATTCGAGTTGTGCTTTTTTGCACTGGGTTACGCGGAGCACTCTTTTTATTAGGAAATGTTCCCGAGCAGCGGAATGATTGGCGAAAGGACTGAACTCCACTCCAAACAAGCACTTACAGCCTTACAATTACTGAACCGTGCAAGACTCGCAGTCATCTGGGATGAGGAATATTGGTAGGAAACCAAGGCAAATGAAAAGTGCACATGGTCCCTAAAAATCACTGCGTCCTGGCCTTGTTGTTCCTCGCTCAGCGGGGATGTGAGCCGTGTGCAGAGAAACACTCATCCTGTTTTATGGAAATCAAATGCCAAAATTGACTTACCGGAATTCCCCCGGAACCTCTCCGGTAATCTTGCCCCGAAGCTTCTGACATCCATGTAACGGTAGGGGAAAAAAGCGTCTTTGCCTGGGGGTTGGGGGTTTAGCCGCGCTGCCAATCAGGGGTCTCGCGATTCAGCCTGGAATCTGGTCCACCTTGGCCTCGGCTTGCCTCGCTGTGCTCTCGGGAGCCGAGGAATCGCGCGTGAGGAGGGACGTGGAATAGGAATGACGGCGTGCTCGTGTCCGACATGTCTGTATGTTCACCGAGTGCAGCCTGCAGATGTGGGTGTAATGACGCGGGTCAAGTATAAAACACTACTGACAGATGGAAAGGGCCTTTAAGGGATGCTGGCACCGTGCACCGTTTCCCTGGCCAGTGGCGTGCACGGCGGTACACAAATAAACCACACGCTCACTTGTTTACCTCCCGGGAGCAACATCAGGATGGCAACGAGAACATGCACCAGTGCAGGGGTGTCCAAAGTACCACACACGGGCCAAACGCGGCCCAGCGGTGTCTTCAGTGCGGCCCCGCGAGACGACACAAGTTTAACAAGAAGGCTGGCACGCAAAGTATTTTTTCTTACATTTAGACTACCGTATTTTTTGGACTGTAAGGCGCCTTATAACCCGGTGTGCCTACTGTACAGAATAATTCTGGTTGTGCTTACCGACCTCGAAGCAATTTTATTTGGTATATGGTGTAATGATAAGTGTGACCAGTCGATGGCAGTCACACATAAGAGATACGTCTAGACTGCAATATGACGCCTGTAAACGACACCAAAACTTTAAATCAGAGGTCCCCAAACTACGGCCCGCGGGCCGGATACGGCCCCCCAGCGTCCAAAATTTTTATTTTTTTTTTTATTTCGGTCCGCGACCCGGTACCAATCGGTCCGCGGCCCGGTGGTTGGGGACCACTGATGTAGACCCCAAGAAAGTGTTGTCAATTTACAAAAAAATCATAATATGACCCCTTTAATGCGCCTTATAATCCGGTGCGCCTTTTGTATGAACAAAGACCTGAATAAATCCAAATTGCATTTTTTTGAGATCTGATTTTTTACCAGCTGACTGGTGTTGCGCGACCAGTCTTCCTCTCAGGGAATAAAAACACACTGGTCACTCCCAAGTTCTTTTGGATGACATAACGTTGAGTAAAAAGGACCACGAGACAGATTAGTACTTGGCCAAGTTTTACTAAAGCTTCAGGAGACCCGCCCTTACAATGCAACAATAGCATCAGCAAGCGAGGTCTAAATCTCCCCAAAAAATAGAGTCAGCTTATGTAGAGCAAAAACAGCCCCACCCGCCCAGAAAGAAATGCAGCTGCTACTTCAAAACAAATAAGGAGCTGTCCAAAACAGCTCTGGGAGCCGACAAACAGGAGCCCTTAAGACAAAACAAAAGAGTTAACTTGGACTTAAGAAGAAAACCCAAAGAGTTGACATGGGAAAATATTAACTGCTTTAAACATGACTATGGAATAAGAAAGAACACTTAAAAATATCTCATTCTCACACTAGTTACACTGCAAGTAAAATGTGATTTTTTTATCAGACTCCAGTGTAAATGCGCACAGGCCCCAATGTGGCCCCAACATGGCCTCGGCGTCACTCGCGTGCGCACTTCGATAAAGTGAAAACAACGAAAGTTGACTGGGAGGAAGTCGCTACTACTACAAAATAAAATAGAAGTCGCAACACCTTAAAAACTAGTGTTTTTTTATGTGGAAGTAAGTGAAAGTAATATAATGTATGAATGGGCGTATATATTGTAATATATTTGGGAGGGTTGTAATCTTTTTATGGCTGTTAAGTAGAGGAGACACGGACATCAGCGTGGATCTACGCAAATATGCCAGAGCGTCAATTCCGGCCTTTCACCAATCGCTATTTCTTCGGAATCAAAATATATATTTCTCCATTACATATAGCCTATTATTTGCACACTATTGACGAGTGATGCACGGAAAATGTGGTTGTCTTAAATAGACTTTGCTTACCGAAACCGGGTGTTGTGATGAAATATCCACTTCTGCTGGCAACTGCGTCTTTCCGGCGCACACGAGTGACGTATCGCGCCCAAAACTGACGAAAAACTCACATTTGGGTCACGTTCAAGTGGCATTGTGTTTAGACTGAAGTCACATTTGAAAAGATCAGATTTCAATTTGGATTTGGACTACCTCCTGATGTTGCTTGAATCTGATGTCAAAAGATCAGATTTTAAGCGTTTAGACTGGCAAAAAAAATCTGATCTGTGTCACTTGAGGGCAAAAAAATCTAATTTGGTGTGCAGTGTAAACGGGTCCTTAGTCGCTTGTGGTTTGAATAATATTGATTTTTAAACCTCCATGTGGGCGAAAGTGGAATCAACAGTCAATGACCACAAATTTAATTTGAAAGTACAATGAGTATAGCATCGATATATACAACCTAATCCAAACAACTTTCCCCACTCATGGTGTAAATTACCTACAACTAACAAAGTCAACACACGGTCCCACACAACACTCCTCTTCCTCACAGACCTTTGTGGACATTATAAAACATGCATATTTAAATTAATTTAAAAATACACATATACAAACCGATTACAGTGCATTATTGTCAGTTTCAAACACTGATGACAATTATTAAACAAGACAAGAAGCAAGTAATCAAACAGAGACAGAATTCAATTTGGCACAATGAGGAGAAACACGTACACGTGTACCCTTGCACAGTGTCACCACGCTCTGACGAAAGATTGTACGCCTCCTCTTTTATTTGGACTTTCCCTGATTACATGGCAACAGCTGTTTCTAAGGGAGGGGGGTCGTAAACAGCCATGCCTTAAGTTACAAAACAGTTCAAAGAAAAGGTCGCCTGGGGGGAGTCAAGCCCTGCTTCCTCTCCGCTTTGTAGATCTCGGGTCAAGACAATATCTTTCTGTGGATTAGAATACATCAAAGAAACCGACACCCTCATGTCGCTCCCCATCATACACAGTGGAGTTTTACAAGCCTTTTGATTGGTAAGATCAAAGACACCTTTTGTCCTCTCACCGGGAACTCATTGAAACACAAAGTTGTGTGATAATTTAGATACAATTATGCTGATAGTATATATTTGTACCATGAATTTATTATCATGGACCCCGACTTAAACAAGTTGAAAAACTTATTCGGGTGTTACCATTTAGTGGTCAATTGTACGGAATATGTACTGTACTGTGCAATCTACTAATAAACGTTTCAATCAATCAATCAATCAATCAATCAATCAATCAATCAATCAATCAATCAATCAATCAATGGGTAATATGCAAAACACTCTCTCCACACTTATCCATGTTTGGTGCATTTTAGCTGACTGATATTTCCGACTGATTACAAAACTTTAAGGAGGTTGTCAGGGAAGTAAACAAGGTAGGAGTCGAGCTGTCACATACTCTTAATATTCAATGTTTTACCGTTTATACTTCTCATTGCATTGTCGTCAGGGTCTGATGTGGGGGACGGGGTTGTTAAAGTTGCAGTAGTTGTTGTTCAGTCTGTTAAAGGCCTACTGAAACCCACTACTACCGACCACGCAGTCTGATAGTTTATATATCAATGATGAAATCTTAACATTGCAACACATGCCAATACGGGAGGGTTAACTTATGAAGTGCAATTTTAAATTTCCCGGGAAACTTCCGCTTGAAAACGTCTAGGTATGATGACGTTTGCGCGTGACGTCAATGGTTGAAACGGAAGTATTGGGACACATTGTATCCCAATACAAACAGCTCTGTTTTCATCGCAAAATTCCACAGTATTCTGGACATCTGTGTTGGTGAATCTTTTGCAATTTGTTTAATGAACAATGAAGACTGCAAAGAAGAAAGTTGTAGGTGGGATCGGTGTATTAGCGGCTGGCTGCAGCAACACAACCAGGAGAACTTTGAGGATAGCAGACGCGCTATCCGACGCTAGCCGCCGACCGCATCGATGATCGGGTGAAGTCCTTCGTTGCGCCGTCTATCGCTGGAACGAAGGTGAGCACGGGTGTTGATGAGCAGATGAGGGCTGGCGTAGGTGGAGAGCTAAGGTTTTTAGCATAGCTCTGTCGAGGTCCCTTAGCTAAGTTAGCTTCAATGGCGTCGTTAGCAACAGCATTGCTAGGCTTCACCAGGTTGGACAGCATTAACCGTGTCCAGGGTTTGGTAGTATTGTTGATCTTCTGTCTATCCTTCCAGTCAGGGGCTTATTTCTTTTGTTTCTATCTGCATTTAAGCATGATGCTATCATGTTAGCTCCGTAGCTAAAGTGCTTCGCCGATGTATTGTCGTGGAGATAAAAGTCACTGTGAATGTCCATTTCGCGTTCTCGACTCTCATTTTCAAGAGGATATAGTAGTAGTAGGATATAGTAGGTGGTTTAAAATACAAATCCGTGATCCACAATAGAAAAAGGTGTGGAATCCAATGAGCCCTTGTACCTAAGTTACGGTCAGAGCGAAAAAAAGATACGTCCTGCACTGCACTCTAGTCCTTCACTCTCACGTTCCTTATCCACAAATCTTTCATCCTGGCTCAAATTAATGGGGTAATCGTCGCTTTCTCGGTCCGAATCGCTCTCGCTGCTGGTGTAAACAATTGGGAAATGTGAGGAGCCCTTCAACCTGTGACGTCACGCTACTTCCGGTACAGGCAAGGCTTTTTTTAATCAGCGACCAAAAGTTGCGAACTTTATCGTCGATGTTCTCTACTAAATCCTTTCAGCAAAAATATGGCAATATCGCGAAATGATCAAGTATGACACATAGAATGGATCGGCTATCCCCGTTTAAATAAGAACATTTCATTTCAGTAGGCCTTTAAAGCTTGCTTTAATCAATGCAAACTGAAGTGTTATTTTTGTACAAATGATTGTGGTTAAGTCACAATCAACGCTCTGCTGTGTGGCGAAATTAAGCGCCCTAATGTTTGTAGTTGTGTACGCGTGTCTATGTGTGTGTGGGCGCATGGATTCATTACCCTTGAAAATATGGATTGCCGGCAGCACGGCCCTGAAAGAAGATGTCATTCATATCACCACAGCTGATCTGTCGTACCTTGAAAATGCACGATTACAGCAAGGATAAACAACTGTAAGAGCATAGAGATGCAACTACGGGCTGAATGTGGCTTTGTTGTGCTTCCTGGAGAACGTTGGACATCTGAAAGTAATCACGACGAGCTGGGGTCGCATTGTACCAAAATAAAGAGATCAGCATTGTCATCTGAAAAAAGGGAAACAAGCTTGTTTGTTTCAACAATTGTTTAAACTAAAGAAGAGTAAGTGGTGCACTATGTTAAGTTGTTTATGAGTGTGTTTACTACATTAATAACTCTACCTTGTTTTACAAGATTAGTGCAAACTGCAAAGACTTAGAAAATGTGCACTTAATTTTTTACCATACTTATTTTCACCAAGTTTTGAGCAAATCAATGACTTGTAGTTTGGTAAAACTTTCCTGTATGACATTCTGACTACTAAATTGCATTTGTACCCTAATATTGGGGTATTTTCTTCAGCAAATGTTATTTATTATGCAAGCAAAACCCAGAGAGGGACAAGCAAAGGGTTCTGGGTATTTGTTCTGTTGTGTTTATGTTGTGTTACGGTGAGGATGTTCTCCCTAAATGTGCTTGTCATTCTTGTTTGGTGTGGATTCACAGTGTGGCGCATATTTGTAACAGTGTTAAAGTTGTTTATACGGCCACCCTCAGTGTAACCTGTATCGCTGTTGATCAAGTATGCGTTGCATTCACGTGTGTGTGCGTACAGAAGCCGCACATATCTTGTAACTGGATGAAAAGCGGACATGACGACAGCTCGTAGAGGACGTTAAAGGCAGTGCCTTTAAGGCACGCCCCCAAGACTGTGGTCCGGGTGGAGTACGAGATATAATGACTGATGAACACCTTCGTTCGATAATGAAGGTTGCCTCAGCTCAAAGCCTGAGCCCCGACATTAATGAACTAGCATCCAAGAAAAGATGGCAGGTATCTGGCTTGGGCACATCAGATTAGATCAGTGTGTTGCAAACTGAGCAGTTTAAAGTCCTGAATGGTTGGTTTATTCATTGTTATTTTATTTTCAAATGTATTAGCCTGTGGAAAAAGTTAATGTTGATATTTACCTCAGAAGGCTGCAAATAGAAAAGAGGCATTCAATTTTTATTTAAATTGTATTTGATATGCCATTGATATTTTTTAATTATTATTATTATTATTTGAAACTCGATTTTGCATGTCACTATAAAGTTATATAAGCCTTGCTTGTTCAATATTCAATGCAAACCTTGTTTGAGTCCCTATTAAAAGGTTAATTTGTTCAACCTTAGCCCGCGGCTTTGTTCAGTTTTACATTTTGGCCCACTCTGTATTTGAGTTTGACACCCCTGCCTTAGGATGACATTTTCATACAGCATGATTATAAAAAATTATTACCTTAAACTATGATTCACATTCAGAATTTTCCATCCTTCTATATATGGTAGTTGGAGTTGCAGATTCCAACTTTGTATTCTGAGGATCATGTCATATTTAATTTTAACTTTTATTTTATTTTTATTTTTTTTTAAATGGTCCTCAGTAGATACGTACACATTTGTGTGAATCATGAAAAATGATTTAAATTTGGTCCCCATGAACCATATTAACTCTTTTTCCCCAGGGTCCCCAGTAAGAATGATCAGCACATTACTTCATCAACCCAGAGATTTAGAGACGTGTATGAGCTAACTGGGCAGTGGCCATTTTACCGAAAAAAAATGTTATGCCTCCACAACCTGTAGAAAGGGTGGTCCCCCACAAGTGACGATCATTGGTACTTTACAGGCCTACTGAAACCCACTACTACCGACCATGCAGTCTGATAGTTTATATATCAATGATGAAATCTTAACATTGCAACACATGCCAATACGGCCGGGTTAACTTATAAAGTGCAATTTTAAATTTCCCGCTAAAAAACTTCCGGTTGAATACGCCTTTGGATGATGACGTATGCGCGTGACGTAGCCAGTGAAACAGGAGTATCGGTAGCCCATTGAAGCCAATACAAAAAGCTCTGTTTTCTTTTCATAATTCCACAGTATTCTGGACATCTGTGTTGGTGAATCTTTTCGCAATTTGTTTAATGAACAATGGCGACTGCAAAGAAGAAAGTTGTAGGTGGGATCGGTGTATTAGCGGCTGGCTGTAGCAACACAACAAGGAGGACTTACTTGGATAGCAGACGCGCTAGCCGATGCTAGCCGCCAACCGCATCTGTAATCGGGTGAAATCCTTTGTCGCGCCGTCGATCGCTGGAACGCAGGTGAGCACGGGTGTTGATGAGCAGATGAGGGCTGGCTGGCGTAGGTGGAGCGCTAATGTTTTTATCATAGCTCTGTGAGGTCCGGTTGCTAAGTTGCTAAGTTAGCTTCAGCGTCGTTAGCAACAGCATTGTTAAGCTTTGCCAGGCTGAGAATTATTAACCGTGTAGTTACATGTCCATGGTTTAATAGTATTGTTGATCTTCTGTCTATCCTTCCAGTCAGGGATTTATTTATTTTGTTTCTATCTGCATTTGAGCCAGATGCTATCACGTTAGCTCAGTAGCTAAAGAGCTTCGCCGATATATTGTCGTGGAGATAAAAGTCACTGTGAATGTCCATTTCGCGTTCTCGACTCTCATTTTCAATAGGATATAGTATCCGAGGTGGTTTAAAATACAAATCCGTGATCCACAATAGAAAAAGGAGAGAGTGTGGAATCCAATGAGCCAGCTTGTACCTACAGTAAGTTACGGTCAGAGCGAAAAAAAGATATGTCTTTCACCGCATTCTAGTCCGTCACTCTAACGGTCCTCATCCACAAATCTTTCATCCTCGCTCAAATGAATGGGGTAATCGTCGCTTTCTCGGTCCGAATCGCTCTAGCTGCGTTGAAAACAACAGGAAAATATGAGGAGGCGAACAACTGACTACGTCACGCTTTTTTTTATCAGAGACCAAAAGTTGCGAACTTTATCGTCGTTCTATACTAAATCCTTTCAGCAAAAATATGGCAATATCGCGAAATGATCAAGTATGACACATAGAATGTATCTGCTATCCCCGTTTGAATAAAAACATTTCATTTCAGTAGACCTTTAACTTTAAGTTGAATGGAACGGTTGCCAAAAAGGATGAGGCTTGTTGTCAGGCCAAACAAATGCAATCTTATCTCAGCGCAGTCGTCAGCCATGTTTGTTGTTTACGTTTTGATTTCAGACCCCCTAAACTCAGAGTGGAATATTTGCCATTTCCCAGCTGTCTTTTACGCGGCATTCTTTCAAGACAAACGCCATGCCGGATTTGCGTTTGCGTGCGTGTGGGGGTGTGTTGTGAGGCAAATATCAAACCGGGCCGCCTGCCAGCAACGCCTGCGGCAGCGTGCATCTTAAAACAGCGCAAAGATTTCTCGCTGCAAAGTTCAGATCATGTATCAGGTCCGCCGAGACCAATTATGTGTTTGTTTCATTCGCGCTCGGCTCTTTCGTCTCTCCGCTTTGCAAAACAAAAGACAACAATGAGCAGCGCGGGGCGGCCCCGGGAACCTTTTGCCTGGTGAAATGCCACGTTGGAGTTCTGTTGATAGTCGGTTTGAGGAGAATATGTCATGTCCACCGAGTCAAGGTCCGCTTGTAGGCTCTGTGGTGCACTATGTTTACCTCATTAGGTTCACCTGTTCGGCTGCTCCTTAAGGCAGATAGTCAGCCACAGAGACTCGGGGTCAGGATTTAGTTTAGCAGAACTTTTGTCTACATCAGGGGTGTCCAAAGTGCGGCCCGGGGGCCATTTGCGGCTCGCTGCTAATTGTTTACCGGCCCGCCACACATTCTGGAAATGCTATTACAAAAATCGAAAAAAACATTAAAAAAGTGCTGCCATGCAGGCTGTCTATCTTTATTTTCCTTTTTTTGCCAATGCTCAAAGAAAAAGAAAAAGGCAAAAAAATCAATGTTATAATGAATTATGACCTATTCAAGGCTCCAATTGTCATGTCTGTGTTGATCTTGTTTTTGTTTTGCTTGGTTTTTGGACACTTTTTAGTTCTTGTCTTCACTCCCTTGCTTTGTCACCATAGCAACCATTAGTTTCACCTGGTTCACATTGTCATGTCACGCACCTGTTCACGGTTAGTCACGCACCTGTTTTCACTTATCATGTCACTATATAAGCTTTTCTGTTTCTGTTGTTCGTCCTGGCGACATCACACCTTCTCCACACAAATGTATGCTCTGCACCGGTTTACCATAGTTCTTGTTTCATCTCATGCCAAGTAAGTTTTGATTTAATGTTTATAGTTTTTATGCCCAAGTGCATGTCTTTTGTTTCATAGCCAAGTTTGTTACCTCCTCTGTGAGCGCCTTTTGTTTATTCCTTTTTATTGTCCTTATATTAAATAATGTACTCACCTCCAAGCCGTGTCCAGTCAAGTTGCTTTGCACCTCGGAAAAACAATCCACGCCAAGGACCAAGTCGTGACACCAATTACTTAAAATATTTCACATTAAAATGTTTTATGTGGAACAAATATTGCATATATTGTGTGGTTGCCATATAAAAACATCAAAGTTTTCTTTGACAAAAGAGCATAAAACAAACAAAATAATAGTTCAAACGTAAAATCGACAGAAATATCTGAAGTTGATCTCGTAACTTAAGTCTTGAAAGTAAGACAAATAATAATAAAAATGTATCACTTTATGAGTGGATCCCAAAATATTTAGTGGGGATTTTATTTATCTTTTCACTGTGATTAATCAAAAACAATAATGACAATAAAATCAATGGTGTCCTGCATTATTGATCTTTTCAGGGCTCCAATTACTTCACAATTGTCCAAATACTGCATATTTCAGTTTTACTATAAAAAAACAAAGTTGTCTTTGACAGAAAAGGCGTGAGGCCTTTTTTTTTTGTTGCTTTATATCAACCTGAAGTTGATATACAGATTTATTGTAAGCGTTAAATAAAAAATAAAAAAAATAATTTGACTTGTTTTTAACATTTTAATGTTATGTTATGTTATGTTATTTTAATCTATTATGCGCCCCCCAACCAACTGTTACATCCGCGACTGAGACCATTTATGGGCCCAAGGAGCCCTAAAGGTAAAAAAAAAAAAAGTATAAATATTTTGTTATGATTTGAAAATAAAAAATAGCAAAATGGCCCCCGCATGCTTTAATTTTTCCGTGTGCGGCCCTCAGTGGAAAAAGTTTGGACACCCCTGGTCTACATAAAAATGCCACAACGACCCTCTGCTGGCTTCCCGATGGACTGCATTCTCACATCTATTAATGTGACAATTCAATATTTGTACCCACTTGGCTCCCATTGCAGCCGGTCACCCAGGAGTGGGGTCCCCACATCCGCAGTCCATTCCCAAGGTTTCTTCCTTTTGCTCATTGCGGGTTTTTGAAGTTTTTCCTTGCCCTGATGTGGGATCAGATCAGGGGATATCGTTGTGAGTAAGAGCGATATCAATAAATTGTGATCGATTAAATAAAGATGAAGCGATGATGTTCATGTAAGTCAAGGGTGTCCAAACTTTTTCCACTGAGGGCCGAAAAATCAAAGCAAGCGGGGGCCATTTTGATATTTTTTTATTTTAAAAAACAATATAATATATGTATAAAAAATATACATTTAGGCCTCCACTCAGACTAAACCCAGGGACCCCAAAGGGTTTTGTTAAAAAAAAATATATATAAAAAAATGTGTCATTATTCAGTATTATTATTTTTATTATTATTCAAGTTTTAAATCCATAGATCAACATTAGGTCTGTCTGTCAATATAACGTTTTTAAAGATTTAAGTCGTGTGCTCTTTTTGTCAAAGAAAACCCTGTTTTTTTATGGAAAAAAAACAAAATATGCAACATTTTCACCCAATAACATTTTTAAGTGGAATATTTGAAATTATATAATAATTGGGAGCCTTAACACCATTGATTTTAATTCATTATTATTTTTTGAGCGATGACACTTAAAAACAAATCACACAAAAATTATTAGGGAACCAAAAGGGTCCTTCTCATTAAAATGTTAAAAAATAAATTATACTTTTTTTTTTACTGTTTACTTTCAACACAATAATCTCGAGATCAACTACAGATCTATCCGTCAATTATAAGTTGTATTTTTGTTTATGTTTTTTGTTTGTTCGTTTTAGGCCCTTTAAAAAAAAAAAAAAAAAAGACAGCTCAATTTTTTATATGGCAAACACAAAATATGCAACATTTTCCCAAAAAAATATCTCAAAGTGCAATATTTAATGTGACGTAGTTGGAGCTTTGGATAGGTCAATAATTCATAATAACATTGATTTTCATTCATTATTTTTTTTAAAGAAAGAAACAGCCTGCATGGCAGCTTTGTGTATTAGAGTAAACATTGCAACATTTTCTTGTTACATTTCACCTGTTTGCTCTTTCATACCACTTTTTATGTTTTTAATTTTTTTTAATCGTATTTTAAAATGGGCCGTGGGTCCGTTAAAAAATGACCTGCGGGCCGCAAATGGCCCCCGGGCCGCACTTTGGACATCCTTGTAGGATGTACAATTCAGATTTTTTTTGTTGTCAAATCCGATCATTTTATGGAGACGTTCACATTAAATAAAATGCGATGTCTAATGTGAACGCAATCCGACCCGCATGTGGACATGATGTCCTGTTGTCACACGGAACTAGTGACAACAGTGATTTTGGTACCGGCACCAACATTATTTCGATACTTTAATACTTTTCTAAATAAAGGGCACCACAAAAAATGGCAGTATTGGCTTTATTTTAACACAAAAATCTTACGGGACATTAAACATATGTTTCTTATTGCAAGTTTGTCCTTAAATAAAATAGTGAACATACAAGACAACTTGTCTTTTATTAGTAAGTAAGCAAACAAAGTCTCCTAATTTAGTCTGCTGACGTATGCAGTAACATATTGTGTCATTTCTCATTCTATTATTTTGTCAACATTATTAAGGACAAGTGGTAAAAAATGAATTATTAATCTACTTGTTCATTTACTGTTAATATCTGCTTACTTTCTCTTTCGACATGTTCTATCTACACTTCTGTCAAAATGTAATCATCACTTATTCTCTTGTTGTTTGATACTTTACATTAAGTTTGGATGATACCACAAATTTGGGAATCAGTCCGATACCAAGTCGTTACAGGAGTATACATTGGTCATATTAAAAGTTCTCACGTCTCTCTCAATTTTTTTTAAACGAAAGAAGATGTTGTGATGCCAAAAAATGTCGAAGTGATCATAGTAGTATCGACTACATACGCTCCTGTACTTTGGTATCATTACAGTGGATGTTAGGTGTAGATCCACCCATGGCATTTGTTTACATTTTGACGCCGGTGAGCTACGGTGTGTAGTGAAGCATGTTTAGCTATTAATCGTCCTGCAGGGATGATACTTGTGAGAAACATACTTTATTTGTCACCATGGAGGTGAGGATTAGTGATTTAGAAGTAGCTACAACACTGCCGACTGTGGCTGAACTTTAGCCGCTAGCTAGCTAGCCATGTTTTAAAGCACCTCATCCGGTGGGCGTTTCAGTGTTATAGCTTCACCTTTATCTTTAGTTTTTAAGCCAAAATGCGTCCGTTCTCTTTTTTCTGTCTACACACTGTGTCTGCTTGTAAGTACTCCGTGATTGTGCGCTGCCGAACATGCTCGTCTGCTCCTAAACCAGCAATGACACGACGTGACGACGACGGGTGGGGGGTGGCGGACCGGTACTTTTCAGAGACGGTATATTACCGAATATGATTAATTAGTATCACGGTACTATACCAATACTGTACAACCCAACACGGAAGTAGACATGGCTCCAATTCTAGTAGGTCTTAGTCCTGGCACATTTGTGGCAATTTTGACGATTTTGTGCAATCAAAGTCAACATTTTCTTAACCAAATTATTGCGCAAATTATTGTGGCTCTCTTTGACCTTGGCTTCTTTCCTAAAACAGGGAAAGTAGGTATTGATAAACACACAAGTGCAAATATGCAAGATTGTGGCCAGTGGCTAATTTCAATGTTTCGTCCCTACGGCAGTAATGTCAAACACGTAAGAACAGGACTGCACCAAACGGGACAACAAGGCCATATACAAAAGTAAAACAATAATAATAGAAGATAAGAGACTTATTATACTCTAAAAATGTTGGTCTTACTTAAAAATGCACACATTTAGTTGTATTCAGTGTTAAAAATATTATATGGCTCTCACGGAAATACATTTTTAAATATTTGGCTTTCATGGCTCTCTCAGCCAAAAAGGTTCCCGACCCCTGTACTAAACAGTTTCAATCTAAAGCTTTTTTTTAAAATTAATTTGGGTCACAGGGCTATACTTTTTAAACAGACACAACAGTCTAAAATCTACCAGACATACACTACCGTTCAAAAGTTTGGGGTCACCCAAACAATTTTGTGGAATAGCCTTCATTTCTAAGAACAAGAATAGACTGTCGAGTTTCAGATGAAAGTTCTCTTTTTCTGGCCATTTTGAGCGTTTAATTGACCCCACAAATGTGATGCTCCAGAAACTCAATCTGCTCAAAGGAAGGTCAGTTTTGTAGCTTCTGTAACGAGCTAAACTGTTTTCAGATGTGTGAACATGATTGCACAAGGGTTTTCTAATCATCAATTAGCCTTCTGAGCCAATGAGCAAACACATTGTACCATTAGAACACTGGAGTGATAGTTGCTGGAAATGGGCCTCTATGCACCTATGTAGATATTGCACCAAAAACCAGACATTTGCAGCTAGAATAGTCATTTACCACATTAGCAATGTATAGAGTGTATTTCTTTAAAGTTAAGAATAGTTTAAAGTTATCTTCATTGAAAAGTACAGTGCTTTTCCTTCAAAAATAAGGACATTTCAATGTGACCCCAAACTTTTGAACGGTAGAGTAAATACCTGAATTAAATTAACACCAGACACCGGGTAAAGTATGAAAAAAATACCCCTCCCTTTAATAAAGAAAATGCAAAAATGCTAAAAGTGCAAATTAGTATCTCACGTTTCACAGGAATATAGAGTAAACTCCTACTGTTCAAACCCAGAAACAACAGTATATTATTCACCGGGAATAATTACTTGGAAATAACTCAACTAAAGCCGGCATTCAAATATGCCCTGCGTCGCAGGCCTGTATCGAAACTTATCGGTCACAAAACTTGGCTGAAAGTTCTAAAACGAATAACTTTAGCTATCGCTGTGTCTCGAGCATCACTCTTTCCTCTTCTCTCCCCTACACAAGGTCTCACGTCCCCTTCACGGACCAGAAAAGAATCGGAAAAAACACTTTTCCACAAATACCATATTTTAAATAAAACAAATATGTATTTCAATTTTTTTTTTACCTTTTAACTACGTTTTTAACCAATTTTAATGAACTTTTAACTACGTTTTTAACCAATTTTAATGAACTATCTATTATTTTTATGAATCAATAGATGAGAGAAAATAAATTATCTTTTTAACTTGAACAATGTATCTAATGTACTTTATATTACACATAGATTATTATCCGGGTTACATACGGCTAAGTATACAAATTGGCTGACATTTTTAAATGAAAGAAACTGCTGTTATAAATGTGTCCACTGGATGTCGCAATAGCAATTACTTTTATCCCATGACTTCAGAAGGGGCGAAGCTATGTGTCGTGATAACATAAGAGAACAGCGGCATATTTACACTGCTTATAAGTGATAGTATGCAAAGTGTGAATTGTTACGTCCATGCCTTGATTGTCAGAGATGTTGTTGGACAATGTAACCTGTGACATTTTTACCCAAATAAACGCTTGTTACAATCTGTACATTTTGCGTTGTACTTATGACTGGGGATACATTTTCTGGGCACACATAAAAATGCTGCAATATTATGCATCTCCTAACGTCTTAATGAGTCCAAATTCACAAGCTTCGATGAAGATGATGCTACATCAGGGGTGTCCAAAGTGCAACCCGGGGGCCATTTGCGGCCCGCAGCTAATTGTTTACCGGCCCGCCACACATTCTGCAAAAATTGCAAAATTGATAATGTTGCAAAAATTTAAAAAAAACATTTAAAAAAAGTGGAATGAAGTGAAATCTAACAAGAAAAAGTTGCAATGTTGACACAAAGCTGCCATGCAGGCTGTTTTTTTTTTGTCTTTGTTTATTTTTCTTTTTTTTGCCTTTGCTAAAAAAAAAAAAAAAAAAGACTAAAAATCTGTTATAATGAATTATTACTTAAAAAATATCACTTTAAAATGTTTTATGTGGAAAAAAATATTGCATGTATTGTGTGGTTGCCATATAAAAACATCAAAGTTTTATTTGACAAAAGAGCATAAAACAAACAAAATAATAGTTCAAACGTAAAATCGACAGATACATCTGAAGTTGATCTTGTAATTTAAGTGTTAAAAGTAAAAAAAAAACTAATAAAAATGTATCACTTTATGAGTGGGGGACCTTTTGCATCCCAAATATATTTAGTAGGATTTTATTTAAATTTTCACTGTGATTACTCAAAAATATTAAAGACTTAAAATCAATGGTGTCCTGCATTATTGATCTTTTAAGGCTCTAATTACTAAATACTGCATATTTCAGTTTTACTATAAAAAAAGAAAGTTGTCTTTGACAGAAAACTTTTTCTTTTTTAAACTTTATATCAACCTCAAGTTGATATAGAGATTTACTGTAAGCGTTAAATAAATAATAATAATAATAATTTGACTTATTTTTAACAGTTTAATGACTGAGACCCTTTATAGTCCCCGGGAGCCCCAAAGGTTGAAAAAAAAAAAATCCATATATTTTGTTAAGGTTTGAAAATGAAAAATATCAAAATGGCCCCCGCATGCTTAAATTTTTCCGTGTATGGCTCTCAGTGGAAAAAGTTTGGACACCCCTGTGCTACATACTGTATGTACAGAATAAACTACATGTCAGTACATCAGTTGAGGAAAATGACTAAATGACATTAATAACATCCTGTAATTAAATTGTTATATTATTATCCATTTTATCTTCTGATAGGTTAAAAATTAACACCAATGGGTGTTACGTTGGGGTCGCATCTTTCTGCGGGGTGGTTCTCCCGGGATGCAGACGGACAACTCCGGATGAAAGCGTGAGGTAGGAGATGATTTATTTCTAATAAATCATACACCGTAGATACAAGCAGACAAAAACAAAACAAAAGGAAAACGTGCCGATCTCACAGGAAGCTAATGTAACCACTTGGAACAGGAATCAAGAGCTAGAAAACATGAATATCCACGTAACCGTTGCATTCAGCAAACAATGAAGCCAGACTGAGCGTGGCGAGAAAGGTGAATAAATAGCCCTCTGATTAGTGCTCGACAGCAGGTGAGCGTGCCGACCACTAACCAGAGGCAGGTGAACCCAATTAGTACCCAAAGGAACCAAAACAAACCCAGGAGGTGCACAAAACAGGAACGAAGGGAATCCAAAACTAACAGAACATAACTAAACAAAACATGATCTAGGCCACGGATCATGACAATGGGAGCATTTTAAAACTCTGCAAGACTCAATTCCACCTATTTGACTGATGAACATTATCACGTAATATATTCAGAAAGGATAAATAACGTCAAGTGAAGATAGAATACTGTCAACTGCGCAATGTAAGTGTAAACAAATTTGGATTTGTACATTTTCAGAATGTGCTTGGTCTATTTTTTAACAACGAAAACAATCTAAAATTGTTTATTTTGGCCTGTTTTCTGCTCATTTGTCCACTACTTATTTTGAAACCATCTATTTTGGCAAAAAAATGAAGACGCTTGTCGCTTTTTGATGACGTATTTGGTGAACGTGACAAAAACGTAATATTAAATATTTGACTCACTGACACTGCAGATCAAACCAACATACTTGTATACATTTGTCAAAACAAAACACTCTCACATTCTTAATGAAAATATGAAGTGTTTTGTCTCTTTTTGGCATGGGTACTTTATTATACATCACAACTTATTATACACACAGTACACACACTCATACAGTATATACAGTTGCGATCAAAAGTCTACATACACTTGTAAAGAACATAATGTCATGGCTGTCTTGAGTTTCCAAAAATTTCTACAACTCTTATTTTTTGTGATAGAGTGATTGGAGCACATACTTGTTGGTCACAAAAAACATTCATGAAGTTTGGTTCTTTTATGAATTTATTATGGGTCTACTGAAAATGTGACCAAATCTGCTGGGTCAAAAGTATACATACAGCAATGTTAATATTTGGTTACATGTCCTTGGCAAGTTTCACTGCAATAAGGCGCTTTTGGTAGCCATCCACAAGCTTCTGGCAAGCTTCTGGTTGAGTTTTTGACCACTCCTCTTGACATAATTGGTGCAGTTCAGCTAAATTTGTTGGTTTTCTGACATGGACTTGTTTCTTCAGCCTTGTCCACACGTTTAATTCAGGACTCTGGGAAGGCCATTCTAAAACCTTAATTCTAGCCTGATTTAGCCATTCCTTTACCACTTTTGACATGTGTTTGGGGTCATTGTCCTGTTGGAACACCCAACTGCGCCCAAGACCCAACCTCCGGGCTGATGATTTTAGGTTGTCCAGAAGAATTTGGAGGTAATCCTCCTTTTTCATTGTCCCATTAACTCTCTGTTAAGCACCAGTTCCATTGGCAGTAAAACAGGCCCAAAGCATAATACCACCACCACCATGCTTGACGGTAGGAGTAGTGTTCCTGGGATTAAAGGCCTC
>NC_084738.1:55763877-55851377 GCF_033978785.1 Entelurus aequoreus | reverse complement strand
CATTTGTTGCCACTTCAAATCATCAAAATTAAATGAAATAAACATTTGAATGCATCAGTCTGTGTGCAATGAATAAATATAATGTACAAGTTACACCTTTTGAATGCAATTACTGAAATAAATCAAGTTTTTCAAAATATTCTAATTTACTGGCTTTTACCTGTATATATATATATATATATATATATATATATATATATATATATATATATATATGTATATATATATATATATATATATATATATATATATATATATATATATATATATATATATATATATAATATATATATATATATATATATATATATACATACATATATATATATATATATATATATATATATATATATATATATATATTATATATATATATATATATATGTATATATATATATATATAAAGCGCTTTACATTGTGAAACCCAATATCTAAGTTACATCTAAACCAGTGTGGGTGGCACTGGGAACAGGTGCGTAAAGTGTCTTGCCCAAGTACACAACGGCAGTGACTAGGATTGCAGAAGCAATATATATATATACACACACACACAACACACACACACACACACACACACACACACACACACACACACACACACACACACACATACATACTGTATATATATATATATATATATATATATATATATATATATATATATATATATATATATATTATATATATATATATATATATATAAAATACACACACACACACACACACACACACACACACACACACACACACACACACACACACACACACACACACACACACACACACACACACACCGGCCCCCAGATGCATTTTTCCTGACCAATGTGCCCCCCCGAGTCAAAATAAGTGCCCATGTCTGCATTAGTTCAATGTTTTGCATTTCTTGTCCTGCTAACTGCTTTCTTGTGCATTTTGGTTGAGTGCTTGTACCTTTGTTTGTGATACTCTGCATGGTACCTACTAAAAAGAGCACTTAACCTGCACATCGCCTACCTTCTCTGCATCATGCCAACATCCATGACATGCGGGACCATGACAGTATGTACTTATTTATCTAAACTCGGTGTCATTTTCAACACCTGTAAAGCATTTGGAACGTGTTCAAACTTTTTTAAATCCTGAATGCACACCGCCTACCTTCTCTGCACCCTGTGATCATCCTAACAACCATGAGATGCGGAACCATGACAGTTTTTTTCTTATTTATCCCGACTCAGTGTCATTTTCAACACCTGATCAGCATTTGGAATATGTTCAAACTTTTTTTATTTTTTTATCTTGAATTGTTTGCATAATTGGTGAGCTAATGAAGCACACAGGTCATGTCACATGTCAGCACATGCCCCAATAATTGTGAGTAACAATATATTTTGCATGCTCATTATTTGATCAAAATAAAAAAAATCACGAGCACTGATAAGTAAATAAATAATCTTACATAATTCATATTCCAGTCGAATGATCCTTCGAAAGGGCTGAATTTGAGTTTAATGTTTTTGTCCACTTGCGATCACTACAATTTAAGTCTGCATATGAATCTGATACCAAACTGAAAGGTAAAGTTTATCAAACATGAAAAATGTATATGTGAAATACAAAAATATATACAACCAGCAATAAAGCCTCATTTTCAGGAGACACCTCATTGGCTCTCGTGCAGACACAGGTAGTGCAATGCAGAGCTTTTAATTCATTCATAAATTGGGATAGCAACATAATGTACACTTCACATGTACGGCATGGTCTTTTACATTAAAAAAACTGAAGTAATGACACTACTTACATCCTTACAACGGTTGTAACTACCATGTCTGTTTATCTATGTGCAAGAACACTGTAAGAACAGGCTAACCCAGGGGTCGGCAACATAACATGTTGAAAGAGCCATATTGGACCAAAAATACAAATTACAACTATGTTTGGGGCCGCAAAAAGTTAAAAGCCTTATGTAGGTGTTATAATGAAGGCAACACATTAGGTAAGTGTCTCAGAGGGTTACATAACTCCTGGAAATGACCGGCCTAAAACTGCCAAAAGTATAAATGTGTGTGTCCAAGTTAAAGGAAAGGACAGGCTGTCTTCTTCTAATTGATTTATTACAATCTTTGTAACGTTTGCTGTGGTCTGGAACAACATGGTAACGTTTGCTGTTGTCTGGAACAACGTGGCACACAATTAGAAATGCAGCAATATTACATACAGATCATGTGTCATGAGACATGCAAATATAAATTAAATACACAGAGGACAGTGTTTCCCATAAACCGCCAAGATACCTGTGGCGGTGGGGGTGTGGCTATGAACGTGGCTATGGGCGTGGTCACCATGACATCATCGAGCAATTTGCATAATTTACTACAATGATATGATTTTCTCTAAAAAGGCTCAAAAAATGATATACTTACTAATTAATAATAACAGTTTTTTTTAAACGTTCATCTATCCATCCAGCCATCCATTTTACAATATAATTACAACACTTTATGTACATATTTATATACAGATTTGAACAATAAGTTATTCACTGAAATATATTTATTAATTGTGGTTCTTACAAAAATATATCTTATAAAATATAAAAGCTAAATTGTCTCTTAAAGCTCTGTCCCTTTAATTAGTGCATACTAAATAATTAAACTTTAGCGTACTACTACAACCATATTATTTACCAGCAACATAAAGTGAAACAGAGGCAGAGGTGTCCTGCCACAGTCAGTAACAAATAACAGAAAACAGTAGTGGTGGTAGATAGACACAAAGCTTCATCAAACATCTGATCCACTGAACAAAGAGCTCCAAAAATCTTGATCCTACATTTCTCTTTTGTAAAGTAAATCTGAACAGGCGATATGGGCATCTACATCAACTATGTGATTTTCCTGAGAAGCTGGACAGGACAAAAAATAAAAAATAAATAAATAAATAAATAAATTAAAAAATAAATTAAAATAAATAAAAAATCTATTCGTGGCGGCCTTAATTCTTTCGTGGTGGGCCGCCACAAATAAATGAATGTGTGGGAAACACTGGAGGACATAAGTAAAGGAAATTAAATGAACTCAAATATACCTACAAACGAGGCATAATGATGCAATATGTACACACAGCGAGCCTAAATAGCATGTTAGCATGGAATATTAGCACTCCACGTAAGTCAATAACATCAACAAAGCTCACCGTTGTGCATTCACGCACAGCATAAAACGTTTGGTGGACAAAATGAGACAGAGAAGGAGTGGCATAAAACACGTCTTTCTGTGTCAGCGTCAGAGAAAGTTTTAAACGTAAACCAACTACGGTGAGTTCAAGAACCGCCAAAACTAGTAGGACAAACCGGCGCTGACCAAAAACTGTCATCAGTGAAGCATAAATACAAACATATTAAACAGTGGGCTTTCTAACAATAAGGAAGGTTTGTGTTATGTTTGTCCTCCTACAGAAACATTATTAAAACAACAAATATATATTTCCCCTATCTTTTTCCATTTTGAAAAATCTCCAGGGAGCCACTAGGGCGGTGCTAAAGAGCCGCATGCGGGTCGAGAACCGCGGGTTGCTGACCCCCAAAGTCAATCTCGATGTGTTTTTTCGCATGGTCGGGTTAGAACTTTCAACCCTTCTCAAATAGTAGGGCTGAGGCAGCCCTCGGGACCTTGGGCATCATGTTTCAAACCCCACTTCAAAAAGCTGTGCACTTAAAACATGCTCATAGTAGCCATCAATCTTGACATTTCATCCATTAAAAAAAATCTGCACAAATTGTTGCTTTCATTTTTGTTTGCAGGTTAAAGTGTCTCCAGAGTTAAGGTTGCTGATCAATTTGAATCAATTGCTTTTTGAGTGTCCGCCCTGAGATCGGTAGGTTGAGTTCAAACCCCGGCCGGGTCATACCGAAGACTATAAAAATGGGACCCATTACCTCCCTGCTTGGCACTCAGCATCAAGGGTTGGAATTGGGCGTTAAATCACCAAAAATGATTCCCGGGCGTGTCCACCGCTGCTGCCCACTGCTCCCCTCACCTCCCAGGAGGTGAACAAGGGGATGGGTCAAATGCAGAAGACAAATTTCACCATGTGTGTGTGTGTGACTATCATTAGTACTTTAACTTTTTTAACTTTTAACTTCATTTATTTTTGTTTTTTAGTATCAAATGGCTGAAGATGGTCTAAAAAAAGGTTTATAATTTTAATAAGGGTTTTTTATTTTTTTTATTTAAGGCATATGGATGCACTTTAAATTGTTTCTGTTACAGACTAAAAAACAACACATTTAATTGGATTAAAAGCCTAATTGGGAAAAAAAATGCTTCTTGTAAACACGCCATTCGGAATATTCTGACCCGATCACAAACGTTCGGATCAAAATTTCACTTCAATCGAGACGGGTGGTTTAGGCCAAAGGTCATTCGGGTTGTAGCGCATGAAAACACATCTTCTGAAATTCGTGTGAGAAGTATCCTCCTCTTAGATGTCAGCTTTACTTTGGTGGTGGAGCGGTGACTAAATTGAATAGTCTCAGAATGAAGCGATTGTCTTGCTGTTGTCTCCCCTCATTCAACATGCACAGAAGTAGCGTCCTATACTGTTGAGTTTGTTGCTTTAAAACGAGACTAGCAAAAACAAAAGTATGGTATGAGTGTCATGTGTCGATGTAACAATAAAAGAAGGGGCCCGGTTGTCTTTCTGTCTTGCCTCTTGGTGAGGGCGGTCGCATTTTTCTCCGCTCCCTCCTTCCCTGCTTGCTTTCTTCGTTTTGTCCTGTCTGAACTTTTTTGAAGCCTCTTTCTTTGCACTGTCCTCAAATCTAAACATTAAACATGGATATGATCAGCTGGACTCTCGACGCAATTGACAAAGTCTTTTCGACAAGGAAAAGAGGCTCGGGGGGAGCCTGGCTGTCCTGATGGAACCATTGCTGCGGGGTACGTGAGAGACTCCTGGGATAAATGGAGAATCATGTGCCTCTCAGTCCTTTCCATTGAGGACGTGGAAGACATCTACCTATTTGGAACAGTGATCGCGGGGCACCTGCTGATTGGGCTGGGCATTGCTCTGGTGTATCGTCAAATTCGGAAGACGATGGCAGCCACTCAAGGAGCCCAACGGCTGTTTGTCGCAATGGAAGGATCGGGTCGGGCTGTGGGAACACAGACTGTGGCGATTTCTGATCTGAATCGCAAAATGGATCTCATCATGGAGAAGCTTGCTGAGAAGGAGAATTAAATTGAATTTGAAAGAACCAGCACGGACACAGAGCAGGCAAGTCATTGTTTTGACTGCTCGAAGAAAACAACATCCTAATCTACGATTTGACTCCCTCGAATGGCCTTGACGCAGGAACAGGGTGTTCTGAAAAACTCCCCCGAGGACTCCTCAACGACGGACGCTTTTGACCTTCCTTTTTTTCAATAACACCTGGTGTCGAACTTTGAGATCGGCCCCAGTCCACAAAAACATTTCAACATCTCACCCAAGTTAATTGGGCATACATGCACGCACCCGCCCCTTCCCCAATCAACGCCTTCACCACTGCTTAATTCCTCTTTGGGGTTGTGGATGGCTGAGTAGCGCTTTATAGCGGCAGCCGGCCTCCAAGGCCCCAAATCCCCCCCCTGCTGCGAGTTGTTGTGATTATATGTATCATGTTTATGTGTGCTATGCTATGTGAGGTTTTGTCCTTGGACTCAGTCTGGACCCCTCCCAAGGGTCCAGCCTTAGACTGATATTTTTTTTACTCTTCCCCCCTTTCCATATATCACCTTTTTCCCACCTTTTTTAAGGAGCGCTGTAAGTGGCTGATCCGTTGGCGGTCCCGTCTTGTCCCCCTGTAACGTATGTCTGCTCTTAGTGGGACTGTGCCGAAAATTTAATTTCAGTTCTTATGTGTCTTGTACATGTTAAAGAATGGACAATAATAAAGCATCTTGAATCTTGAATCTTCCTAACAAGCTTTTTCAAAAATATATTTGTTGTTTTAATAAATAGACTAATAGACTGTATTTACATTATTCACATGTGAATAATGCTGTATAATAGACTGTATTTATTTTATTAACATGTAAACAATACCTAAGTGTTTATTGTTTATTGTGAGCGAACTGTGGTGCAGAATTTCCCCCAGGGATCAATAAAGTACTTTCTATTCTATTCTATTCTATTCTATTCTAACAAGCTGTTTTATTCACGACTTTACAGCTACTCCAAGTGCTAACTGCTAGCGTCAAACACATACACAGAATGTAGTATCAAAAAGACCCGCCGCAACCCGTACATAGTCACACAAAAAAAAAAAAACACAGAACAGCTCAATTTTAAAAAGAGGTAAAACAAAAGTAGTGAACAGAGGGAAAAAAGGTTAAATAAATACCGTGATAAAGTCGGACAAGCAGAAATGCACAAAGCCGGCACCCGCAGTGAGCAAACTTGTCCAAAAAGATGGCGCCATAGCACAAATAACAACACACCTTTCCGTTTGGTGGGTTCTGCGCATGTCAAAGTAAAGTATTCGGATTTAAAATGTGATGCATGAAAATGCACGTCTCAATCAGATAATTTTTTTTCGGGGTCTTTGTATACAATAACATTCTAATCCGAATGATGTCAGATTAAATAAATGTTGTCCATGTACGCGTGGCTACTGTTAATAGACTTAGACTTCCTTTTTATTGTCATTCAAATTTGAACTTTACAGTACAGATAAGAACAACATTTTGTTACATTAGCTCATGGATAAAAAAGCAATAAGGTGCATATATAAATAAATAAATAGGTTACTGTACAGATAAATATATTGCACTTTTTCACATGCATTTATGGATGAATGTTATATTGTCTTTTTTATTCCAGCGAGTTAATCCATTTTGGGGGGAGTTGAAGGGATGATTTAATTATGATGCGTTCAAGAGTCTTACGGCCTGAGGGAAGAAGCTGTTACAGAACCTGGAGGTTCTGCTTCGGATGCTGCGGAACCTCCGTCTAGAGTCCAGCAGATAATAAATTCATTATTAGTTTCTAACTTGATATATATTTCTTACGCCTTTTTGGTTTCTTTCATATGAATAAGGAAACAATGTGATGCAGAGATGTACTTATATCAATTTTATAGACAAATGATACTATCTATAATCGTGTACAGTGTGGACTTCTAATGGTTCCTTCCTGCAGAGTAAAAAGCTTTTCGCAAAGCTTCCATTGTCTCCAACCACTTCTTTGAACCTGATAATGACTTTACCGGTCTAATGTGACAATCGCAGTCACCAGATCTCAGTCCAGGAGAACCTTTGTGTGTCAAAAGTGTCATCTTTGCTAAAATTAAATAGGACGGCCCGGATGGGTAATGAGGATGTTACTTTTACCAAATGCATAATGAAGCATGTCTTATCCTGAATATAAGAAGATTGCAAAGCTTTATATCAGTATTGCTTGTCTGCTGCTGTGAACCGGACCCGGGAAGAGGTGGGAGGGTACTGACACCACTATCACCCCCCCTCTCCTGCGTCGACCTTGAACTGCGAGAAAGGGAGACGGCGGGATTGGATCACACCCAAACCTGAGCGGTCACCTGTCGTCAACAATCAGCACCGCGTACTCTCTTCAAAAGGCGCTTGCGACGCAGGGAATCTCAGGTGTCAGAGCAGCAGCAGGAGGAACAGGCGGACTCAGGACTTAATCAAGTTCAATCTGAGATGGATTTGGTTGCAGTCACATGACCATGAATCACATTGTTTGGCCACAATGTCAAAGTATCTTTGTTATCTTTTCTCTTTTTATGAGTAACTTTCACTGTCATCGTTAAGGGGTGCATTCAGGAAGACCTAACAAGTGTGGTGATCTCTCAAAATGGCCAGGATGACCCTTTGGGTCAGACCTGCCGTGTCTCTCATCGACCCGCATAAGGTAATCCAAATCAGAAGATAAAAATTCAAATACAATATCTTTATACAAAACCCAAAACCAGTGAAGTTGGCACGATGTGTAAACACATTTCTGGGTGTTGTTGATAAATGGCTATGGCTTTACATAGTAGAGTTTTAACTTGTACTTACATATGAAGCAACCAACTGTAGTTACTGACAGTGGTATTCTGAAGTGTTCTTGAGCCCACATGGTGTTTTTGATGCAATACCGCCTGAGGGATCGAAGGTCACGGCCTTGCCGTTTACGTGCAGTGATTTCTCCAGATTATCAGAAACTTTTCATGATATTACGGACCGTAGATGATGAAAACCCTAAATTCCTTGCAATAGCTGGTTGATAAATGTTGTTCTTAAACTGTTGGACAATTTGCTCACGCATTTGTTCACAAAGTGGTGACCCTCGCTCCATCCTTGTTTGCGAATGACTGAGCAATGCATGGAAGCTGCTTTTATACCCAATCATGGTACCCGCCTGTTCCCAATTAGACTGTTCACCTGTGGGATGTTCCAAATAAGTGTTTGATGAGCATTCCTCAACTTTCTCAGTCTTTTTTGCCCCTTGTGCCAGGTTTTTTGAAACATGTTGCAGGCATCAAATTCCAAAAAATAACAAAGTTTACCAGTTCGAACATTGAGTTGAGTTTGAGTTTATTTGGAACATGCATGCATACAACATGATACATCACAATTTCCAGTTTCTCTATTCAACATGTTCGAAAAGGGGTAGGAAGAAGCAGAGTTTATTTAATCCTACCCCTTTTCCTTTACATAGCAGTTGCTAAATCTTTTGTTCACTTCCTGTTCTCAATGTACTCACAATATACTCTATAAGTAATAACAATAAAAATTAAAAAAATAAATACATAAATAATACTTGGTGAAGTAAGTTAAATTTCATATGGTGAGATGAGTAAGATTATCTTGAAAATTAATGGATGAATGAGATAAATTCAGAATGTTTATCATGGTTCTTCTTTTTTGTACTTTGTAAACACTTTAAGTTTGAAGAGTTTCTTGAAGTGGATCATATTAGTACATTGTTTGATTTATTTGCTTAATCCATTCCATAATTTAATTACACATACTGATATACTGAAGGTCTTTGGTGTTGTATGTGCGTACAAATGTTTTAAATTACATGTTTCTCTAAGATTATATTTTTCCTCTTAGGTCTTTATTGTCATTGCACAAGTACAACGAAACTTTGTTTTCAGCACAAACTCGTTCAAGATTAGACAAACAAACAGTGTACAGAGTTACAGAACAGGAACGCTGATGGGTCGCCACAAGGCACCCTGTAATCAATCAATCAATCAATCAATCAATGCCTTTATTGTCATTGTCATAATAACACTTAAGTCATACATGTCAACGAGATTTTGTTTGAGCTTTGTCCAGCGGCATAGAAACTGCATTGAAGTGCAGGTTGACCATAGTTCACAGTTTAGCATTGTCAGGAAGATGGCGAATAGAGGGGGTGTGGGGGTGGGAACAGTCAGATGTCTGATGGGTGTTACGTTGATGTTGCAGCAATTCAGTGTCCAGAGCACAATTATTGAGGTGGTGAAGAGTGAGGTAATGAGATGGTCCGGGGCAGCAAAGGGGCAGGCTGTTCATTTAGCAGTCTCACAGCCTGGGGATACAGACTCTGAGACATTCTGGTGGTCCTGGCGCGAATCGATCTATACCTTCTTCCAGAGGGTAGCAGGTTGAAGAGGCCATGTGCTGGGTGGTATCTGTCCTTCAGGATGTTGTGTACTCGCTTTAGGCAGCGAGTTGTGTACATGGCACTCATCTCTGGGAGTATTGTCCTTGTAATTTTCCCCGCCGCTTTAACCACTCGCTGGAGGGCCTGTTGATTCGCTTTAGTGCAACTAGCAAACCACACTAAAAGGCTGTAAGTGAGGACACTGCTGATGGCACAGTTGTAAAAGTTAACCATTGATTTCTGCGGAATGTTTGCGCATTTTAGTTTCCTCAAAAAAAAAAGACGTTGTTGGGCCTTTCCGACTGTAGAAGTAGTGTTAATGTCCCAGCATAGATCTTCTGTTATGTTCACCCCTAAGAATTTGAAATGCTTGACCCTTTCTACTAGATTGTTATTAATTAAAAGTGGAGGGTGTTTGCTCTGCCCTTTCCTGCGGAAGTCTACAATTAGTTCTTTGGTTTTGTTAGTGTTAAGAACCAAGTTGTTGTTAGCACACCATGAAGCCAGCTGTTGGACCTCTGCATTGTATGCGGTCTCATCATTGTTGCTGATGAGCCCAAGTACTGTGGTGTCGTCGGCATATTTGACAGTGAGATTGGATGTTGAAGAGGCTATACAGTCATGTGTGAAGAGGGCGAAGAGCACAGGGCTTAGCACACAACCCTGTGGAGCACCGGTGTTGATGGTGAGCGTGGCAGAAATGTGCTCGCCTATTTTCACATACTGAAAAAGAATGGTAAAAGATGGGAAAAAGGTAAACGCTGGGGAAGGATGAGTAAAAAAAAATAAAATACAATCTAGATTGGGCTCCTAAGGGGGCCCATTCTGGAGTGGGGAAAAAACCTCCATAGCAAAGCACATATACATATTACAACGTACATCCCGAGATATCTAGCAACAGAGGGGAGGGAGTGGGGGGCCATGGTGGCAGGCTGCAGCTCTCAGGCGCTGCCCATCCGTCCATTACCCCTATGGGATTTGCGTCAAGGGCGTTGGATTGGGGGTGGGGTATGTGTGTGTGGCCTATATTTTTTGTGGATGCATGTGTGTGTGTAAGCCTGCAGTGTGTCTCTGTTCCGCGGCCTTGATGTTGTGCAGCCGATAGTCAGTCCAAAGTCAACAACAACAGGTGTGTGTCCATGAGAGACAAGAAGGGAGTGTGTTGTGTCTTCGCCGCACTGTCCTTCGGGAGAGTCTCGAAGCCAGGGAAACAATCCAAGTTAGAATGTTTTGTATGCGAGTGAAAATAAAATGTGCTTTTCACTCTAAATTGTCTATGACTGATACTCAAAATCCTGCGGGGCAGACAGTCCGATGTGATCCAAATCACAAGAGTGTCCACAGCTCTTCCCGCATCCACCAACCATTTGTGGCAGCTTTGGGGTACTTTGAAGACTGCCAGCAACTTCCAATTTGTCGACAAACCAGAGCAACGCTTACTCCAATCAGCAGATGTCCTGTTGTCATAATTCCGAATAAGTAGATATCTTCATGTCCTCGACTGAAGGGTCGCCAGGCACGCGGCACTCATTCTTCTCCCAAGAGTCCGTCGTGTGTCCAGCAACAACCGCTCCGTCACGACAAGCAGGTTCCCCCAAACCCAAGATCTTGTCAATTTCGTTGAGGCCAGTTAAATAGTTCCAATGTTTAGATTTGGAGAGCAGTGCAAAAAGAGGCAACAACAAAGTTAAGACAAGACAAGACAAAGAAGCAAGCAGGAGAGATAAGGGAGAGGAAAGGGGAGCGTCTGCCCTCGATGAGTGCCAGTGAGAAAGGCTCTTTTGTTGAGAAGAATTGTTGTATATTCTTGGGCAGCAGATTATAGTTTGCTTTGGGTGTAATTTTAGCTGTTTGCAAATTCACTATGTCGTGGAATTTCAGTATTTTTGATTCAATACATAAGGGGTATGTATTTTCTCTATATCCAATATTATGTATTATTCCAATTGATCTTTTTTGTAACACCGTTAATGAACGAAGTGTACTTTTGTAGTTATTTCCCCATATTTCTACACAATAACTCAGATATGGTAACACTAGCGAGCAGTAGAGAATATGGAGTGATTTTTGGTCTAGAACATGTTTTGCTTTATTCATTATTGACATGTTTCTTGCTACTTTATGTTGTATATTTTTTTACATGAGATTTCTAGTTCAATTTATCATCAATCATTATACCTAGAAATTTGGTTTCATTTACTCTTTCAATTTCTATTCTGTCTATTTGTATTTGTGTTTGACTTTCTCTTCTACTGTTACCAAATAGCATTATTTTAGTTTTACCGAGATTCAAAGATATTCTGTTTTTGTCAAACCATCTTTTTAATTTGTTAATTTCTTCTGTCATTATTTGTATTAGCTTCTGTGTGTTGTCTCCTGAACAAAACGCTGTTGTATCATCCGTAAATAATACTAACTTTAAATCTTTTGTAACTTTACAAATGTCATTTTTATAGACATTGAACAATTTTGGTCCTAGTATTGATCCCTGAGGTACACCACAGGATATATTTAGCGTTGTACACGTGTGTTCGCCTAGCTCACGTATTGTTTCCTGTTCGTTAAATAACTTCTAATCCAGTTCAAGACCAAACCTCTGATGCCATACCGTTCTAGTTTTTTGATGAAAATATTGTGATTAATTGTGTCAAATGCTTTAGTTAGATCAGTGGTTCTTAACCTTGTTGGAGGTACCGAACCCCACCAGTTTCATATGCACATTCACTGAACCCTTCTTTAGTGAAAAATAAAAAACATTTTTATTTTTTTTTCAAATTCAAGACAAAAGTTATATGTTTTTTTTACTAGTGCACAAAATGAACCGTGCATGAACATCACCTTGTTCAAAGAACAAGACCAACACAGTGCATGAACTCCCAACAAATTACACAACTGCAAATCAGATGTAAAATTAGAGGGAACATTGTTTGGGGGTATCCATAATACTTAGACTTAGACTTCCTTTTTATTGTAATTCAAATTTTAACTTTACAGTACAGATACACCGATAGGGAGAAGTTTATTTACACGATTGATTGATTGATTGATTGATTGATTGATTGATTGATTGATTGATTGATTGAGACTTTTATTTGTAGGTTGCACAGTGAAGTACATATTGCGTACAATTGACCACTAAATGGTAACACCCGAATAAGTTTTTCAATTAATTTTTTTCAATTGTTTAATTAGGTCGGGGTCCACGTTAATCAATTCATGAGTCTGGTGTGTCTTGACCGCTGCGGCGGAGGATCTGCCGAACCCCTGAGGCCGACTCACCGAACCCCTAGGGTTCGATCGAACCCAGGTTAAGAACCACTGAGTTACATCCATCAACACTGCTGCCGCACAGTTTTTACTATCTATTCCATTGGTAATTTCTTCTGTTATTTCAATTAAAGCCATCGAAATTGAAACATTAGCTTTGTATCCATATTGGTTCTCAGCGAGTATTCTATTTTTGTTTGTGAAACTCTCTAATCTGTTATTGAACAGTTTTTCAATGATTTTAGAAAATTGTGGAAGTAAAGAAACAGGTCTATAATTTGTAAATTGGTGTTTGTCTCCAGTCTTATAAATTGGTGCAACTTTAGCTATTTTCATTTTGTTTGTGAATTTACCTGTTTGAAATGATAGGTTACTAATATACATTAATGGTCCTGAGATCTCTTCAATAACATTTTCTATCGTTTCCATATCAATTCCATTACAATCAGTTGAAGTCTTAGATTTGCATTTTTTCACGATTTTAACTATTTCCTCCTGTGTCACATTATTGAGGAACATTGAGTTGGGATTCCTCTCTATGGTATCATTATAGTCCTCATTTGGAAACTGGGTCTTGAATCCTTTCCTCCAATTTTGGTCCACTCTTTACGAAGTCATTATTGAAGCTTTTAACTACTTCCTTTATGTTGTCATTATTTTTGTTTCCGTCTGAGAAGTATTGGGGGTAAACCCTCAGTGCCATTTTTAATAATGCTATTGAGGACGCCCCATGTTGCTCTCATATTGTTTTTGCTCCTGTCTAATAATTGACTGTAAGATTATTTTCTACATATTCGTGGTATGTTAGATAGATTGTTTTTATACTTTTTGTACCTATTTTCTGCCTCTGTAGTTATTTGTGTTATACATGTTCTATATAATGTATTTGTGGAGGGGGGCGTGGCCTGCGGGCCTGCCGCGGAACGGAGTGTGCCAGGACCGGCCTCGAAGACAGCGACAGGTGCGTAGATGGCCCAGGTGGCCCTTGTTATCTAATCAACTGTCGCCCTTTATTAGCAGCAGCCGGGAGGAGAGAAGTAGTTGGATTTTCAGCAAAGTAGAGACACTTTGCTGAAAAGCAAAAGCCTCTGCACATTTTATGAAAATAAAACAGTGTTATACCCTGAATTCCTGGCTCTCCTGGCAGTGTGTGGTGGTCCAAAGAACCGACTAGAGGGCAACCTCTACAGTATTCTTCTTATTACAAGCATTTTTTAAATCCATTAAATATTAAATATCTTGTCTTTGCAGTGTATTCAATTAAATATAGGTTATAAAGGATTTGCAAACCATTGTAATCTGTTTTTATTTACCATTTACACAACATGCCAACTTCACTGGTTTTGGGTTTTGTACATCCGTAGCCTGCGTATGTAGATCCCTGTGTGCGCACATCTTCACTTTCACGCCATTTGTGAGTTTTCTCACAACAATGACGGCTGCAGAATGAATACTTTTTAAGATTAGATGGTAGGGCTGTGCGATTATATGATCGTGATTAATTTCAGTTCGATAATGGTGATCAGCTGTTACCACAGTAGTAAACAGTAGGGAAGATACACGCTCAGTATTATCCTGCATGGAAAAATCCACCTCTATTGACCATGAGCATGTGTGTCTGTGAATGTGTATTTGTACACTTCTGTGTGTTTGTGTGAAAGTGTGTCCGTGTGCGCGACCATCTCGTTCCACCGTTGCGTCTCCTCACTATGTATTTAATGTCCAATAGCATTGTGCCTCTTCCCATTACACAGCGGGAAGTGCAGCCGAGAAGAAGAGAACAAAGAAATATGACTCACACTAGCATAGAAGTGGAAACATTTTTAAAGGCCTACTGAAACCCACTACTACCGACCATGCAGTTTATATATCAATGATGAAATCTTAACATTGCAACACATGCCAATACGGCCGGGTTATATTAGTAAAGTGCAATTTTAAATTTCCCGCAAAATATCCTGCTGAAAACGTCTTGGTATGATGACGTTTGCGCGTGACGTCACGGATTGTAGCGGACATTTTGGGACACCAATGTGGCCAGCTATTAAGTCGTCTGTTTTCATCGCAAAATTCCACAGTATTCTGGACTTCTGTGTTGGTGAATCTTTCTCAATTTGTTTAATGAACAATGAAGACAGCAAAGAAGAAAGCTGTAGGTGGGAAGCGGTGTGTTAGCGGCCGGCTGCAGCAACACAAACACGTAGCCGGTGTTTCATTGTTTACATTCCCGAAATATGACAGTCAAGCTTTACCATTGGCCTGTGGAGAACTGGGACAACAGAGACTCTTACCAGGAGGACTTTGAGTTGGATACGCATGCTTGTGGAGAACTGGGACAACAGAGACTCTTACCATGAGGACTTTGAGTTGGATATGCGCTACCGTGAGTACGCAGCTGCGGCTTCCAAACATTTGATCGCTTGCCCGTACGTGCGTGCCGCTATGTGCATGTCACATACGTAACTTTGGGGAAATATATGTTATGTATGAACTTTGTGGAGGTGAACGGTACTTTGGGCTGTGGGATTGAGTGTGTTGTGCGGGTGTTTGATTTGTATTGGCGGGTTATATGGACGGGAGGGGGGAGGTGTTTGTTATGCGGAATTAATTTGTGGAATATTGAATATAAGCCTGGTTGTGTTGTGGCTAATAGAGTATATATATGTCTTGTGTTTATTTACTGTTTTAGTCATTACCAGCTGAATGTCAGGTCCCACCCGCCTCTCACAGCATCTTCTCTATCTGAATCGCTTCCACTGCCCTCTAATCCTTCACTCTCACTTTCCTCATCCACAAATCTTTCATCCTCGCTCAAATTAATGGGGTAATCGTCGCTTTCTCGGTCCGAATCGCTCTCGCTGCTGGTGGCCATGATTGTAAACAATGTGCAGATGTGAGGAGCTCCACAACCTGTGACGTCACGCTACTTCCAGTACAGGCAAGGCTTTTTTATCAGCGACCAAAAGTTGTGAACTTTATCGTCGATGTTCTCTACTAAATCCTTTCAGCAAAAATATGGCAATATCGCGAAATGATCAAGTATGACACATAGAATAGATCTGCTATCCCCGTTTAAATAAAAAAAATTCATTTCAGTAGGCCTTTAAAGGCCTACTGAAATTAGATTTTCTTATTTAAATGGGGATAGCAGATCTATTCTATGTGTCATACTTGATCATTTCGCGATATTGCCATATTTTTGCTGAAAGGATTTAGTATAGAACAACGACGATAAAGATTGCAACTTTTGGTATCTGATAAAAAAAAGGCTTGCCCCTACCGGAAGTAGCGTGACGTAGTCAGTTGAACATGTATGCAAAGTTCCCTATTGTTTACAATGATGGCCGCATGAAGTGAGAGAGATTCGGACCGAGAAAGCGACAATTTCCCCATTAATTTGAGCGAGGATGAAAGATTTGTGGATGAGTAAAGTGCAAGTGAAGGACTAGTGGGGAGTTGAAGCTATTCAGATAGGGAAGATGCTGTGAGAGCCGGGGGTGACCTGATATTCAGCTGGGAATGACTACAACAGTAAATAAACACAAGACATATATATACTCTATTAGCCACAACACAACCAGGCTTATATTTAATATGCCACAAATTAATCCTGCATAAAAACACCTACGTGTTTGTTATGCTAGCTCCTAGCTCCTCTGCTATCTCCTAGCTCCATAGAACACGCCAATACAATTCAAACACCTGATCAACACACACAATCACTCAGCCCAAAAGACCGTTCACCTATCCAAGGTTCATAAAGCTTATATATTTTTAAAAAGTTACGTACGTGACGCGCACATACGGTCAAGCTATCAAATGTTTAGCAGCCAAGGCTGCATACTCACGGTACCTGATATTCAGCTGGGAATGACTACGACAGTAAATAAACACAAGACATATATATACTCTATTAGCCACAACACAACCAGGCTTATATTTAATATGCCACAAATGAATCCTGCATAAAAACACCTGCGTGTTTGTTATGCTAGCTCCTAGCTCCTATGCTAGCTCCTAGCTCCACAGAACACGCCAATACAATTCAAACACGTGATCAACACACACAATCACTCAGCCCAAAAGACCGTTCACCTAACCCAAGGTTCATAAAGCTCATATATTTTTAAAAAGTTACATACGTGACGCGCACGTACGGTCAAGCTATCAAATGTTTAGCAGCCGAGGCTGCATACTCACGGTACCTGGTATTCAGCTGGGGATGACTAAAACAGTAAATAAACACAAGACATATATTTACTCTATTAGCCACAACACAACCAGGCTTATATTTAATATGACACAAATTAATCCTGCATAAAAACACCTACGTCTTTGTTATGCTAACTCCTAGCTCCTATGCTAGCTCCTAGCTCCATAGAACACGCCAATACAATTCAAACACCTGATCAACACACACAATCACTCAGCCCAAAAGACCGTTCACCTAACCCAAGGTTCATAAAGCTTATATATTTTAAAAAAGTTACGTACATACGCAAAAAAAAGTTGCGCACATACGGTCAAGCGATCAAATGTTTAGAAGCCAAAGCTGCATACTCACAGTAGCACGTCTGCGTCTTTGTCATCCAAATCAAAGTAATCCTGGTAAGAGTCTGTGTTGTCCCAGTTCTCTACAGGCGTCTGTGTATCGAAGTCAAAAGTCCTCCTGGTTAGAGTCTCTGTTATCCGAGTTCTTCCATCTTGACTGCATCTTTCGGGAATGTAAACAAAGAAGCGCCGGCTGTGTACTGTTGTTGCTGACTACGTTCGAAAAATACGTCCATTTCGCACCGACAACTTTCTTCTTTGCTTGCTCAGCTTCTTTCTCCATAATGCAATGAACATGATTGCAACAAATTCATGAACACAGATGTCCAGAATACTGTGGAATTATGAAATGAAAACAGAGCTTTTTCGTATTGGCTTCAATGTGGAAGGCATACCCGTGTTCCCCGGGCTACGTCACACGCATACGTCATCCTCAGAGGCGTTTCGAACCGGAAGTTTAGCGGCAAATTTAAAATGTCACTTTATAAGTTAACCCGGCCGTATTGGCATGTGTTATAATGTTAAGATTTCATCATTGATATATAAACTATCAGACTGCGTGGTCGGTAGTAGTGGGTTTCAGTAGGCCTTTAAGGACCAGTGACTTTAGTTTAAATATCTGCAGCAGCTCACCAGTAATCCTGCCCTGAATGTGGACCTGCAGGCACTCACAGAACGTCTATGTGACTGTATTGGTGCCGACTTGGAGAATCAACTCACCCACTAATTTAATCAGAAAAGGCATTTTAATATCTAGATATATTTAATCAGACTTTTGGTTCATGTCTCTGCAAAGATTCCACTCCTTTGATAACAAGTACTTGTGTTATTTTTGTTTGTTTGTGGCTAGAAAAACATTTTGTTACTGAAATAATCATTAAACTTGTTGTATGTGTTTATGTGTTGGTGCACATTATTTTGTAGCACCTCAAATTCAAACTGCACTTTAATGTATTTTAATTCAATATAAGATACAGTATTTGGGTTTTAAAAACTCACCGCTTGTTTGCCAAAGCACCGGTGAGAAGCACTGATGTACAAAAGTAATTAAAGAATACACATGTTGTTTAGTAAATGATAACTTGAAATACAAGTCTTAGAGTATTCACTACACCAATTACATTTTGTTTACTACAGAATGTTGTGATGACAAGCAAAAAAAACAAAATAACTGAGTAGGAAACAAATTGTTCTCTTTACCCCCACAAAATGTACCCCAAAAAAGCAAAACCGTGGCCCTGAAACCAGGTATGGACCGTTGTGTGGGTTACCGGTAATGTTGCACCTCTAGTCAACACAATTATATCTATGAACAAAATGTCAGCTATTAGCATCCATCCATCCATCCATTTTTTACCGCTTGTGCCTTTTGGGGTCGCTGGAGCCTATCTCAGCTGCAATCGGGCGGAAGGCGGGGTACACCCTGGACAAGTCGCCACCTCATCGCAGAGCTATTAGCATACATTACTTAAATCAAGCATGGCGGAAATGTCTGTTACAAGATACTGCATTAGTAAGTAGGGATGCGGTACTCGGTATGATCCTGCACATTAATATTAATCGTGCATCGTGTATGAAAATCGTAATTAAAGGCCTACTGAAACCCACTACTACCGACCACGCAGTCTGATAGTTTATATATCAATGATGAAATCTTAACATTGCAACACATGCCAATACGTTCCGGGTTAACTTATAAAGTGCAATTTTAAAGGCCTACTAAAATAAAAATGTTTTATTTAAACGGGGATAGCGCAGATCTATTCTATGTGTCATACTTGATCATTTCGCGATATTGCCATATTTTTGCTGAAAGGATTTAGTATAGAACAACGACGATAAAGATCGCAACTTTTGGTATCTGATAAAAAAAAAGGCTTGCCCCTACCGGAAGTAGCGTGACGTAGTCAATTGAACATATACGCAAAGTTCCCTATTGTTTACAATGATGGCCGCATGAAGTGAGACAATTTCCCCATTAATTTGAGCGAGGATGAAAGATTTGTGGATGAGTAAAGTGCAAGTGAAGGACTAGTGGGGAGTGGATGCGATTCAGATAGGGAAGATGCTGTGAGAGCCGGGGGTGACCTGATAATCAGCTGGGAATGACTACAACAGTAAATAAACACAAGACATATATATACTCGATTAGCCACAACACAACCAGGCTTATATTTAATATGCCACAAATGAATCCTGCATAAAAACACCTCAGTGTTTGTTATGCTAGCTCCTAGCTCCTATGCTAGCTCCTAGCTCCTAGCTCCATATAAGCCGCCAATACAATTCAAACACCTGCACAACACACACAATCACTCAGCCCAAAAGACCGTTCACCTAACCCAAGGTTCATAAAGATTATATATTTAAACAAAGTAACGTACGTGACGCGCACGTACTGGCAAGCGATCAAATGTTTGGAAGCGCAGCTGCTACTCACGGTACCTGCATATTCAGCTGGGAATGACTACAACAGTAAATAAACACAAAACATATATATACTCTATTAGCCACAACACAACCAGGCTTATATTTAATATGCCACAAATTAATCCTGCATAAAAACACCTACGTGTTTGTTATGCTAGCTCCTAGCTCCTCTGCTAGCTCCTAGCTCCATAGAACACGCCAATACAATTCAAACACCTGATCAACACACACAATCACTCAGCCCAAAAGACCGTTCACCTAACCCAAGGTTCATAAAGCTTATATATTTAAACAAAGTTACGTACGTGACGCGCACGTACGGTCAAGCGATCAAATGTTTGGAAGCCAAAGCTGCATACTCACGGTAGTACGTCTGCGTCTTTGTCATCCAAATCAAAGTAATCCTGGTAAAAGTCTGTGTTGTCCCAGTTCTCTACAGGCGTCTGTGTATTGAAGTCAAAAGTCCTCCTGGTTAGGGTCTCTGTTAACTGAGTTCTTCGATCTTGACTGCATCTTTCGGGAATGTAAACAATGAAACACCGCCGGCTGTGTTGTGTTGCTGCTGACTTCCTTCGCAAAATATGTCCGCTTTGCACCGAGAACTTTCTTCTTTCTCCATAATGCAATGAACATAATTGCAACAGATTCACCAACACAGATGTCCAGAATACATCCAGAATGAGATGAAAACAGCTATTTCGTATTGGCTTCAATGTGGAAGCCATACCCGTGTTCCCCGGGCTACGTCACGCGCATACGTCATCCTCAGAGGCGTTTCGAACTGGAAGTTTAGCGGCAAATTTAAAATTGCACTTTATAAGTTAACCCGGCCGTATTGGCATGTGTTGCAATGTTAAGATTTCATCATTGATATATAAACTATCAGACTGCGTGGCCGGTAGTAGTGGGTTTCAGTAGGCCTTTAAATTTCCCGCTAAACTTCCGGTTGAAAACGCCTTTGGATGACGTATGCGCGTGACGTCAATCGTTGAAACGGAAGTATCGGTACCCCATTGAATCCAATACAAAAAAGCTCTGTTTTCATCTCAAAATTCCACAGTATTCTGGACATCTGTGTTGGTGAATCTTTTGCAATTTGTTTAATGAACAATGAAGACTGCAAAGAAGAAAGTTGTAGGTGGGATCGGTGTATTAGCGGCTGGCTGTAGCAACACAACCAAGAGGACTTTGACTTGGATAGCAGACGCGCTAGCCGACGACCGCACGGATGATCGGGTGAAGTCTTTCGTCCTTCCGTCGATCGCTGGAACGCAGGTGAGCACGGGTGTTGATGAGCAGATGAGGGCTGGCTGGCGTAGGTGGAGCGCTAATGTTTTTATCATAGCTCTGTGACGTACCGTTGCTAAGTTAGCTTCAATGGTGTCGTTAGCAACATCATTGTTAAGCTTCGCCAAGCTGGGAATTATTAACCGTGTAGTTACATGTACATGGTCTAATAGTATTGTTGATCTTCTGTCTATCCTTCCAGTCAGGGATTTTTTTTTTTTTTTTATATCTGCATTTGAGCCCCATGCTATCACGTTAGCTCAGTAGCTAAAGAGCTTCGCCGATGTATTGTCGTGGAGATAAAAGTCACTGTGAATGTCCATTTCGCGTTTTCGACTCTCATTTTCAAGAGGATATAGTATCCGAGGTGGTTTAAAATACAAATCCGTGATCCACAATAGAAAAAGGAGAAAGTGTGGAATCCAATGAACCCTTGTACCTAAGTTACGGTCAGAGCGAAAAAAGATACGTCCTGCACTGCACTGTAGTCCTTCACTCTCACTTTCCTCATCCACGAATCTTTCATCCTCGCTCAAATTAATGGGGTAATCGTCGCTTTCTCTGTCCGAATCTCTCTCGCTGCATTGTAAACAATGGGAAAATGTGAGGAGTCCTTCCTCCGGTGAAGTCACGCTACTTCCGGTACAGGCAAGGCTTTTTTTTTTATCAGCGACCAAAAGTTCCGACCTTTATTGTTGTTGTTCTCTACTAAATCCTTTCAGCAAAAATATGGCAATATTGCGAAATGATCAAGTATGACACATAGAATGGGTCTGCTATCCCCGTTTAAAAAAAAAAAAAAAATTCAGTAGGCCTAATCGTAATTTTTTTGGGCCATATCGCCCACCACTATTAGATGGACTGCAAGGTATTTATCTGGTACAATCAAAGGTAAAGCCGTGTGTTTAGTTTGTGAAGGCAAGATGGACTACGGTTTGAATCGCCATGACGAGACCAAAGACGCACAGGCATTGAGAAATGTAACTAATAACGAACAGGCACAGACATTTAAAGGCCTACTGAAACCCACTACTACCAACCACGTAGTCTGATAGTTTATATATCAATGATGAAATCTTAACATTGCAACACATGCCAATACGGCCGGGTTAACTTATAAAGTGCAATTTTAAAATTCCCGCCACACTTCCGGTTGAAAAACTCCTTTGGATATGATTTATGCGCGTGACGTCACAAAAGCAACGGAAGTGGTTGGACCCCATCGGACCCGATAGAAAAGCCTCTTGTTTTCTTCGACAAAATTCCACATTATTCTGGACATCTGTGTTGGTGAATCTTTTGCAATTTGTTTAATGAACAATGGAGACTGCAAAGAAAAACGTTGTAGGTGGGATCGATCGGTGTCTTAGCGGCTAAGTACAATACTGTAATATCTGTGATATTTGCATTAGTGTACTGTCTTTAAGGGTTTGGGGAACGCGCATGCGCGAGTGAGTTGGCAGAGAACTTGTGTGTGTGAGCGTGAGTTTTGGCTAACAGCAGCACGTGTATGTGTGTGCGTTACTTTTTGAACTACAACCAGTTACCGCTTTTTAATAAAGCGATTGAACAGCGCTTCCTCGTCTGTGTGACTCCTTCTCCACTGCGGGGCATTACAATACTTACAGCAACACAACAAGGACTACTTACTACGACTAGCCGATGCTTGCCGCCAAACCCACGGATGAAGTCCTTCGTCGTGCCGTTGATCGCTGGAATGCAGGTGAGCACGGCTGTTGATGGGTTTCTATCTTCATTTGAGAACGATGCTACGCGCTAGCTCAGTAGCTAAGTGTGTCACCGATGTATTGTCTTGGAGATAAGTCACTTTAAATGTCCATTTCGCGTGCTCGACTCTCATTTTCAAGAGGATATAGTATCCGAGGTGGTTTAAAATACAAATCCCTGATTCACAATAGAAAAAGGAGAGAGTACATAGTTCTGTGAGGTCTGGTTGCTAAGTTAGCTTCAATGGCGTCGTTAGCACAGCATTGTTAACCTTCGCCAGCCTGGAAATCATTAACCGTGTATTTACATGTCCACGGTTTAATAGTATTGTTGATTTTCTATCTATCCTTCCAGTCAGAGGTTTATTTATTTTGTTTCTATCTTCATTTGAGAACGATGCTATCGCGCTAGCTCAGTAGCTAAGTGTGTCACCGATGTATTGTCTTGGAGATAAAAGTCACTTTAAATGTCCATTTCGCGTGCTCGACTCTCATTTTCAAGAGGATATAGTATCCGAGGTGGTTTAAAATACAAATCCGTGATTCACAATAGAAAAAGGAGAGAGTACATAGTTCTGTGAGGTCTGGTTGCTAAGTTAGCTTCAATGGCGTCGTTAGCACAGCATTGTTAACCTTCGCCAGCCTGGAAATCATTAACCGTGTAGTTACATGTCCACGGTTTAATAGTATTGTTGATTTTCTATCTATCATTCCAGTCAGAGGTTTATTTATTTTGTTTCTATCTTCATTTGAGAACGATGCTATCGCGCTAGCTCAATAGCTAAGTGTGTCACCGATGTATTGTCTTGGAGATAAAAGTCACTTTAAATGTCCATTTCGCGTGCTCGACTCTCATTTTCAAGAGGATATAGTATCCGAGGTGGTTTAAAATACAAATCCGTGATTCACAATAGAAAAAGGAGAGAGTACATAGTTCTGTGAGGTCTGGTTGCTAAGTTAGCTTCAATGGCGTCGTTAGCACAGCATTGTTAACCTTCGCCAGCCTGGAAAGCATTAACCGTGTATTTACATGTCCACGGTTTAATAGTATTGTTGATTTTCTATCTATCCTTCCAGTCAGGGGTTTATTTTTTTTGTTTCTATATGCAGTTAAAGCACGATGCTATCATGCTAGCTCGTAGCTAAAGCATTTCGCCGATGTATTGTCGTGGAGATAAAAGGCACTGAATGTCCATTTCGCGTTCTCGACTCTCATTTTCAAGAGGATATAGTATCCGAGGTGGTTTAAAATACAAATCCGTGATCCACAATATAAAAAGGAGAGTGTGGAATCCAATGAGCCAGCTTGTACCTAAGTTACGGTCAAAGCGAAAAAAGATACGTCCATCACTGCCTCTCAAGTCGTTCACTGTAACGTTCCTCATCTACGAATCTTTCATCCTCGCTCAAATTAATGGGGTAATCATCACTTTCTCGGTCCGAATCTCTCTCGCTCCATTGTAAACAATGGGGAATTGTGAGGAATACTAGCTCCTGTGACATCACGCTACTTCCGGTACAGGCAAGGCTTTTTTTTATCAGCGAGCAAAAGTTGCGAACTTTATCGTCGATTTTCTCTACTAAATCCTTTCAGCAAAAATATGGCAATATCGCGAAATGATCAAGTATGACACATAGAATGGATCTGCTATTCCCGTTTGAATTTTAAAAAATCATTTCAGTAGGCCTTTAAAGCTTTGCTAGATAAGCTGCAAAAACAGCAAGCTTTTTTTTCTTCAAGTAGTGCCAAACAACCGGAGAGACAGCAGCCAAGACCAGCTGGGCTAAAAAACTGGAAATCATATTCAGCCCGACGTGGATGCACCTGGCGTACATTTATTAGATTTATCTCACTGAACAAGAAGAAAGGAGTAAAAACAAAACTGCAAATGAGGTTTAGATTTAAATTATGCTTTTGCCAATGTTTTAATTTCTTCTCCTCTGTTGTCATATTCACTCCAAACTAGGGCTGGGCGATATGGCCTTTTTTAAATATCTCAATATTTTTAGGCCATGTCACGATACACGATATATACCTCGATATTTTGCCTTAGCCTTGAAATAACACTTGATGCATATAATCACACCAGTATGATGAATCTATGTGTCTACATTAAAACATTCTTGTTCATACTGCATTAATATATGCTCATTTTAAACGTTCATGCAGAGAGGGAAATCACAACTAAGTCAATTTACCAAAACTGTATTTATTAAACAGTTATTAAGCAGTGGCATGTCATTTCCAAATAGAAAGTGAAAGATTGTCAGAGACATTTTAAAACAAGCTATTAGTGCACTTTTGTGCATGATGTCACTAACAGTGTTGTTTTCGTCAACGATGACGATATCATTTCGTTGACGCCACTTTTTTTCATGACGATAACGAGACGGTGACAAGATAAACATGTCTCTCCGATGACGAAAACATGACGAGACGTGTGTGAGTTTTCGTTGACGAGACGAGAACGGACGAAAATGTTAGTGGGTAATCTGTCAGACATTTAAAATGCATGACATTTCTGTTTATTGTGTGTGTCAATTAAAACCACGCCCACCAACTGGCGTGCAGCGCACAACGTGCTCAACACGCCAGATTGTTGTTGCTCATCAGGCAATGGAGCGTGATGGCGGCGGCAGTTTCAACACAGGGGCTCGGTGGTCGCAAACGTAGAGATGACATATGGGTGTATTTTAAATATAACCCAGCACATAATAAAACAGAGTGTATTGTGAAGGAAGACGGTGACAAATGTGGCCACAAAATATGCGGAAAAAATACGACCAACCTTAAGCGGCACCTTAAGGCTCGCCACAAGGATATTTTTTCGAAGGTAAGTTACAAATGCTGTTAACATAATCCATAAATGTCATAGTAAGCTAATACATTAGTACATTTTCCACATACTCCTGGCGCAAATGGGCTGCTAACGTCAGGCTAAAGTTAGCTTTTGTTACGCTAACGTCAATTCATTATGTGTGTGTTACTTTAGCAGCATGTTTAGCCATGTTTACATTCAGTGACGGTGTGGCTATCTCTTTGTGAGTACGTTCTGTCAGCACGTAACTTGATATGTTAAACAGGTCGAGTTACTGTTATACGCAGAGTCTGCTAGCTTTAGCCTAAAAGCCACTAGTGACGTTGTGCAGCCCCATTAAGGAATCAGGAATTAATTGATTATTTTCTTACATAGTTTGCACAAATTAAAGAGAGTGGGGTTGTATGATATCTGTTGTAATTGCACTGGCAGACAGGGCCAAGTTGAGCATATGTGTTCCTCATCCATCACTCATATTTTGGGCATGTTTATGTTCATTGTACTTTAACAAATTCTGAGAAATAAAGCCACAATTGCTGAAGTAGAATGTTTTTGTTTTTGGGCTTTTTTGGAGTAATGAACTTTGATTCCACTGTTACCACTTTATCTGTGTGTAATACACAATCCTTGGATCAGAAATTTGCTGTTGGGTGGAAACCTTATATGTCTAAAACAGTGGCGTGCAGTCACTAGAGGCAGGGGAGGCCCGGCCTCACCTGCCATCATGGAAAGAAAAAAAAAAGTAAAAAGAAAAAAATAATAATTAAATTGTTATATGTATCCAGTGATTATACTAAAGTTATTTTCCATTTAACTTCACCAGTTTTAGATTATTTTTATTTTTATTTTCACATTTGCCGTTCAAATACTGAGAAGAGACGGTGCGGTGATCAGCAGCCAGTTGAGGCACGTCACTGCGTTGTGCCTCAACATGGATTGTGCGCAATGACTCGGCTAACTGCTGGCCTGCTGTGCAGTGAGACCGTATTGCTATATGAATTATATTATACATTTCCATAGTTTAGTTAGCTGAGGTATATAATGTACAGTGTATTTTGTCAACAACTGTATGTGTGTAACGTATTTCTTGTGCTGAGCGATCATAAAACTCTGCTGCGAAGACGCACTGTGAGAGGCTCGTCTCATAACCCCGCCGCCTGGTGCCAAGCACCTCCGCCGCAGAATTCACCGCCCGACGGGAGCGCCACACCAACCAAAGCCCACACCCAAACCCTCCACGTACAAGACCGAATCCACCCAAAAAAAGTCACTTAACAAGAAGCCAAAAAAGTGCAAAAACAACAATGCTCGCGAGTCGCGCTGGAGGAGCCGCGAACAACCGCAGGGACACAACATTAGGTACACCTGCAGACTGCAGCACGGAATATCATATTTCATTCATTCACAACGCTTCCAACACGAACACCACTGTTCCCGCACTTATAAGTAAAGGTAAGACCATAATAACGTTTTTTTTTATTACATTTGCTTTTTTGTGTGCTACAGTTTGTAAGTGTAAAGTTAAAGTTAGGTTAAAGTACCAATGATTGTCACACACACACTAGGTGTGGTGAAATTTGTCCTTTGCATTTGACCCATCCCCTTGTTCACCCCCAGGGAGGTGAGGGGAGCAGTGGGCATCAGCGGCGCCGTGCCTGGGAATAATTTTTGGTGATTTAACCCCCAATTCCAACCCTTGATGCTGAGTGCCAAGCAGGGAAGAATGCTGGTATGAGCTTTTAAACATAGCCCGTTAACTGCTGCCAATCAAATGGTGAATAAGATACTCTTTAGGGTTCATAAGTTTGTAAATCTGACTGTGATGAAGTCAGTGCCTCACCTGACATGAACCTCACCGCACGCCACTGGTCTAAAACCATTCCTTTATTGTTATTATTTGTGAAAATAGCAGATCTGCAAGCTTACAATGGGTTGAACTTATAGATCTGCTGCTATATTTCACAACTTATGTGTGACACTCAATGTCAATCAATCAATGTTTATTTGTATAGCCCTAAATCACAAGTGTCTCAAAGGGCTGCACAAGCCACAACGACATCCTCGGTACAGAGCCCACATACGGGCAAGGAAAAACTCACCCCAGTGGGACGTCGGTGAATGACTATGAGAAACCTTGGAGAGGACCGCATATGTGGGTTACCCACACACTGGCCAACAGCAATCTCCAATACTTATTGACCTAAATTAATTTGTTAAAAGACTATACTTATATACTTATATTATACTTTTTATTCTTTTTTTTTGGACTAAAACTAGACTAAAACCTTTTTGACTTTTCATCGACTAAAACTAGACTAAAACCCTTTTGAGTTTTCGTCGACTAAAACTGGACGAAAACTATCACATATAAAAGTGACTAAAATGTGACTAAAACTAATAAGCATTTTAGTCCAAAAGACTAAGACTAAGACTAAATGTAAGATGGTTGTCAAAAAACAACATTGGTCACTAAGATGACATATCCAAACAACACTAAATTAAAGTGCACTTTTTGTACAGAACGCCACTACAATAGTTAAAAACAAAAAAATTGCACTTTTGTGCATGATGTCACACAAGATATTTCAATAACTGTCAAATAAAAATGAGCTGCATAATAGGAAATCAAATAGTGTATGTACTTCGCTATGTTGTAGGTTACTGCGGACGTTATCTCCTTCTGTTGTTGACTATTTTTTTCATACGGTATTTTGTTGGTGTGGCACCGGCCGGAGATGTTGACATGCAGAGTTTCAAGCACTCCTTAATCTCTAGCGGGTGACTTTTCAAATGATGCTACATATTAGAAGTAATGCTACTTTTTGTAGCAACGATTTTGCCCCACACATGACAAATTACGTTTGTCTGTTCGACATCTTCTCGCTTGAAGCCAAACCACCGCCAGACGATGGACCCTGTGATGTTTTTCTTGGGAATTAATTCTTCTTCCATTTGTTACCGGATTCGCACCTTCTTTCTCTCGTATTACCACTCGCACCACAGCTAACGTTACCCATGCCGCTACCTCTCTGCTTCGCAAGGGCGTACGCGTATGTGACGTATGTAAGAAGGTGCGCTTGTTTTATGTCTCTGTGAGAAGCAGAGACAAGAAAGAGTGATAAAAGCCTATAGTGTAATCCCCGCAGCTAAAAGCAACTGCGTGAGAACGTATACTGGAATATCACGATATAGTCATTGTCAATATATCGCACAGAGACAAACCCGCGATGTATCGAGTATATTCGATATATCGCCCAGCCCTACTCCAAACACGCACAACAAGAGATGGAATAAGGTAAGATTCTTCCGACTTCTTTTCAGACAGTATGCACTTCATTACATTATTCAACATTAAAAACTGCACTGAAACAGTGGTTGGAAACTAATCAGACATGCGCGCACAATTAGATTATTCATTTGTTTTTTTTTTGTTTGTTGTTGGTTTTATTTTTTGTCCATGGTCTGTGCTCATGGTGTGCTTGTAATGTGTAATGTCTTGTGATGTATGTATTCTTTTGTATCATGACCTGTTGAAAGTTTACTGTCAGAATAATTGTATCTAAGTTATCACAAAACTTTGTGTTACATTGAGTTCCCGGCGAGAAGACAAAAGCTGTCTTGGATCCTACCAAGAAGAAGGCTTGTAAAACTCCAATGTGTAGGATGGGAAGCAACATGAAGGTGTTCTGTTTCTATGATGTATTGCAATCAACAGAAATATATTGTCTTGACCCAAGAACTACAAAGCGGAGAGGAAGCAGGACCAGACTCCCCTCCAGGCGACCTTTTCTTTGAACTGTTTGTAATCAAAGGCGATGGCTGTTTACGACCCCCGCCCCTTAGAAACAGCTGTTGCCATGTAATCAGGGAATGGTAAATGGGTTGTACTTGTATAGCGATTTTCTACCTTTTTTTTAAGGAACTCAAAGCGCTTTGACACTATTTCCACATTCACCCATTCACAAACACATTCACACACTGTTGGCGGGAGCTGCCATGCAAGGCGCTAACCAGGACACATCAGGAGGGAAAGTCCAAATAAAAGAGGAGGCGTACAATCTTTCGTCAGAGCGTGTTGAGACGCGTTTCTCCTCATTGAGCCAAATTTAATTCTGTCTCTGTTTAATTCCTTGCTTCTTGTCTTGTTTAATAGATGTCATCAGTGTTTGAACCTGACATTTACTGTATTAACCTGCCTTAGGACAACGGATGGAAATTAGCTATTGTGCTAACTCCACCATATTTATATTGTTGCACTATGTTGATGAATATGCATTGTCCTAATTCAAGTAAATGAATAAATAGATAAATTACAATGGGTCAAAAAAGTATTTAGTTAGCCACCGATTGTGCGAGGTCTGTAATTATTATCATTAGTACACTTCAACTGTGAGAGACTGAATGTGAAAAAAATCCAGGAAATCACATAGTAGGATTTTTATATGATTTATTTTTTAATTTTTGCGTAACATAATTATAAGACGTGCTGTCGATGAGTGGGTCTATTTTCATACAAAAGGCTTAACAGATTATAAGACGCATTAAAGGGGAACTGCACTTTTTGGGGGGAATTTTGCCTATCGTTCACAATCATTACGAGAGAAATGATTTTTTTTTTTATGCATTCTAAATAGTAAATAAATGTGATCAAAAGTCTGCTTACAATGGAGCCTATGGAAGCCGTTCATTTCTGCATCGATGTTGGGTTTTGTTGTTTTATTTCACATTTCTGTAAGAACAGAAATGGCAGATTAATATTTTCGTCACACGCCGTTGGTCCACATGCGTCTCAAAGAAACAGCAGGAAGTGTATTATTCCTCTGTTTTAGAATAGAATAGAAAGTACTTTATTGATCCCTGCGGGAAATTCAGCACCACAGTTTGCTCACAATAAACACTTAGGTATTTTTTACATGTGAATAATATACATACAGTCTATTATACAGCATTATTCACATGTGAATAATATAAATACAGTCTATTATACATTCAAGTACAGTCAAAAAGGAACATATGCATTATACAGTCTGATGGCTGTCGGCATGAAGGACTTCTTGTGTCGTTTTGACGAGGCAACAATACACAAAATACAATATCCAAAAACATTAACCTGCCTGCTCACTCTAATCCAGGGGCGTCAAACTCATTTTAGATGGGGGGCCACATGGAGAAAAATCTACTCCCAAGTGGGGTAAAATCACGGCACTCTAACTTCAAAATAAAGACAACTTCTGATTGTTTTCTTTGTTTAAAAATAGAACGAGCACATTCTGAAAATGTACAAATTATGTTGGGGTTTTTTACACTTACATGTTGCTGTTAAGAGTATTCTACCTTTGTTTGTCGTTATTTATACTTTCTGAATAAATTATGTGATAATGTTCATCAGTCAACTTAGGGATGGGCGATACCACACTTTTAGGATTCGATACGATACCGATACTTTGTCTTGCATTTTCATCGATACCGATACCAATAATTTCTTATTGGCAATTTTTTGTCAGTCAAAAATATTATTACTATTGTTATTATTTAAGACAAATCACAAGACAAATACAGACAATTTATACCACATTTATTATGGTCAATATATAATAAAAGTAAAATTAAAATAAATAACATAAATATGAAAAATAAATTAAATATTATATATAATAATAACTATATTTTATATATAATAATAATTAAACATTAGGGCTTTCCAATTAACAGTCAAATCCGAATTGCAAGAAGCTGCAGTTTTTTTTTAAAGTTTGTGATATAATTAGCAATTAATGAAATATGAAAAAGGCTAATGTTTTCGAAATGTAAGAAATCATGTTACAGATTAAAACCAAAATCACATTCAATCATATATTCAAGATTTTCTTGGAAAAAAATAAAACTGTAATGCAAAGATGAAGAATCTCCAAATTGTATCTCTTTCTTATCTTGTTTTAAATACTCAAGCAATTTTCAACTAACAGTAAATTCCCCTGTGTGGAAACTATTTGAATTTAGGATAATCATTTAAACAAAAATATTCAGTAAACATTACTAAAAAAAAAAAAAACAATGCCTGTTTTAAGTCAACAATTGGACAACACTGGATATGCCTGGCTGCATCGCTGGCTGTGTGTGTGTTGCACGTTGACGACGCTCATTCGCTGTCTCCTGTCACGTGACTGGGCCAGCTCTATACTCTGCCAGGTACAGGGGTGTCCCAGCACATAGTAAGTTAAGTAAGTAAACAAAAACATTTGAAAGTGATGCTTGCACCCCCCACACGCCGTTTTTTGGTTTATATCGATACTTTTTTCAGAAAAGTGATGCCAATTGAGTAGCGTGTGAGTATCGATATATCGATACCACAGGATCGTTACGCACATCCCTAAGTCAACTCTTTTTTATTGCGGGGGGGGGGGGGGGGGGTGCTGGAGCCTATCTCAGCTGCACAGCGTCTGCATTACTGAAGACGCCGCACCGATCCACCTGTCGACCTCACGATCTACTCTTCCCTCACTCGTGAACACGACTCCTAGGTACTTGAACTCCTCCACTTGGGGCAAAATCTCCTCCCCAACCCGGAGATGGCACTCCACCCTTTTCCGGGCGAGAACCATGGACTCGGACTTGGAGGTGCAGATTCCCATCCCAGTCGCTTCACACTCGGCTGCGAACCGATCCAGTGAGAGCTGAAGATCTTGGCCAGATGAAGCCATCAGGACCACATCTGCAAAAAGCAGAGACCTAATCCTGCAGCCACCAAACCAGATACCCTCAACGTCCTGACTGCGCCTAGAAATTTTGTCCATAAAAGTTATGAACAGAATCGGTTTTTTTTAAGGAACTCAAAGCGCTTTGACAGTATTTCCACATTCACCCATTCACAAACACATTCACACACTGTTGGCGGGAGCTGCCATGCAAGGCGCTAACCAGGACACATCAGGAGGGAAAGTCCAAATAAAAGAGGAGGCGTACAATCTTTCGTCAGAGCGTGTTGAGACGCGTTTCTCCTCATTGAGCCAAATTTAATTCTGTCTCTGTTTAATTCCTTGCTTCTTGTCTTGTTTAATAGATGTCATCAGTGTTTGAACCTGACATTTACTGTATTAACCTGCCTTAGGACAACGGATGGAAATTAGCTATTGTGCTAACTCCGCCATATTTATATTGTTGCACTATGTTGATGAATATGCATTGTCCTAATTCAAGTAAATGAATAAATAGATAAATTACAATGGGTCAAAAAAGTATTTAGTTAGCCACCGATTGTGCGAGGTCTGTAATTATTATCATTAGTACACTTCAACTGTGAGAGACTGAATGTGAAAAAAATCCAGGAAATCACATAGTAGGATTTTTATATAATTTATTTTTAAATTTTTGCGTAACATAATTATAAGACGTGCTGTCGATGAGTGGGTCTATTTTCATACAAAAGGCGCAACAGATTATAAGACGCATTAAAGGGGAACTGCACTTTTTGGGGGGAATTTTGCCTATCGTTCACAATCATTACGAGAGAAATGATTTTTTTTTTTTATGCATTCTAAATAGTAAATAAATGTGATCAAAAGTCTGCTTACAATGGAGCCTATGGAAGCCGTTCATTTCTGCATCGATGTTGGGTTTTGTTGTTTTATTTCACATTTCTGTAGGAACAGAAATGGCACATTAATATTTTCGTCACACGCCGTTGGTCCACATGCGTCTCAAAGAAACGGCAGGAAGTGTATTATTCCTCTGTTTTAGAATAGAATAGAAAGTACTTTATTGATCCCTGCGGGAAATTCAGCACCACAGTTTGCTCACAATAAACACTTAGGTATTTTTTACATGTGAATAATATACATACAGTCTATTATACAGCATTATTCACATGTGAATAATATAAATACAGTCTATTATACATTCAAGTACAGTCAAAAAGGAACATAGGCATTATACAGTCTGATGGCTGTCGGCATGAAGGACTTCTTGTGTCGTTTTGACGAGGCAACAATACACAAAATACAATATCCAAAAACATTAACCTGCCTGCTCACTCTAATCCAGGGGCGTCAAACTCATTTTAGATGGGGGGCCACATGGAGAAAAATCTACTCCCAAGTGGGGTAAAATCACGGCACTCTAACTTCAAAATAAAGACAACTTCTGATTGTTTTCTTTGTTTAAAAATAGAACGAGCACATTCTGAAAATGTACAAATTATGTTGGGTTTTTTTACACTTACATGTTGCTGTTAAGAGTATTTTACCTTTGTTTGTCGTTATTTATACTTTCTGAATAAATTATGTGATAATGTTCATCAGTCAACTTAGGGATGGGCGATACCACACTTTTAGGATTCGATACGATACCGATACTTTGTCTTGCATTTTCATCGATACCGATACCGATACCAATAATTTCTTATTGGCAATTTTTTGTCAGTCAAAAATATTATTACTATTGTTATTATTTAAGACAAATCACAAGACAAATACAGACAATTTATACCACATTTATTATGGTCAATATATAATAAAAGTAAAATTAAAATTAATAACATAAATATGAAAAATTAATTAAATATTATATATAATAATAACTATATTTTATATATAATAATAATTAAATATTAGGGCTTTCCAATTAACAGTCAAATCTGAATTGCAAGAAGCTGCAGTTATTTTTTAAAGTTTGTGATATAATTAGCAATTAATGAAATAGGAAATAGGCTAATGTTTTCGAAATGTAAGAAATCATGTTACAGATTAAAACCAAAATCACATTCAATCATATATTCAAGATTTTCTTGTAAAAAAATAAAACTGTAATGCAAAGATGAAGAATCTCCAAATTGTATCTCTTTCTTATCTTGTTTTAAATACTCAAGCAATTTTCAACTAACAGTAAATTCCCCTGTGTGGAAACTATTTGAATTTAGGATAATCATTTAAACAAAAATATTCAGTAAACATTACTAAAAAAACAAAAACAATGCCTGTTTTAAGTCAACAATTGGACAACACTGGATATGCCTGGCTGCATCGCTGGCTGTGTGTGTGTTGCACGTTGACGACGCTCATTCGCTGTCTCCTGTCACGTGACTGGGCCAGCTCTATACTCTGCCAGGTACAGGGGTGTCCCAGCACATAGTAAGTTAAGTAAGTAAACAAAAACATCTGAAAGTGATGCCTGCACCCCCCACACGCCGTTTTTTGGTTTATATCGATACTTTTTTCAGAAAAGTGATGCCAAATGAGTAGCGTGTGAGTATCGATATATCGATACCACAGGATCGATACGCACATCCCTAAGTCAACTCCATCCATCCATCTTCTTCCGCTTATCCGAGGTCGGGTCGCGAGGGCAGCAGCCTAAGCAGAGAAGCCCAGACTTCCCTCTCCCCAGCCAGTTCGTCCAGCTCCTCCCGGGGGATCCCGGGGCGTTCCCAGGCCAGCCGGGAGACATTGTCTTCCCAACGTGTCCTGGGTCTTCCCCGTGGCCTCCTACCAGTCGGACGTGCCCGAAACACCTCCCTAGGGAGGCGTTCGGGTGGCATCCTGACTAGATGCCCGAACCACCTCATCTGGCTCCTCTCAACGTGGAGGAGCAGCGGCTTTACTTTGAGCTCCTCGCAGATGACAGAGCTTCTCACCCTATCTCTAAGGGAGAGCCCCGCCACCCGGCGGAGGAAGCTCATTTCGGCCGCTTGTACCCGTGATCTTGTCCTTTCGGTCGTAACCCAAAGCTCATGACCATAGGTGAGGATGGGAACTTAGATCGACCGGTAAATTGAGAGCTTCGCCTTCCGTCTCAGCTCCTTCTTCACCACAACGGATCGATACATCCATCCATCCATTTTCTACCGCTTGTCCCTTTTTTTTTGGGGGGGGGGGGGGGTGCTGGAGCCTATCTCAGCTGCACAGCGTCCGCATTACTGAAGACGCCGCACCGATCCACCTGTCGACCTCACGATCTACTCTTCCCTCACTCGTGAACACGACTCCTAGGTACTTGAACTCCTCCACTTGGGGCAAAATCTCCTCCCCAACCCGGAGATGGCACTCCACCCTTTTCCGGGCGAGAACCATGGACTCGGACTTGGAGGTGCAGATTCCCATCCCAGTCGCTTCACACTCGGCTGCGAACCGATCCAGTGAGAGCTGAAGATCTTGGCCAGATGAAGCCATCAGGACCACATCTGCAAAAAGCAGAGACCTAATCCTGCAGCCACCAAACCAGATACCCTCAACGTCCTGACTGCGCCTAGAAATTTTGTCCATAAAAGTTATGAACAGAATCGGTGACAAAGGGCAGCCTTGGCGGAGTCCAACCCTCACTGGAAACGGGTCCAACTTACTGCCGGCAATGCGGACCAAGCTCTGACACTGATCATAAAGGGAGCGGACCGCCACAATTACAGTCCGTTACCCCATACTCTCTGAGCACTCCCCACAGGACTTCCCGGGGGACTAAGTCGAATGCCTTCTCCAAGTCCACAAAGCACATGTAGACTGGTTGGGCAAACTCCAAAGCACCCTCAAGGACCCTGCCAAGAGTATAGAGCTGGTCCACAGGTCCACGACCAGGACGAAAACCACACTGTTCCTCCTGAATCCGAGGTTCGACTATCCGGCGTAGCCTCCTCTCCAGTACACCTGCATAGACCTTACCGGGAAGGCTGAGGAGTGTGATCCCACGATAGTTGGAACACGCCCTCCGGTTCCCCTTCTTAAAGAGAGGAACCACCACCCCGGTCTGCCAATCCAGAGGTACCGCCCCCGATGTCCACGCGATGTTGCAGAGTCTTATCAACCAAGACAGCCCCACAGCATCCAGAGCCTTAAGGAACTCCGGGTGGATCTCATCCACCCCCGGGGCTTTTCCATCGAGGAGCTTTTTAACTACCTCGGCAACCTCAACCCCAGAAATTGGAGAGCCCACCACAGATTCCCCAGGCACTGCTTCCTCATAGGAAGACGTGTTGGTAGGATTGAGGAGGTCTTCGAAGTATTCCCTCCACCGATCCACAACATCCGCAGTCGAGGTCAGCAGAACACCATCCCCACCACACGGTGTTGAAATTGCACTGCTTCCCTTTCTTGAGGCGGCGGATGGTGGTCCAGAATCGATTCGAAGCCGTCTGGAAGTCGTTTTCCATGGCTTCCCCGAACTCCTCCCATGTCCGATTTTTTGCCTCCGCGACCGCTGAAGCCGCACACCGCTTGGCCTGTCGGTACCTGTCTGCTGCCTCCGGACTCCTATGAACCAAAAGAACCCGATAGGACTCTTTCTTCAGCTTTACGGCATCCCTCACCGCTGGTGCCCACCAGGGGGTTATGGACAATCCGTGACGAGCACAAAAGTCCAATAACAAAACACCACTCAAGTTCAGATCCGGGCGGCCATTCTTCCCAATCACGCCTCTCCAGGTTTCACTGTCATTGCCAATATGAGCGTTGAAGTCCCCCAGTAGAACGAGGGAATCACCCAGGGGAGCACTCTCAAGTACTCCCTCGAGTGAATCCAAAAAGGGTGGGTACTCTGAGCTGCTGTTTGACGTGTAAGCGCAAACAACAGTCAGGACCCGTCCCCCCACCCGAAGGCAGAGGGAAGCTACCCTCTCGTCCACTGGGTTGAACTCCAACGTGCCGGCTCTGAGCCGGGGGGCAGCAAGAATTGCCACCCCAGCCCGTCGCCTCTCACTGCTGGCAACGCCAGAGTGGAAGAGAGTCCAGCCCCTCTCGAGAGAACTGGTTCCAGAGCCCTTGCTGTGCGTCGAAGTGAGTCCGACTATATCTAGCCGGAACTTCTCCACCTCGCGCACTAGCTCATGCTCCTTCCCTCCCAGCGAGGTGACGTTCCACGTCCCAAGAGCTAGGATCGGACCGCCAAGTGCCCTGCCTCGCATTGCACCCGACTTCTATGGCCCCTGCTATGGGTCGTAAGCCCATTGGAGGGGGGACCCACATTGCCTCTTTGGGCTGTGCACGGCCGGGACCCATGGGGACAGGCCCGGCCACCAGGCGCTTGCCATCATGCCCCACCTCCGGGCCTGGCTCCAGAGGGGGGCCTCTGTGACCCGTGTCCGGGCGAGGGAAATCTGGGTCCTTCGTTTTTATTTTTCATGGAGGTCTTCCAGCTGCTCTTTGTCTGATCCCGCACCCAGGACCAGTTTGTCTTGGGAGACCCTACCAGGGGGCATAAAGCCCCCGGACAACATAGCTCCTAGGATCATTGGGACACGCAAACTCCTCTACCACGATAAGGTGGCAGCTCAGAGAGATCAACTCATTGGTGTTTATTTTCAATCTATCAAGATAAAAAAATTATATCAAAATGTAATTACGGGATGTTATTTATGTAGTTTGCTCATTTTCCTCGACTGGTGCACTAACTTCCATATGATTTTTTTTTTTTTTTACATATGTAGCATAATCTACAAAGATACAAAGAATTGCTATTGCGACATCTAGTGGACACATTTAGAACAGCAGTTTCTTTCATTCAAAAATTTCGGCTCATTTTTATACTTCGCAATCTCATCCCGCGGGCCGGATAAAAACCTGGTCGCGGGCCGTACGTTTGACACCCCTGCTCTAATCACAACAACAAATCCAAATAAATCACATAACGTAGCACAGCATCTCCACATCGAAGCATTGAGTTGTTTTATCAAGTAGCAATATTCCGGTCAGTATTGAATCATCCTCTTAACAGTTAGCTTTGGTTAGCTGCATTAGCACAGCGACGCTACTTCCCAAACATACGCAGAGTGTGAATAAACGGCCCACTTTCACACTTACACTTTACTCTTGCTAAGTGTGTATCGAACACGGTCATTTGCAGCTTACCTGTGACAACAGAAACGGCAGATTCAATATTTTTGTCCCACCGCCTTGGTCCACATGCGTCTCAATGAAGAGCAGGAAGTGTTGTGCCCTATTTGGCCAGACCCGCCCTCTTGTGGCGAAACAGCGCTATTACACCCTCTTGCTATTGCAGCTGTACAACGTTGTGGAGAACTCTTTACTCTACTGATGTAATAAATCCTAAAATGACATTTAACTTTGCTTATCCTAAATATAGAGCCCCTAAAAAAAACATCCAAACTCCTCATTTAAGGTTGTATATACATGATGTAGGTATTTATGTAATGTAATAACAGGCACATTTATAATAAAAATTGTATATTTACCTATTTTGATCATTTTAAATACACAGCACATTCATTTCAAAAACGCATCACAGCTTCTTTTTTTTTTCCTTCATCACTGATTATTACTCACTGCAGTCTTTATGAGAGCCTACACACATAATAAAACAGCACTTACTGTGCACGGTCCGCTGTCATTAGGATGCCGACTGCTGGGATGTTCATTTATTCCCATTTAGATGAAAAATGCCTCATAATCGTCGCCAAGAAACGCCACATAATGTCTCCTAATAGGTGCTATTTTGGGGTCCTTATACACACACCGTAATAATACCCAAAAGTTGAAGCACAGTACGTCTGACTGGGGTAGCCATAATGCTTTGACAACTCATCAAGCGTTACCAAAATCATACTAACACATTTTGACGGATTTTTGAGCGCTTTCTGTAATGTTCTATATTGTCAATCACAACGTTTCCATGCATTAAATTAGTCTGATTCCTCAAATACAAACCCTGTTTCCATATGAGTTGGGAAATTGTGTTAGATGTAAATATAAACGGAATACAATTATTTGCAAATCCTTTTCAACCCATATTCAATTGAATGCACTACAAAGACAAGATATTTGATGTTCAAACTCATCAACTTTATTTTTTTTTTGCAAATAATAATTAACTTAGAATTTCATGGCTGCAACACGTGCCAAAGTAGTTGGGAAAGGGCATGTTCACCACTGTGTTACATGGCCTTTCCTTTTAACAACACTCAGTAAACGTTTGGGAACTGAGGAGACACATTTTTGAAGCTTCTCAGGTGGAATTCTTTCCCATTCTTGCTTGATGTACAGCTTAAGTTGTTCAACAGTCCGGGGGTCTCCGTTGTGGTATTTTAGGCTTCATAATGCGCCACACATTTTCAATGGGAGACAGGTCTGGACTTCAGGCAGGCCAGTCTAGTACCCGCACTCTTTTACTATGAAAACACGTTGATGTAACACGTGGCTTGGCATTGTCTTGCTGAAATAAGCAGGGGCGTCCATGGTAACGTTGCTTGGATGGCAACATATGTTGCTCCAAAACCTGTATGTACCTTTCAGCATTAATGGCACTTTCGCAGATGTGTAAGTTACCCATGTCTTAGGGACTAATACAACCCCATACTATCACAGATGCTGGCTTTTCAACTTTGCGCCTATAACAATCCGGATGGTTCTGTGCCTCTTTGGTCCGGAGGACACGACGTCCACAGTTTCCGAAAACAATTTGAAATGTGGACTTGTCAGACCACAGAACACTTTTCCACTTTGTATCAGTCCATCTTAGATGAGCTCAGGCCCAGCGAAGCCGACGGCGTTTCTGGGTGTTGTTGATAAACGGTTTTCGCCTTGCATAGGAGAGTTTTAACTTAACAGTTGTAGCGACCAACTGTAGTTACTGACAGTGGGTTTCTGAAGTGTTCCTGAGCCCATGTGGTGATATCCTTTACACACTGATGTCGCCTGTTGATGCAGCACAGCCTGAGGGATCGATGGTCACAGGCTTAGCTGCTTACGTGCAGTGATTTCTCCAGATTCTCTGAACCCTTTGATGATATTACGGACCGTAGATGGTGAAATCCCTAAATTCCTTGCAATAAATGGTTGAGAAAGGTTTTTCTTAAACTGTTCAACAATTTGCTCACGCATTTGTTGACAAAGTGGTGACCTTCGCCCCATCCTTGTTCGTGAATGACTGAGCATTTCATGGAATCTACTTTTATACCCAATCATGGCACCCACCTGTTCCCAATTTCCCTGTTCACCTGTGGGATGTTCCAAATAAGTGTTTGATGAGCATTCCTCAACTTTATCAGTGTTTATTGCCACCTTTCCCAACTTCTTTGTCACGTGTTGCTGGCATCAAATTCTAAAGTTAATGATTATTTGAAAAAAAAAAAAGTATTTATCAGTTTGAACATCAAATATGTTGTCTTTGTAGCATATGCAACTGAATATGGGTTGAAAATGATTCGCAAATCATTGTATTCCGTTTATATTTACATCTAACACAATTTCCCAACTCATATGGAAACGGGGTTTGTAGTTTGTGTTTCTGTATTTTCACACCTAAGTGTGAAGTCCAAGTCTCTATGCACACTCTCTAATGCAACTAATGGTCATACGCTATGTGCCTCCCATACACTGGGGGGGCCCTTTTTTTAATTTTAGCGTGGTTAAATTAATTCCTTTTCTAGTTGACCTATGACGTCACACTAACCATCTGCGGATCCTTACAACTTGTTTTAAGTGAGTGTAATATTTGCACAGATCACAAATATTACGTCTCTAATGGCTATGCTGATGTTAAATAGCAGACAGCATCAAGAAATGATCTTGGATTGCACTTGGGACGGCGTGGCGAGGTTGGGAGAGTGGCGGTGCCAGCAACCTGAGGGTTCTTGGTTCAATCCCCGCCTTCTACCAACCTCGTCACGATCCGTGTGTCCTTGAGCAAGACACTTCACCCTTGCTCCTGATTGGTCGTGGTTAGGGCTTCGCATGGCAGCTCCCGCCATCAGTGTGTGAATGGGTGAATGTGGAAATACTGTCAAAGCGCTTTGAGTACCTTGAAGGTAGAAAAGTACAACCCGTTTACCATTTACTTCGAATTTGACGCTGCTACCAAGAATGTATCAGAGCGGTTGCCGGTCAGGACAGACCGGCGGGAAAGTTTTTCGAAGGAATTTTCGGACAAAGAATCATGGAAACAAAACTTTTTTATGTCTCTGAGTTCATTCAAAAGGCTCTGTGAATTGACGGAAGGAGTTTGAAATCCGAAGGAAAAGACAGTTTGTGCCCCGATCAATACTGTGTCAGATGAAGGTTGCTATTGTTCTGGACTATCTTGCCAGTTGTGTGGAATACAAAGTTATTGTTAATCAGTTGGCTTGCACAAATGCAGCGTGAAGAGGTTTGTGTACGCTTTATTATTCACCTTTAATTTACCTGCTTCATTGTCTTTCATGTCATTCATATTTTATTCAGATGTCTGAACTAAGCCAGCATTTTACATTTCCTTAGCTCCCTTCTTAAAACAATCTGTTTCTTTTTTTCCACCATCGATGCACTTCAAAATGTGTTCTTTTAATTTGTGAAGCAATTAAAAAGTATCCTCTTCATTACAATTATTGCCACGTTTTAATTGAATGGTATCTGATTCAGGGTTTTATCCCGCGTTTTCAGACTGGCGCATGCGTGATACGAAGGGTCCTCTCTAGCCGCACACACCGCCTCGAGGGATCGGGTTTCCAATCGCATAATCCAGGTGTGTTCATCGACTTTTCAAAAACCGAACACGATCGGATTAAGGAGGATTTAGAGCCAAACTTTTAAAAAATAAGACTAATTTAGTGCATGGACATGTACTGAATGAAACGTCAAAGTTTTGGTCTTGCTTGCTAACTTGTACCTGCTCGCGTCCACATAGGCGTCAACCTGCAGTCCAGACGTAGGTCTTATGTGTGACTGCCATCTACTGGTCACTCTTGTCGTTACACCATGTACCGCAACCAGAATAAGCACAACCAAAATAAATACATATACCGTATTTTCCGGACCATAGGGCGCACCAGATTACAAGGCGCACTGCTGATAAATGGTCTATTTTCGATCAAGTGTTTTTCAACCACTGTGCCGAGGCACACTAGTATGCCGTGAGATACAGTCTGGTGTGCCGTGGGAGATTATCTAATTTCAACTATTTGGGTTAAAAATATTTTTTGCAAAGCAGTAATTACAGTCTGCAAATGATGTGTTGTTGTTGATTTTCGGTGCTGTCTCGAGCTCGGCAGAGTAACCGTGTAATACTCTTCCATATCAGTAGGTGGCAGCCGGTAGCTAATTGCTTTGTAGATGTCGGAAACAGCGGGAGGCAGTGTGCAGGTAAAAAGGTGTCTAATGCGTAAACTAAAAGTAAACAAAAGGTGAATGCCCCTAAGAAAAGGCATGGAAACTTAGGGCAGGCTATGCAGAACAAAACTAAAACTGAACTTGTTACAAAGTAAACGAAAACTGAATGCTGGACAACAGCAAAGACTTACTGTGAAGCAAAGACCACGTCCACAATGTATATCCGAACATGACATGACAATCAACAATGTCCCCACAAAGAAGGATAAAAACAACTGAAAAATTCTTGATTGCTAAAACAAAGTAGATGCGGGAAATATCGCTTAAAGGAAGACATGAAACTGCTACAGGAAAATACCAAAAAAAGACAAAAAGACAAGAACTAAAACACTACACACAGGAAAACACCAAAAAAACTCGAAATAAGTCAGGGCGTGATGTGACAGGTGGTGACAGTACACCTACTTTGAGACAAGAGCTATATTGATGCATGCTTGGTTATGGTTTAAAGTCATATCCATCAATTGCGACAACGACTTTTTACTGTCAACTGAGTTTCGTTTTTTAATAATTTCTGCTGGTGGTGTGCCTCTGGATTTTTTCAACGCAAAAAATGCGCCTTGGCTTAAAAAAGGTTGAAAAACACTGGTCTACATAACATGTAATGGTGGTTCTTTGGTCAAAATGTTGCATAGATTATGTTTTACAGATCATCTTCAAGCCGCTTTCTGACAGTCGCTTCCGGATGAGCCGTTTTGTGGGCGGTCTTATTTACGTGGCTCATATTCGGCAGCGTCTTCTCCCCGTCGTCTTCGTTGTAGCAGTGTAGCGTGCAAGGACGGGAGTTGAAGAAGTGTCAAAAGATGGAACTAATTGTTTTAATGACATTCAGACTTTACTTAAATCAATAACGGAGCAGCATCTCCTCATCCGGAAACAACAACAAATGTGTGCCGTGAAAAAACGCCTGAATGGAACTCTAATAACTAAAGTTCCTTGGGTGAATAATTTAAACTCACTACACTGGTATGTTTTAGCGCTTTCATGGCAAGTAAGAACTTTACACTACTTTATATTAGAAATGGCAACAGCGGAGGATGAATGTCCCATAACAAGAAGATAGAGAAAAAGAAGAAGCTAATCGACTATGTTGTCGGCACGGACTACAAAGGCGGACGCGTGCAATTTTTCATGATTTATGCAGATCCCAAATACAGATCAGCAGGTACCAGAAAGTAAGAAAAGTTGCTCCTGCATAATATTGTGAAACAAAACGCCAGATAATATGTCTTACCTTATACACACACCATAATAATACTCGTATGTTTAATGCGCCGACAATCCATCAAGCGATGCGGCTTCATAGCTTACCAAAGTCGTACTAAAACATTTTGATAGATTTTTGAGTGCCATGTGTATATGTTCTATATTTTCAATGGAACATGTAACATGTTGGTGTTGATTACTTGAGTCATATTGCCATCATAGTGAAGTCTACACCTATCTCTTATGTTTGACTGCCATCTACTGGTCACACTTATCATTACACCATGTACCAAATAAAATTGCTTCGAGGTCTATAAGCAAAACCAGAATTATTCCGTACATTAGGTGCACTGTCGAGTTTTGAGAAAAAAAAAATATTTAAAGTGCGCTTTGTACCGTATTTTCCGGACTATAAGGCGCACTTAAAATCTGTTTTTATTTCTCAAAACTCGACAGTGCGAATTTTTATAACATTTTTAAGATTTTAAGTGCGCTCTATAGTCGGTATTTGGTGAGCTACAAACAAGCAATATTTCTGGCTCTCACAAACAAACTTCTTCTTTAAGAAGCTCTTCTGTCCTCCACTTCATAACTGTATTAATGGCACATGTTTGAGCTCATGATAGACACCTGACCACAGCCTCAAACACTCCGACTCCAAACTCCACCATGGCCAAGACCAAAGAGCTGTCGAAGGACACCAGGAACAGAATTGTAGACCTGCACAAGGCTGGGGCGAGTGAATCTGCAATCGGCAAGCAGCTTGGTGTGAATAAAAACTGAAAATGGAAGACATACAAGGTCATTGATATTCTCCCTCGGTCTGAAGATCTCATCTCATTCTTTAAAAAAATCCTAGAATGTGATTTACTGGAATCTTTTTTCACATTCGGTCCCTCACAGTTGAAGTGTACCAATGATGAAAATTACAGACCACTGTCCTCATTTTAAGTGGGAAAACTTGCACAATTTTTTTTTTACCCGACTGTATATATATATGCATGTTGGAAATAAACTAATCCATTACCATTACCATGAAAGTGGAAAAATTATCTTTTCCACCGCAGGAACTTTTGCAAGAACTTGGGGCGGTATAGCTCGGTCGGTAGAGTGGCCGTGCCAGCAACTTGAGGGTTCCAGGTTCGACCCCCGCTTCCGCCATCCTAGTCACTGCCATTGTGTCCTTGGGCAAGACACTTTACCCACCTGCTCCCAGTGCCAGCCACACTGGTTTGAATGTAACTTAGACCTAGTGGTGAGAGTGTCCGCCCTGAGATCTGTAGGTTGTGAGTTCAAACCCCGGCCGAGTCATACCAAAGACTATAAAAATGGGACCCGTTACCTCCCTGCTTGGCACACAGCATCAAGGGTTGGAATTGGGGGTTAAATCACCAAATCACTGTTCCCCTCACCTCCTAGGGGGTGATCAAGGGTGATGGGTCAAATGCAGAGAATCATTTTACCACACCTTGTGTGTGTGTGACAATCATTGGCACTTCAACTTTAACTTTAATATTGGGTTTCACTATGTAAAAGCGCTTTGAGTCACTAGAGATCGGTAGATTGTGAGTTCAAACCCCGGCCGAGTCATACCAAAGACTATAAAAATGGGACCCATTACCTCCCTGCTTGACACTCAGCATCAAGGGTTGGAATTGGGGGTTGGATCCCCAAAAATGATTCCCGGGCGTGGCCACCGCTGCTGCTCACTGCTCCCCTCACCTCCCAGGGGGCGATCAAGGGTGATGGGTCAAATGCAGAGAATAATTTCGCCACACCTTGTGTGTGTGTGACAATCATTGGTACTTTTTAACTTTAGAGAAAAGCGCTATATAAATATAATTCACTTCACTTTCACATTTACCCTGGTCAATGAAATACCCCCCTGTGTTTCCACCTAACTATCTGTGTAAATACAGTTCCAAAAATAGTTCCCGGTAGCGTGGTGGAACTTTATTTTGAAGCTGTACTGTTGAATGCTGATTGGTTGAACACATTTAAGGGTGTTTTTAAAACATTGTATTCCAAATTTCGGCCGCCATTATAGTATGCGGAACAACTTGTTTATTTATCATTTCGTGCACATTTCTGTCACGAACAACTTGACAATGGAGAGAAAGAATAACGAAAATAACTTTCAAGTTGCAGGAACTTTTGTGTGGCATCTGTGGGCTGAAGAACGCTAATTAGCGTAACACCGTAACAATGTTTCCACGCAGCCAAAGTGTTTGAAGTAGTTTGCGGCTTAACGGCGTTTAGTCGTTTTTACGAGTTTCATTTCGATACGCGAAGCTACAAGAAGTGGATGGACTCTTTTGAACGTATGTACAGAGGAATATTCAGCATTCAGTTGGACTTCAAAGCGGCAACTTCAGTTGCTCGCCGGGACTTTGTTGTTTGAGGATAAAATGTGAAATAGAGGAGGCGGTACATGAGTGGAACAAAGGTAAACCACATTAAATAATCACTGTTTATTTTGTCACATGCTAGACCAGACTAGACTAGACTTCCTTTTTATTGTCATTCAAATGTGAACTTTACAGTACAAATAAGAACGAAATGTTGTTGTATTGACTCATGGTAGTGCAGGATAAAAAAGCAATAAGGTGCAGATATAAATAAATAGATTACTGTACAGATAAATATATTGCACTTTTGCATATGCATCCACGTCCGATTGTAGCTGAGATAGGCTCCAGCGCCCCCCGCGACCCCGAAGGTAATAAGCGGTAGAAAATGGATGGATGGATGGATGGATCTACGTTTATGGATGTATGTTATATTGTCTTTATATTCCAGCGAGTTAATCCATTTTTGGGGGGAATTGAGGGGATAATTATGATATTGAGGGGATAATTTTGATGCTGCAAAAGTAGTCAGTGTAGTTTTTAACCAATTAACTTGAGAGAAGCGAATGCTAACGCTAACAGGCTAAAGCTAACTCTGATGTGTTCATGAGGCGTCGCGGTGAGATAAACTATGATATGTATTATTTATGTATTGTCTTTTTACAGCTGAAATGAATCATACAAGCTTGCCTGCCTGTCATGGATTCATCATTTGCTGAAGGGTGGACTCTATGACTTTTTATGTAAAATTTGCTCCACTTTACTCGCACTTTAGTAAAAAAGGAACCTGATCCAATATTCTCTTCATACGGCATTGAAAATATACTGTACTACTCCGCCATACGTCTACAGCCAGATTTGTATAATTGAACTGTGAAATGCGACGGAAGCGCAAACCACTCAGGTCCACAGGACATATTGAGATTAATAATTAATTATTCTATGATCTTTTCTGTTTCTAATGAGGCCCTTCAGAAAATTAATTGTGCCCCCAAGGTCTAGACTAGGGCATACTTGCCAACCCTCCCGATTTTCCCGGGATACTCCCGAATTTCAGTGCCCCTCCCGAAAACCTCCCGGGGCAACCATTCTCACGAATTTCTCCCGATTTAGACCCGGACAACAATATTGTGGGCGTGCCTTAAAGGCACTGCCTTTAGCGTCCTCTACAACCTGTTGTCACTACGCTTTTCCTCCATACAAACAGCGTGCCGGGCCATTCGCAGGATTTATGCGGCTATTAAACACACATAGGTGAGCGCAATGCATACTTGGTCAACAGCCATACAGGTCACACTGAGGGTGTCCGTATAAACAACTTTAACACTGTTACAAATATGCGCCACACTGTGAATCCACACCAAACAAGAATGACAAACACATTTCGGGAGAACATCCGCACCGTAACACAACATAAACACAACAGAACAAATACCCAGAATCCCTTGCAGCACTAACTTTTCCGGGACGCTACAATATACACCCCCCGCTACCACCAACCTCGCCCCCCCATCGCCCGAATTCAGAGGTCTCAAGGTTGGCAAGTATGGACTAGGGGTCCATCCATCCATCCATCCATCCATCTTCTTCCGCTTATCCGAGGTCAGGTCGCGGGGGCAGCAGCCTAAGCAGGGAAACCCAGACTTCCCTCTCCCCAGCCACTTCGTCTGTCAAACTCATTTTAGCTCAAGGGCCACATTGAGGAAAATCTATTCCCAAGTGGGTCGGACTGGTAAAGTCACGGCATGATAACATAAAAATAAAGACAATTTCAGATTGTTTTCTTTGTTTAAAAATAGACCAACCACATTCTGAAAATGCCCATCCATCCCATCCATTTTCTACCGCTTGTCCCTTTTGGGGTTGCGGGGGGTGCTGGAGCCTATCTCGACTGCATTCGGGCGGAAGGTGGTGTACACCCTGGACAAGTCGCCACCTCATTGCAGGGCCAACACAGATAGACAGACAACATTCACACTCACATTCACACATTAGGGCCAATTTAGTGTTGCCAATCAACCTATCCCCAGGTGCATGTCTTTGGAGGTGGGAGGAAGCCGGAGTATCTGGAGGGAACCCACGCAGTTACGGGGAGAACATGTAAACTCCACACAGAAAGATCCCGAGCCCGGGATTGAACTCAGGACTACTCAGGACCTTCGTATTGTGAGGCACATGCACTAACCCCCGTTTCACCGTGATGCCCCATTCTGAAAATGCTAAAATAAAATGTACAAATCTTTTTTTTTTTTTTACACTTACATATTGCGGTAAATAGTATTCTATCTTCATTTGTTGTTATTTATACTTTCTGAGTAAATGATGTGATAATATTCATCAGTCAAATAGGTGGCGGCGTTGTAAAATGCTCTCTTTGGGGTTATTTTTTAATCTATCAGATGAGAAAATTAATAATAAAATTAAAATTAAATTACAGGCTGTTACTAGTTTACTAATTTTCCTCAACTGATGTACTAACATCATGTAGTTTATTCTGTACTGTGGAGGTCTTGCTCCTCCGTGTTCTCTGGACCACCAATGATGGACATTACAGCCGTGTTCATCTTTGCGAACAATGATTTATTTTGCAATAACGTGTGCTTTTCAGCCATGTTCAAGTTTCTCCACCATCAACAACCTCCTCTCCTTCCCGACCGCTGCCTTTAACAGAGCGACAGGTGATTAGACAAACACTCACAGCTGTGTCATCTACGCACCTGTCACAAATCTTGAAGCTGATCCTGACACACCCCACTTCGCTGCAGGTCTGCAGGCCACGCCCCCCCCCCCCCCCCCCACATGTACATATGTAGCATCATCCACAACAAAACTTGTGAATTTGGACTCATTTCATTAATGACACAAGATGTTAGAAGGGGATACATATTATTTCATCATATTTATGTGCGCCCAGAAAATGTATACGAAATGTACAGATTAAAAAACACAGTTATTTGTCACATGTCATGATGTCACCAACAACATCTTTGACAATCAAAGCATGAACATACCAATCTATTTTTTTTATACTATATGTTATGATCCGTTGCCCGAATCATAGTTTATTTACGTTTTGATTCACTTGTTGTTTAAGTTCTCTTTCAGCGCCCCTGTTTTGTGTTTCCTTGGTTGCCATGGTTATTTATTGTTTTCAAATGATAAATGGGTTATACTTGTATAGCGCTTTTCTACCTTCAAGGTACTCAAAGCGCTTTGACAGTATTTCCACATTCACCCATTCACACACACATTCACACACTGATGGCGGGAGCTGCCATGCAAGGCGCTAACCAGCAGCCATCAGGAGCAAGGGTGAAGTGTCTTGCCCAAGGACACAACGGACGTGACTAGGATGGTAGAAGGTGGGGATTGAACCCCAGTAACCAGCAACCCTCCGATTGCTGGCACGGCCACTCTACCAACTTCACCACGCCGTCCCCACCACCTGTTTTCACCTGCCTCTGATTAGTGTTCGGGATGCTCACCTGTCCCCGGGCACTAATCAGACAGCTATTTAGTCCTGCCTTTTCGCCTCACTCATCCTGGTGCTTTTGTTTGCTTAACGCAGTGTTTTTCCAACCACTGTGTCGTGAGATACAGTCTGGTGTGCCGTGGGAGATTATCTAATTTCACCTATTTGGGTTAAAAATATTTTTTGCAACCCAGTAATTATAATCCGCAAATAATGTGCCGTTGTTGAGTGTCTGTACTGTCTGGAGATCGGCAGACTTACCACGTTATACTCTTCCATATCAGTAGGTGGCAGCAGGTAGCTAATTGCTTTGTAGATGTCAGAAACAGCAAGAGGCAGTGTGCAGGTAAAAAGGTGTCTAATGCTTAAACCAAAAATAAACAAAAGGTGAGTCCCCCTAAGAAAAGGCATTGAAGCTTAGGGAAGGCTATGCAGAACGAAACTAAAACTGAACTGGCTACAAAGTAAACAAAACCAGAATGCTGGACGACTGTGGAGCAGAGACAGCGTCCACAAAGTACATCCGAACATAACATGACAATCAACAATGTCCCCACAAAGAAGGATAAACACAAGACAAGAGCTATAGTGATGCATGCTTGGTTATGGTTTAGAGCAGGGGTGTCCAAAGTGCGGCCCGGGGGCCATTTGCGGCCCGCAGCTGATTGTTTACCGGCCCGCCACACATTCTGGAAATGCTATTGCAAAAATTAAAAAAACATTTAAAAAAGTGGAATGAGGTGAAATATAACTAGAAAAAGTTGCAATGTTGACACAAAGCTACCATGCGGGCTTTTTTTTTTCTTTTGTCTATCTTTCTTTTTTCTTTTTTTGCCATTGCTCCAAAAAAAAAAAAAATCAATGTTATAATGAATTACTGACCTATTCAAGGCTCCAATTATTTCAAATATTTCACTTTAAAATGTTTTTTGTGGGAAATATTGCATATATTGTGTGGTTGCCATACAAAAACATCAACATTTTATTTGACAAAAGAGCATAAAACAAACAAAATAATAGTTCAAACGTAAAATCGACAGATATATCTGAAGTTGAGCTCGTAACTTAAGTGTTGAAAGTAAAAAAAAAAAACTAATAAAAATGTATCACTTTCTGAGTGGGGCACCTTTTGGATCCCAAATATATTTAATGGGATTTTATTTATCTTTTCACTGTGATAATAAAAAAATAAATAATGAATTAAAATCAATGGTGTCCTGCACTATTGATATTTTTAAGGCTCTAATTACTTTACATCAAACATTGCTTTCTGAATGTTTTGGGCAGGTGTGAATGAATGATGGGTTCTGCATGTAAAGCGACTTTGGGTACTTAGAAAAGCGCTATATAAATCCCAGGTATTATTATTATTATTATTAAATACTGCATATTTCAGTTTTATTATAAAAAACTAGGTTGTCTGACAGAAAAGGCATAAAACCTTTTTGTTTTTTTAAACTTTATATCAACCTGAAGTTGATGTACTGTACAGATTTACTGTAAGCGTTATATAAATAAAAAAAATAGTAATTTGACTTGTTTTTAACATTTTAATGACTTAGACCTTTTATGGTCCCCGGGAGCCCTAAAGGTGCAAAACAAAGAAAATCCATATATTTTGTTATGTTTTGAAAATGAAAAATATCAAAATGGCCCCCGCATGCTTTAATTTTTCCGTGTGCGGCCCTCAGTGGAAAAAGTTTGGACACCCCTGGTTTAGAGTCATATCCAACAATTGCGACAACGACTTTTTATTGTCAATATCGGCTGCTGAGTTTCAGTTTTTAATGATTTCTGCTGGTGGTGTGCCTCCGCAGTTTTTCAATGAAAAAAATGTGCCTTAGCTCAAAAAGGTTGAAAAACACTGGTCTATAAAATGTGTCGCGGGCCAATAAAAATTGAGCTGCGGGCCGCAAATGGCCCGCACTTTAGACACCCCTGGTCTAGACCCTCACGGTTCAAGGTCTACGGAAAACTCGCCAAGGCTAAATAAACTTGCTGGATTGCTAACGTCAGAGGCTGGTGAGAACAGATCATTCAAAAAAGGTGAGGCCTGCACCTCGTCAACATGGCAACCTGTAGGAAACAGGACTGATAACCGCGGACCTTGTTAGCATTGTTTCCCTTGCGGGGTGGGCGGAGCTTCATATGCATGAGGTGTCTCACCCACGGAGACAATAAACGCCTTCATCCGTCAACGTAACAAATGGACTGGGGGCGTTGGTGTCAAGACCCGGTCTTAATATGAAATAATAAAAGCCCACACGACAAGTGAGAGGGCCGTTAGCGCACCAATCAGGGAGCGGCGTGACGGCGGCGGGAAGTGCGCGACGTAAACGCGCACCCCTTTCCCTTGCCCGTCACACAAAGATATTTGCTGCGGCGTTCCCTCACATATTCAGTGTGCTGGCGAGGGAGCGGCGTCTTAAATCAATCCATTAGATCCATCCATCATGCCACTATCTCGGCAGGAGACAAACACTGATGGATGTGCTCGCACCCGCTGGGATTCCGCCTCAATGAAGGGAGTCCTGCGTCTTCCATTTGCAAGACGGAGACGGCGGGAGGAAGCGTCCGGGCATGACGGGCCTGCTTCATAAATGTACGCCAGGTGTAAATAATGACTCTGAATTCAAGAAGGAACACATCAAAACAACAATAAATGGGAGAACAACTGACAAATATCCTCGAAGCTAAACATTACCCACAATGCTTCACTATCCAATACTTGAAGAAACAAAACAAATATGACCTGATCCACTCCAATACTGTAGGTGGCGCTCGTTGTGATATCAAATGGGAGAAAAACGGACAAATATCCTCGAAGCTAAACATTACCCACAATGCTTCACTATCCGATACTTGAAGAAACAAAACAAATATGACCTGATCCACTCCAATACTGTAGGTGGCGCTTATTGTGATTTAAAGCTTTTTTGAATCCAGGAAAAAAAACATCAAAACAACAATAAATGGGAGAACAACTGACAAATATCCTCTAAGCTAAACATTACCCACAATGCTTCACTATCCGATACTTGAAGAAACAAAACAAATATGACCTGCTCCACTCCAATACTGTAGGTGGCGCTTATTGTGATATAAAGCCTTTTTGAATCCAGAAAAAGAACATCAAAACAACAATAAATGGGAGAAAAACTGAAAAATATCTTCGAAACGAAACATTACCCACAATGCTACACTAGCCGATACTTGAAGAAACAAAACAAATATGACCTGCTCCACTCCAATACTGTAGGTGGCGCTTATTGTGATTTAAAGCTTTTTTAAATCCAGGAAAAAAAACATCAAAACAACAATAAATGGGAGAAAAACTGACAAACATCCTCGAAGCTAAACATTACCCACAATGCTTCACTATACGATACTTGAAAAAACTAAACAAATACGACGTGCTCCACTCCAATACTGTAGGTGGCGCTTATTGTGATATAAAGCTTTTTTCAATTCAGGAAAAAAAAACATTAAAACAACAATAAATGGGAGGAAAACTGACAAATATCCTTGAAGTTAAACATTACCCACAATGCTTCACCATCTGATACTTGAAGAAACAAAACACATATGACCTGCTCCACTCCAATACTGTAGGTGGCGCTTATTGTGATTTAAAGCTTTTTTGAATCCAGGAAAAAAACAATAAATGGGAGAAAAACTGACAAACATCCTCAAAGCTAAACATTACCCCAAATGCTTCACTATCCGATACTTGAGAAAACAAAAAAAATTGACGTGCTCGACTCCAATACTGTAGGTGGCGCTTATTGTAATATAAAGCTTTTTTAATCCAGGAAAAAAAAAACATCAAAACAACAATAAATGGGAGAAAAATTTACAAATATCCTTGAAGTTAAACATTACCCACAATGCTTCACTATCCGATACATGAAGAAACAAAACAAATATGACCTGCTCCACTCCAATACTATAGGTGGCGCTTATTGTGATATAAAGCCTTTTTGAATCCAGAAAAAGAACATCAAAACAACATAAAATGGGAGAAAAACTGAAAAATATCTTCAAAACGAAACATTACCCACAATGCTTCATTATCCAATATTTGAAAAAACAAAATAAATATGACCTGATCCACTCTAATACTGTAGGTGGCGCTTATTGTGATATAAAGCTTTTTTTAATCCAGGAAAAAAAAACATCAAAACAACAATAAATGGGAGAAAAACTGACAAATATCCTCAAAGCTAAACATTACCCACAATGCTTCACTATCCGATACTTGAAGAAACAAAACAAATACGACCTACTCCACTCCAATACTGTAGGTGGCGCTTATTGTGATATAAAGCCTTTTTGAATCCAGAAAAAGAACATCAAAACAACATAAAATGGGAGAAAAACTAAAAAATATCTTCAAAACTAAACATTACCCACAATGCTTCATTATCCGATACTTGAAAAAACAAAACAAATATGACTTGATCCACTCCAATACTGTACGTGGTGCTTATTGTAATATTAAATGGGAGAAAAACGGACAAATATCCTCGAAGCTAAACATTACCCACAATGCTTTACTATCCGATACTTGAAGAAACAAAACAAATATGACCTGATCCACTCCAATACTGTAGGTGGCGCTTATTGTGATTTAAAGCTTTTTTAAATCCAGGAAAAAAAAACATCAAAACAACAATAAATTGGGGAAAAACTGACAAACATCCTCAAAGCTAAACATTACCCACAATGCTTCACTATCCGATACTTGAAAAAACAAAATAAATATGACGTGCTCCACTCCGATACTGTAGGTGGCGCTTATTGTGATATAAAGCTTTTTTTAATCCAAAAAAAAAACATCAAAACAAAAAGAAATGGGAGAAAAACTGAAAGATATCCTCAAAATTAAACATTACCCACAAAGCTTCACTATCCAATAAATTAAAAAACTAAACAAATATGACGTGCTCCACTCCAATACTGTAGGTGGCGCTTATTGTGATATAAAGCTTTTTTGAATCTAAGAAAAAAAACATGAATACAACAATAAATGGGAGAAAAACTGAAATATATCTTCGAAACTAAACATTACCTGCAATGCTTCACTATCCGATACTTGAAAAAACAAAACCAATATGACGTAATTCACTCCAATACTGTAGGTGGCGCTTATTGTGAAATAAAGCTTCTTTTTTTTCCATCACAGCTCCATCTGCTGGAGCATGTGGGTGACAGCTAGGGATGGGTACAGAATCCGGTACCGAATCCGGTACCAAACCAGGCACCGATTTACATAAAATCCAACGGTGCCATGTTATTGTACCTGTGTTGTGCGTGATGTGTGATACCACTGATTTTCTTTCCGATTCGATACCGCGTAAAAGTCCAGCTGGTATCGCCAATACCAATACTTTGTGCAAATACTGCATACTTAAAGTGTCTGCTAAAATTGTTTTAAATTGTGTTTATCAAATAATAACATATCTCTTTGCATAAAGATTACAAAACAGAGTTGTTGTTTTTTTCAAACTCTGAAGTACGTTGAGGTAGTGGTGTGAATAACAATATAACCAAGCTCATAAAACTGAAAAAAACAAAGGACAAAATCATACAAAGTACACAAAAACTGTGTTTTCAAACCTTTAAAGCAGCACTAAGTAACTTTTCAACCTTCAAAAAATATTTTCATAACTTTGGGGACGATATATCGACTTACAACTAGTTGAATAACGCCCTTGTCATGGGCTGAGGGGAGAAGAAGCAAAACAAGAACGCCAAGGTGAAATTATTGCTTTTATGGCCGAAACTCCAAAACATCCAAAGAAACAAAAAGTTTTGTCTGAGGAGACATACATAAAAATCGAAGCTTTCACTCGCTGGCGTGAGCTTAAAGATGAGGGATTTCAGACCGATGCTGCCTTAGCTCTGTTCCTGCTAAACTAGCAAGTGACTTTCGATGCTCAAATCAAAATGCTAATGTTAGCTATCGGACATTTGCGTGGTAGCAATAAATAGCCATTAGGTTGATAGTTTCACTATTACTTCCTTCGAAAAAAATCTCTCGCCGATCTTGCTTTGCTTCGGACCTACATCCGCCCCGATACATTCTTGATAGTGTCTGCTATTTAACATCAGCACAGTCATTGGAGACGTAATATATGTGCCAATATTACAGCGGACATCACGTCAGTATGATGCTATGCGTTAGTCATCATGGGAAATGTGGTCTTCCTTCAGGTAAAACACTCCCGCTGTGGTCTGCTGGCGCCGCCAAAATCAACCAAAACTGAAAGTTCTTAAGTGGGGCTTTAAAAAGGAATTAATATAATTAACGCATTAAAATAAATCAATTATTAGGAACTACTAACAGACAGGTTACATGAACATTTTAGAGTGAAAACACTGAACATGTAAATAGCACTTGACAACATTGACACAAATCCTCATTCACAACTTTAGTTACTTTTACTTTAGTTATTTTGTTTTACACTGTCCATCCATCTTCTTCCGCGTATCCAAGGTGGGGTCGCGGGGGCAGCAGCCTAAGTAGAGAAGCCCAGACTTCCATCTCCCCCTGCAATTTTGTCCAGCTCCTCCTGGAGGATTCTGAGGCGTTCCCAGGCCAGCTGGGAGAGATAGTCCCCCCCAATGTGTCCTAGGTCTTCCCCATGGCATTCTACCAGTCCGACGTGCACTAAACACCACCTCAGAAAAGCGTTCGGGGCGCATTCTGACCCGATGCCCAAACCACCTCAACTTACACTGTGTTCCTGTTAATGATACACATTAAATATAATAACTCAAGTATCAAAGGTATCAATATTTTGATTTGAGATATCACAGCATATATATCTGTATCAACATGTCAGTGGTGAACCGCACATCACTACACTTTGGCACTTGGCGATCACTCCAGCAGCACTGAGAGCGGACTCAGTCAAACTACCTCTTGCTAATGTTGCAATGTTCAATGCCAACGAAGTGATTGACTCAAAAAACGCTCCAATTTCAGTAAAGTAAGGTTCCACTTTCCCAAAAATGTGCTAGATTGATGCTAGTATATATTAGCTTTGCTATTTACATGCTTCTTATTAGCATTAGCAATTTTACATGGAAATTTCAACACTTCTAAATGTGTTATTATGAAAACTACAACGAAGATGCACGTTACAATCAAACAGCTGGTGTGTAAAAATAAGCACAACACTTACAGTATCAACACTTTTTAGGGCGCAACAAAAGACTCGACAGCAAAGGCTAAACTAAATAGCCAGCACAATTTAATGTATACACTACTGCCTGCCATGTGATATGTGAAATGTGATAATAAAACAACAACTGGACAGGAGTTGTCATAATCAGCTCATTTTTAAGTGTCGCAATGAAAAATGCAGGCATGTGAGCACCATTTGTGGAAAAAAAGAGGAAAACTGACAAACTAGAGGAACATTTCTACCGGCACAAAGTGCTGCCACGCAAGGTCTGAAATAATTTTTTGGAAATGAAGACTACTTTTCCTACAGCATTTCTACACTATATTTTTACCTTTAGATGTATTCTTATCTACTAACCTCTTTTGCCTGTCATTTTCACACTTACATGTTCCATGTAATGTAGCACAGATGTTTTTGTTTTTTTAGTAGATCATTTACTAACATTATTATTAGAGATGTCCGATAATGGCTTTTTTGCCGATATCTAATATTCCGATATTGTCTAACTCTTAATTACCGATTCCGATATCAACCGATACCGACATATACAGTCGTGGAATTAACACATTATTGTGCCTAATTTTGTTGTGATCAGTGTTGGGACTAACGCGTTACTAAGTAACGCGTTACTGTAACGCCGTTAGTTTCGGCGGTAACTAGTAATCTAACGCATTATTTTTTTATATACAGTAACTCAGTTACCGTTACTGCATGATGCGTTACTGCGTTATTTTACGTTATTTTTATGTAGTATCGGCTAGAAACTGAAGATCTGAGTGTGTTTTATTGGAGCGCTCCGGTGGAAAAAGAGGCGTGCTTTCTGTGGGTGGGGGAGACGTTCCTCCAAAGCCGTACTTCGGGTCTAACAACCTTCACTTTACCCGGAAGAGGGTCTTTACAGCTGAGGGTGAATGACGAGCCCGGCGGTTTGTTGCAACTTTGTGACTTTATTGCACGCAGCCATCCACCAAGCTAGAGCACCTACACGCACTCACTGTCGCCGCTCCCTCACCTCTCTCGCCCACTCACTCACTGACGTCACTCAACTCTCATACTGTCATATCTTAAAGGGCCACACACACACACACACACACATACGCTACTCTAATAACAACTAACAAGACATCATGGCGAAGCCAGAAGTCAAGTTTTTTTTAACATGGAGACATTTTCAATACTTTTCTTTTGTCGAGCACAAAGAAAATAACATTTTAGTTAAATGTAAGTTGTGTCTTGGATCAAAGATCCTATCTACTTAGAGTTAAAGTTAAAGTGCCATTATGTTGCAGCTATTTAAAATAGTTTTGTCAATTTGTTCTGGCCAGAAATAAATTGGCCTTTTGAAACATATCTTTGTCTTTGTGTGTTGTATGTAGACCACATTGCTTTCTGAGTTCAGTGATGCAAATGCATGTCAAGTTGATCAACAGATTGTATTATTCTCCAGTGCAATAACAGCACTGAAATGAAGGCTAAAAGGGCATTAATGGGAGCCTTAAAAAAAGGGGGGGGGGGGGGGGGGGGAGTAACTAAATAGTTACTTTTCACAGTAACGCATTACTTTTTGGTGTAAGTCACTGAGTTAGTAACTGAGTTACTTTTGAAATAAAGTAACTAGTAATTGTAACTAGTTACTGGTTTTCAGTAACTAACCCAACACTGGTTGTGATGCCCCGCTGGATGCATTAAACAATGTAACAAGGTTTTCCAAAATAAATCAACTCAAGTTATGGAAAAAAATGCCAACATAGCACTGCCATATTTATTATTGAAGCCACAAAGTGCATTATTTTTTTTAACATGCCTCAAAACAGCAGCTTGGAATTTGGGACATGCTCTCCCTGAAATGTGTTTGTCATTCTTGTTTGGTGTGGGTTCACAGTGTGGCGCATATTTGTAACAGTGTTAAAGTTGTTTATACACCCTCAGTGTGACCTGTATGGCTGTTGACCAAGTATGCATTTCATTCACTTGTGTGTGTGAAAAGCCGTAGATATTATGTGGATGGGCCGGCACGAATAGGCAGTGCCTTTAAGGTTTATTGGCGCTCTGTACTTCTCCCTACGTCCGTGTACACAGCGGCGTTTTAAAAAGTCATACATTTTACTTTTTGAAACCGATACCGATAATTTTGAAACCGATACCGATAATTTCCGATATTACATTTTAAAGCATTTATCGGCCAATAATATCGTCAGTCCGATATTATCGGACATCCCTAATTATTATCATTGAAAATGTAATGTACAATTCTATAACCTATGTGTCAAAGTCAAGGCCCTCGGGCCAGATCCGGTGCGCAAATTAATTATCTATGGCCCCCGAGATCATATTTGATTAGTATTAGAACCGGCCCGCAGGCCACAGCCGCCTGCTGCTGTTTTGCACGCACCAATACTACTGTTGGCGCTAGGAATTTTCTAAATGGGGTCCCGGGGACCCCATAAAGTCATAAAAATGGGGTCCCACAGTACATGTGGGGCGGCATAGCTCGGTTGGTAGAGAGGTCGTGCCAGCAACTTGAGGATTCCAGGTTCGATTCCCGCTTACGCCATCCTAGTCACTGCCGTTGTGTCCTTGGGCAAGACACTTTACCCACCTGCTCCCAGTGCCACCCACACTGGTTTAGATGTAACTTAGATATTGGTTTCACTATGTAAAAGCGCTTTGAGTCACTACAGAAAACCGCTATATAAATATAAATTCACTTCACTTCATTTTTGGGTTCCCACTTTTTTGTTAGCGTTTTGAAAACAAATGATAAATGTATACATTGTCCTGTTATAGCTCACATTCTATATTGTGTTTTGGAAAAAGGTTGTCATGTACGTTACTTGATTCATTAAAAAAAAAACATGCAAAAGAAAACACATTTCTATGCATATGTAAATGTAATCAGTTATAAACATTCATTCACTTTCTTCTTTCCTTCATGGATCTAAACTTTACCGCTGCCGTTAGTTTTTTCTATATTTTTATTGTAATATTTTCAGAATGTGTTTGTTGTATTTTTGGCCAAAGTAAGACAAAGAAAACAATCTGAAGTTGTCTTTATTTTGTAGTTTTAATGCCATGATTTTAATATTCCGGCGCGCGTGTGCACAGATTTTCCTCCATGCGGCTCCTGATCTAAAATGAGTTTGACACCGTCAATAACATGCATGCAAAGAACTCAGAAACCGTTTCCCCTTTGGCAACTCTATCCTGTAGCCACGCCCACTCAGGTAATATACTTCCTGTGTTGTGACCTCTGTCACCTCAAAAATATACCTTCTCGCTGACTACCAATAAATAGAACTACAACTGGTTTGTAACTAACAGTGTCGGATTGTAAACATTTCAATATGATTAGCAGCAAAGTGGACAGCCGTCAACGTTGTGGCTCGGAGAGCGAGCGCAGGCGACAACAAGTAAGCTAGCTCGATGATGCTAACTGTGCTAACTCAGTCTCCCTTTGCTGCGTTTATGCAAGAGGAACAGCGAGTATCTGCGGCTGAAACGTGCGTTCAACACATTTTTGGGGGGGTCTTATTTTTTTGATAGTGTATTGGGTTTACATAAATCACCCACGGAACTTTTGTTATTATTCCGGCCTGACGGATTTTCACAAATTGTTGAAGTAGAGCACACAATTCCCAAACAGGCTGAATATGTCAAGACTTGGACTATGGGTTGTTTGTTTTCCCGAGATGCAAGTAAAGTTGGAGCGGGCAAGGCGTGAAGGTAAGGACATCTTTTATTTTAACACTATAACTACAAAAAAGGAAGCAAACAAAAGGCGCGCACAATGGCGGAGAACAAACTTGACTAATGAAACAAAAGACTAGCACAAAGGCAATTAACTATGAACATGAAACAAAAACACTTACTGTGGCATAGCATGAAGCATGAACTATAGTAAACAGGAATCTCATGGGTAGCAGAGGTAATGTCGCCAGGCTGACTGCCTGGCAACTACAAGTTTACATGATCAGTGAAAACAGGTGCGTGACTCAAAACGTGAAACAGGTGAAACTAATGGTTGCTATGGTGACAAAACAAGGGAGTGAAAAGCAGGAACTAAGTGTACAAAACCCAAGCGGAACATAACTTAAACAAAACATGATCACAGACATGACAGAATATTTTTTTAAGTTGGAACGGTTTGAATCAGATTAAAAATGTGGGAGTTGCGGAACTTTGAAGAATGTCCCACTGATTTCAACGGGAATTTCCCCCAAATTTGGGAATCTCGGGAAAAGCGGAATTTTTTTGGAAAATGGTAAACAACTTGAATGTTCTGAAAGAGATGAAATGGTCGGTGTTGGAATTTTTCAAATCGGTTGGGAAGAGAAATTGTCAGAATAATTGTATCTAAGGAATCACAAATCTTTGTGTTGAAATGAGTTCCCGGCGTGAAGACAAAAGCTGTCTTTGAACCTACCAAGAAGAAGGCTTGTAAAACTCCACTCTGTAGGATGGGAAGCAACATGAAGGTTTTCTGTTTCTTTCATGTATTGTAATCAACAGAAATATATTGTTTTGACCCAAGAACTACAAAGCGGAGAGAAGGCAGGATCTGCCCAAGTTCCAGACACCTCTTTTTGAACTCTTTTACGACCTCTTTTTTTGAACTCTTTTACAACCTCTTTTTTGAAATCTTTTACGACCTCTTTTTTGAACCGACCTTTTCTTTTTAACTCTTTTGTAATCAAAGGCGATGACTGTTTACGACCCCCGTCCCTTTAGAAACAGCTGTTGCCATGTAATCAGGGAAAGTCCAAATAAAAGAGGAGGCGTAAAATCTTTTGGCAGAGCGTAATGACACTGTCCAAGGGTACAGATGTACACGTTTCTCCTCACTGAGCCAAACTGAATTCTGTCTCTGTTTGATTCTTTGCTTCTTGTCCTGTTTAATAGATGTCATCAGTGTTTGAACCTGACAGAAATGGCATTAAGGAATTCCTGGAATTTCGGGAAAACCGAACATTTTTCCAGTTCAAAAAACAACTTAGTTTTTTGTCCTGATTAAGAGGAATGTTTGGACGGTGGAACGGTTGAAGTGGGTTGAAAAATGTGGAAGGAGTAGTCGCCAGAAAAAAGGGTCAAAAAAGGGTTTCAAAAAACGGGAATTGTTTTTAACTTGGAAAAATGATATATTGAATGTCCAGCATTAGTGAAATATGTTGAGGGCGGAATGGTTTTAATCGGTTGAAAAATGTGGAAATGGCGGAAGTTAGAAAAATGGCCAATTCATTTTAAAATGGGGACAAATGTCCCGGAAAACCTGGAATTCTGGAAAATCTGGGAATTTTTGGAATTTGTCAAGGGAAAGCTTGCGATTCCAGAATAGGCTGAACAGTTTGAAGTTGGAAGGGTTTGAATCGGGGGGAAAATGTGCAAGGTAGAGCGCGCCAAAATCTGGAGAAGAAGACGAAGAAGTGGAAGAAGTTTAATAAATAGATTAATTTTGGTGTAGAAAACTGCTTTGGAGCATTCACACAATTAGCTCCACCGTCTGACACACTTTCTTCAACTCCCGTCCTTACGCACTACAATATTTCATTTAAAAAAACAAGGAAGGTATATTTTGATGCAAAAAATGTTCAAAAACGCAGGGTTTTATGGACATTTCCCATGCCTGAAAATGTGATTTTATTATTAAGGACCGTAAATATTTATTAACACACACAAAAGTACTAAACATTGGTACTGTTGAGTATGGGTATTGATTCTTAGGTCCCAAAAAATCGAATGTGAACAGTACCCATTCGTAGTCAATGCCCCACTTAACCTTGATTCACTAAAATGCAAAATTCAATCTACAAATGAACTGAAGGAATCGTTTTTAAGGTGTTGGTTTTCGTGTACAAAACCTAAAACCAGTGAAGTTTGCACGTTGTGTAAATCGCAAATAAAAACAGAATACAATGATTTGCAAATCCTTTTCAACTTATATTCAATTGAATACACTGCAAAGACAAGATACTTAACGTTCGAACTGGAAAATGGTTGTTATTTTTTGCAAATATCAGCTCATTTAGAATTTGATGCATGCAACTTGTTTCAAAAAAGCAGGCACAAGTGGCAAAAAAGACTGAGAAAGTTGAGGAATGCTCATCAAACACTTATTTGGGCTAATTGGGAACAGGTGGGTGCCATGATTGGGTGTAAAAGCAGCTTCCATTAAATGCTCAGTCATTCACAAACAAGGATGGGGCGAGGGTCACCACCTTGTGAACAAATGCGTGAGCAAATTGTCGAACAGTTTAAGAACAACATTTCTCAACAAGCTATTGCAAGGAATTTAGGGATTTCACCATCTACGGTCCGTAATATCATCAAAAGGCTCAGAGAATCTGGAGAAATCACTGCACGTAAGCGTAATAAACATTGAATGCCCGTGACCTTTGATCCCTAAGGCGGTACTGCATCAAAAACCGACATCAGTGTGTAAAGGATATCACCACATGGGCTCAGGAACACTTCAGAAAACCACTGTCAGTAACTAAAGTTTGTCGCTACATCTGTAAGTGCAAGTTAAAACTCTACTATGCAAAGCGAAAGCCATTTATCAACAACACCCAGAAACGTCACCAGCTTTGCTGGGCCCAAGCTCATCTAAGATGGACTGATGCAAAGTGGAAAAGTGTTCTGTGGTCTGACGAGTCCACATTTCAAATTGTTTTTGGAAACTGTGGACGTCGTGTCCTCCGTACCATAGAGAAAAAGAACCATCTGGATTGTTATAGGCGCAAAGTTCAAAAGCCAGCATCAGTGATGGTATGGGGGTGTATTAGTGCCCAAGACATGGGTAACTTACACATCTTTGAAGGCACCATTAATGCTGAAAGGTACATACAGGTTTTGGAGCAACATATGTTGCCATCCAAGCAACGTTATCATGGATGCCCCTGCTTATTTCAGCAAGACAATGCCAAGCCACATGTTACAACAGCGTGGCTTCATAGTGAAAGAGTGCGGGTACTAGACTGGCCTGCCTGTAGTCCAGACCTGTCTCCCAGTGGAAATGTGTGGTGCATTATGAAGCCTAAAATACCACAACGGAGACCCCCGGACTGTTGAACAACATAAGCTGTACATCAAGCAAGAATGGGAAAGAATTCCACCTGAAAAGCTTGAAAAATTGGTCTCCTCAGTTCCCAAACGTTTACTGAGTGTTGTTAAAAGGAAAGGCCATGTAACACAGTGGTAAAAAAAACTTTTTTGCAATGTGTTGCTGCCATTAAATTCTAAGTTAATGATTATTTGCAAAAAATAATTAAGTTTCTCAGTTGGAACATTAGATATCTTGTCTTTGCAGCCTATTCAATTGAATATAAGTTGAAAAAGATTTGCAAATCATTGTATTCTGTTTTTATTAACGAATTACACAACGTGACAACTTCACTGGTTTTGGGTTTTGTAATCCTGCTAACTAACCAGCGAGCTAACTTTGATCAAAACCCAACGAGAAGCCGCCACGTCGATGCTTTTCATCAGTTTGTTTTCATAGTTTGTCATCAGTGGTCCGGCTGACGGCGTTTAACCTTTTCACTTTCACGCACAAGACGCGGGCGGCGGCAGAAAAAGGTCGTTAAAGATGCTCGATGAAACAATTGTTGCCAGAAGCCGAGGCGGAGGAGTGCTGGGGAAAAGCAGCCAGAGGAAGCATCAGTCAGCTAGCAGGCGCCGCCTATTGCCTCTGCAAATCTAACTCTCATCCGTCTCCTCCGGGCTGCAAGCGCCAACGACGACCTTGTGCTCATGAGGAAGACGGCGCGGCTGCATGGCGAGCGGCGGCGTGATTGGTGGCTATCGCTAATGTCTGAGCGTCGGGGGCCAAAAGATGGCGATGGAGGGAAGAAACAATGCTCCGACCGTCCCTCAGCTAACCAAGCGAGACGCGGGTTCACGCTCGAACAAACGCTTGTTTACCGGCGAAAAGAACACAAATCTGCTCACATCTTTCCCCCTTTATCCGACTGCAGGGAGGCAAAGTGGCTGAGTCAGATCAGGCCTTGGAACATCCGTCATCCAGGCGTTCCATGACTAATGTTGTGCTGCACAGCGCTGCATCCATACCCTCTGCAACACTTGCGAGACCTCAGTCCAAGCTTTTGTCCATTTCTTTAAGAAAATACAAAAATCAACAAAACTGAAGGACACTGGGTCACAGAATGACACACTATGGTTTGGCGAAAGAGGATTTTCCAAGAAAGAAAGGGCTGTTTTTTTCTCAAGGCCGTTTTTCCAGGAAAAAAACGCACGGTTCGAGGAAGACGTACACATGGTAGGCGGGTGAGGCGGTTATTCACTTGTCATTAGGGTGAAAAAAAAAAAAAAAAAACATATTACCGTATTTTCTAGAGATGTCTGATAATGGCTTTTTTGCCGATATCCTATATTCCGACATTGTCCAACTCTTAATTACCGATACCGATATCAACCGATACTGATATACACTACCGTTCAAAAGTTTTTTGTGGAATAGCCTTCATTTCTAAGAACAAGAATTGACTGTCGAGTTTCAGATGACAGTTCTCTTTTTCTGGCCATTTTGAGCGTTTAATTGACCCCACAAATGTGATGCTCCAGAAACTCAATCTGCTCAAAGGAAGGTCAGTTTTGTAGCTTCTGTAACGAGCTAAACTGTTTTCAGATGTGTGAACATGATTGCACAAGGGTTTTCTAATCATCAATTAGCCTTCTGAGCCAATGAGCAAACACATTGTACCATTAGAACACTGGAGTGATAGTTGCTGGAAATGGGCCTCTGTACACCTATGTAGATATTGCACCAAAAACCAGACATTTGCAGCTAGAATAGTCATTTACCACATTAGCAATGTATAGAGTGTATTTCTTTAAAGTTAAGACTAGTTTAAAGTTGTCTTCATTGAAAAGTACAGTGCTTTTCCTTCAAAAATAAGGACATTTCAATGTGACCCCAAACTTTTGAACGGTAGTGTATACAGTCGTGGAATGAACACATTATTATGCCTAATTAATTTTGTTGTGATGCCCCGCTGGATGCATTAAACAATGTAACAAGGTTTTCCAAAATAAATGAACTCAAGTTATGGAAAAAAATGCCAACATGGCACTGCCATATTTATTATTGAAGTCACAAAGTGCATTATTTTTTTTAACATGCCTCAAAACAGCCCCTTGGAATTTGGGACATGCTCTCCCCGAGAGAGCATTAGGAGGTTGAGGTGGGCGGAGTTAGGAAGGGCGGGGTTGAGGTTGGGGGGGGGGGGGGTGTATATTGTAGCGTCCCGGAAGAGTTAGTGCTGCAAGGGGTTCTGGGTGTTTGTTCTGTTGTGTTTATGTTGTGTTACGGTGCGGATGTTCTCCCGAAATGTGTTTGTCATTCTTGTTTGGTGTGGGTTCACAGTGTGGACCTGTAACTACACGGTTAATGCTTTCCAGCTTGGCGAAGCTTAACAATGCTGTTGCTAACGACGCCATTGAAGCTAACTTAGCAACGGGACCTCACAGAGCTATGATAAAAACATTAGCTATCCACCTATGCCAGCCAGCCCTCGTCTGCTCATCAACACCCGTGCTCACCTGCGTTCCAGCGATCGACGGAGCGACAAAGGACTTCACCCGATCATCGATGCGGTCGGCGGCTAGCGTTGGATAGCGCGTCTGCTATCCAAGTCAAAGTCCTCCTGGTTGTTTTGCTGCAGCCAGCCGCTAATACACCGATCCCACCTACAGCTTTCTTCTTTGCAGTCTTCATTGTTCATTAAACAAATTGCAATAGATTCACCAACACAGATGTCCAGAATATTGTGGAATTTTGAGATAAAAACAGAGCTTTTTTGTATTGGATTCAATGGTGTACCAATACTTCCGTTTCAACGATTGACGTCACGCGCATACGTCCTCATACATAGACGTTTTCAACCGGAAGTTTCGCGGGAAATTTAAAATTGCACTTTATAAGTTAACCCGGCCGTATTGGCATGTGTTGCAATGTTAAGATTTCATCATTGATATATAAACTGCGTGGTCGGTAGTAGTGGGTTTCAGTAGGCCTTTAACCAGGCACCTGTGAATAGAGAATAACTTGCAACATCAAACCAGAAAGAGTGTCCAATTTGACTTGCCACCTATCATTTAAATGCAATATTTGCCTTTTTTATTCTCTAATTGGATTTTTTTATTTGTATAAAATTATTATTATTTTTTCTCATGTTAATATTTCTTTTCATTGACGAAAATGTTATAAAGAGTTTTGAATCTTGAATAAATACTCTCTTCGGGTCAATAACCAAAAGATTGAAGCTATGGAAGATGGAACAGACATCTTTTGATACGATTTAAGTATTAGAATATTACAGGAAAATACGCTCTTAAATTTGAAAATACATTTGTTTTGAACTACACTTGACTTCAAACCGTTGGATTGAGCAGCTGTATCGTTGAACTTTAGGCCTGCCCGACTACTATGTGTTGTTTTGGAGACATTGATGTGTGTTTTGTTACATCTAATCCCTTGTAAAGCATAAAGTCACCGAATGTAACCTCATGTTCAAGTTGTCTTCAATAGCTAAAGAATGGTACGACGGTTAAAATCTCAAAAATAAGGAACTAGCCTCGGATATAATATTTTAATGATATTAATAATAGCTACACATCCTTTTGACAAGAAATCCCTTCAATGATGGATGGAACCATTCTTCATCATTTCTTTTGCCTTGGACTGGCCTTGGACTGGCCTCCACATTTGCGAACATTCGTTGACCATGGACTTCTTGACCCATTGGACTTTCGGCTCTTTTGTGAAGACTATTGTCAATAGTGCTGTGTGTGTGTGTGTGTGTGTGTGTGTGTGTGTGTGTGTGTGTGTGTGTGTGTGTGTGTGTGTGTGTGTGTGTGTGTGTGTGTGTGTGTGTGTGTGTGTGTGTGTGTGTGTGTTCCATCTCTTCTTTCTTTTTTTTGTGCTGTAAAGCACTTTGTGCTGCCACGTTCCCGTGTATGAAAAGTGCTACATGAATAAAGTTGGATTGTTTTAATTCTTCATCTGGGCTCACCTTTGCAGAAGCTCGCTCCCATGGAGGCATCCATCCGCTCATGATGTTTACGTACGTAACAGACAATGCTTTAGCGGGAGTGAAACCGACGCTGTAACATTCACCCCCGTTTTAATAAATGCTGGTGTGACTGTTCAACAAAAGGGTCGAGTCTAACCCCAGTGATTCTCAAACTGTGGTATGTGTACTACTTGTGCGGGGGTCAGCAACCCATGGCTCTTTAGTGCCGCCCTAGTGGCTCCCTGGAGCATTTTTAAAAAAGGATTGAAAATGGAAAAAGATGGGGGAAAATGTTTTTGTTTGTTTTAGTATGTTTTTGTTTGAGAACAAACATGACACAAACATTCCCAATTGTTAGAAAGCCCACTGTTTAATATGTTTAATATGAGTATTTGGTGAACATCGTTTTGTCCTATACTAATTTTGGCGGTTCTTGAACTCATCATAGTGTGTGGACTGTGACGCAACAGTTTGTTTACATGTAAAATCTCCCACTCCTTCTTTGTCTCATTTTGTCCACCAACAGTTTTATGCTGTGCATGAATGCACAAAGGTGAGCTTTGTTGATGTTATTGACTTGTTGGAGTGCTAATCAGGCATATTTGGGTCACTGCATGACTGCAAGCGAATCAATGCTAACATGCTATTTAGGCTAGCTGTATGTAATTATTGCATCATTATGCCTCATTTGTAGGTATATTTGAGCTCATTTAATTTCCTTTACTTGTATCCTCTTTGTGTATAATTTATATTTGCATGTCTCATGACACATTATCTATATGTAATATTGGCTGCATTTCTCATAGTTGTTTGTGTGCCATGTTGTTCCAGACCACAGCAAACATTACCTAGCTTGCCAAAGATTGTAATACATCTATTAAAAGAAGACAGCCTGACGTTTCCTTTAACTTGGACACACACATCTATACCTTTGACCTTTAAAAGCCAGTCATTTCCAGGAGTTATCTCACCTTCTGAGTAGCCTCTGATTTACCAATGTTTTCCAATGTTGTAAAAATGTGTAGAATAAACATTACCTTTCAACATTTCTGTCAACAAAGATTAGCTTCAGCCTGCGACACATAGTTATTTCGATAGTAGGCTATTACAGCTAATATAGACACTTACATCTAGAGATGTCCGATAATGGCTTTTTTGCCGATATCCGATATTGTCCAACTCTTAATTACCGATACCGATATCAACCGATACCGATATATACAGTCGTGGAATTAACACATTATTATGCCTAATTATGTTGTGATACCCCGCTGGATGCATTGAACAAAGTAACAAGGTTTTCCAAAATAAGAGAACAACTTCAAGTCAAGTTATGGAAAAACTTGGCAACATGGCACTGCCATATTTATTATTGAAGTCACAAAGTGCATTATTTTTTTTTACATGCCTCAAAACAGCAGCTTGGAATTTGGGACATGCTCTCCCTTAAGAGGTTGAGGTGGGGGATGTATATTGTAGCGTCCCGGAAGAGTTAGGGCTGCGAGGGGTTCTGGGTATTTGTTCTGTTGTGTTTATGTTGTGTTACGGTGCGGATGTTCTCCCGAAATGTGTTTGTCATTCTTGTTTGGTGTGGGTTCACAGTGTGGCGCATATTTGTAACAGTGTTAAAGTTGTTTATACGGCCACCCTCAGTGTGACCTGTATGGCTGTTGACCAAGTATGACTTGTATTCACTTGTGAGTGTGTGAAAAGCCGTAGATATTATGTGACTGGGCCGGCACGCAAAGGCAGTGCCTTTAAGGTTTAATTGCGCTCTGTACTTCTCCCTACGTCCGTGTACCAGCGGCGTATTAAAAAGTTATACATTTTACTTGTTGAAACCGATACTGATAATTTCCGATATTATATTTTAAAGCATTTATCGGCCGATAATATCGGTAGTCTGATATTATCGGACATCCCAACTTACATCATGCATTGCCTTCATTATAACACTTATATAAGACTTTAAATTTTTTGCGGCTCCAGACAGATTTGTTTTTTGTATTTTTTGGTACAATATGGCTATTTCAATGTTTTGGGTTGCCGAAACCTGTTCTAGTGGTATGCCAAATAATCACTTGATTAAAGTACAGTGTTTTATTTTCCCATATTCAAACTCTGTTTAAACTGTGTATAATGTTACATTTATTTGAAAAAAACCTCTGCCTTGTTTTTAATGAATACTTAGGCCTACAACGCTATCATATTGGTCATTACGCTGGTACTTAAAGAGCGGAGTATTTTCTGAGAAGATACTAAGTTAAAAAAGTGTGGTGTTAAACCAGTGGTATAACACCACACTTTTTTTTCCTTCTTCCTCCGCCAGAAAGATATAAATTGTCTTTTTCGCACCCGCTTCATAGGCTAATGAGTTGAGAACAGCGGCAGCAGGAGCGGAGAACTATTTGCACTATTTCCTTTTTGCACCTGTGCCAGTTAAGAGACTTCTCTCCCACTTCCCGCGTGCCACTTAAGCTGCGGTAGCGAGCTCGTCATGGCAACAGTCATCTCCTCAACTCGGCCGCTGTGTGTGTGCGCGTGTGTGTGTGGTGTGTGTGTGTGTGTGTGTGCTTTTATCAGCAGTGCAGGTTCCCCCCTCGCCCCCCTCCCAGGCTCGACCCCGCCCGCCCTCCCTCCTGGTTCCACAGCGCTGCACCAAATCCACTTTGCCAGCGCGCCTGGATTGCTTTAATTAAATCCAGGGGCCTTAACATGGTCATGAATTTCAAAGAGTGCAGAGACGCGTGTACACATGTGGGTAAAAAAAAAATTAAAAAAAAAAAAAAAATCCTAAAGCAGTTTGGCAGCGCTACGGCGACGCCTGATCCGTCATTAGTTGAAATTCACGCGGCACTCGCACAATTCCCTCCAATATTCCCGTGTTCATCAGCGCGGATGTTAATCACGGATTCCAAATGGCGGCGACTGAATTGTCTCTAATGGACTTTCCTGGTTATCCATCTTTAATTCCTCTTCCTGCACTGACATGATATGATGTCATTAATTCACCCGGCTGCGTAGAAGGACGGGCTCCCATTAATTCGGACTTGGTGTGTATATCCCATCCATTAATGAAGGATCTGCAGGATAACAAGTAAGCGTGCACGCATCGCCTTCATCGGGACTCCACGTGTTGACGCCTCGATGCTGGGGAGCTTTGTGTCCCCCAGTAATCTCTCGCGTCCTCGTGCGAAATGTCATCGCTCTCTCTGCAGGAAACCGGCAAATTGTTGATGAGGCAAAGCGGCGCCAAACCCTAATTACATTTCTGCTGCTGTTTTAACGCCGTTTACACAAGGTCTTATGGCCACGGCGGCGGGCCTCTTATTTATGTGTGTGTTTGTTTGTAGCTACCTTGTTCTCATTAGATTGGGCGGCCATGCGTGGTGCTCAAACAGCGCGTTTGTTTATTTTCCTTCTGGCAGCCGTCCTGTGGTCAGCGACACGTTGCCGCTCGCCGGCTGGGCCGCGGGAGGGGAAGCGGGCATCAGGGTGGCCGCGGATCACACTCCGGGCCTATAGGAGGCAGCACTAAAATAAAAAATAAACTAATAAAAAAAACGTTATTATGGTCTTACCTTTACTTATAAATGAAGTACATGCGCAACTGCTTCTGAACAAAAGCATCGATAACTTGTTTATAGAAGTCTTCCTTATCTTTCTTCAGTTTTAAAAGTCTCTCTGTCTCGATGGAGATATTCCTTTAATTATTACTTCCTGCTTCGATTGAAAGTCCAGTTTAGAAAACTGTTTTATTTTAGATATGTAATCCTCCATGTTAAAAGTGCAAGCGAGAGGAAAAAATAAACGATCGCTGCTAACTGTTGCTGCTTGTTGTCACTTCTTCTGCAGCCGAGTAGTCGCAAGAAGGATCACTAGCGCCCTCTACGACCAGGAGGCGGGAGTCATTTAATGACTCATATTTGACACTCGCAGCTACGGTATATTAATAAAACATAGCTGCTTACTGTTCTTTTTAGCATATTCAATAGCTTGGACCTTAAATCCTACTGAATAGCTCTTTATCTTCTTCCCTTTATGCAATTTTAAATTATTGAAATCAGCCTCCTCCATTTTGAAAATGATGACAGGTGAAGTGTCACTCGTGACACTTAGACATATGCTAATTAGTTTGCGAAACGAGTTTGACCCGGCGGTAATTCTAGACATGCGCTAATAAAAATAATATTTTGCGAAACGAGTTTGACCCGGCGGTAATTCTGACCCGGCGGTAATGCTAAGCATGCGCTAATTATTTTGCGAAACGAGTTTGACCCGGCGGTAATTCTAGGCAGGCGCATACTATATACCCGGCGGCAATTCAAGGAAATACGGTAATGTAAATAATTCAATGTATATACTCTGATGATTATCTTGTGTGATGACTGCATTATGATGATAGTATATATCTGTATCATGAATCAATGTAGGTGGACCCCGACTTAAACAAGTTGAAAAACTTATTCGGGTGTTACCATTTAGTGGTCAATTGTACGGAATATGTACTTCACTGTGCAATCTACTAAAAAAAGTTTCAATCAATCAAAAAAGCGCAGATCGGGGACAGCGCTGCACTGGGGCTAGGGGCAAGTTTGAATACAGAAGCTAGTAGTGATGGGTCGGTGAAGGACCATGTCAGAATAATTGTATCTAAGTTATCACAAAACTTTGTGTTGCCATGAGTTCCTGGCGAGAAGACAAAAGCTGTCTTTGATCCTACCAAGAAGAAGGCTTGTAAAACTCCACTGTGTAGGATGGGAAGCAACATGAAGGTGTTCTGTTTCTTTGAGTTTGAGTTTATTTCGAACATGCATGCATACAACATGATACATCACAATTTCCAGTTTCTCTATTCAACATGTTCGAAAAGGAGTAGGAAGGAGCAGAGCTTATTTAATCCTACCCCTTTTCTTTTACATAACAGTTGCTAAAACTTTTGTTCACTTCCTGTTCTCAATTTATTCCCAATATACTCCATAAGTAATCACAATAAAAATAAATAAATAAGTCATGTTTCATATGATGAGATAAGTACGATTATTTTGAGGATGAAAGAATGGACGTATTAAATAAATTCAGAATGTTTATCATGGTTCTTCTTCTTTGTACTTTGTAAACACTTTAAGTTTGAAGAGTTTCTTGAAGTGGATCATATTAGTGCATTGTTTGATTGTTTTGCTTAATCCATTCAATAATTTAATTCCACATACTAATATATAGGGATGGCGTGGCGAAGTTGGTAGAGTGGCTGTGCCAGCAATCGGAGTGTTGCTGGTTACTGGGGTTCAATTCCCACCTTCTACCTTCCTAGTCACGTCCGTTGTGTCCTTGGGCAAGACACTTCACCCTTTGCCTCTGATGGCTGCTGGTTAGCGCCTTGCATGGCAGCTCCCGCCATCAGTGTGTGAATGTGTGTGTGAATGGGTAAATGTGGAAATACTGTCAAAGCGTTTTGAGTACCTTGGAGGTAGAAAAGCGCTATACAAGTGTAACCCATTTATTTATCATTTATATTGTAATCAACAGAAAGATTTTGTTTAGACCTGAGAACTAAAAAAGCGGAGAGAAAGCAGGATCTGCCCAAGTTCCAGGCACCTTTTCTTTGAACTCTTTTACGACCTTTTCTTTGAACCGACCTTTTCTTTGAACTGTTTGTGATCAAAGGCGATGGCTGTTTACGACCCCCGTCCCTTAAAAACAGCTGTTGCCATGTAATCAGGGGAAGTCCAAATAAAAGAGGAGGCGTACAATCCAGAGGTGTGGACTCGAGTCACATGACTTGGACTCGAGTCAGACTCGAGTCATGAATTTGATGACTTTGGACTCGACTTGACAAAATGTAAAGATACTTGCAACTCGACTTAGACTTTAACATCAATGACTTGTGACTTCACTTGGACTTGAGCCTTTTGACTTGACATGACTTGCTACTTTCCCCAAAACCCAAAGATTAAAAAGTTATTTGGGAGCGCGCCGCTCCGTATTTTTCCTTTTCTTCGTCTGTGTCTATCAGCGTGTTGTTCCTGTCAGCTGGTGTGCTCTCAGTACAACAGCCAATCAAATTAGATCTACGCTGTTTTCATCCCACAGCTCTCATCCAATCAAATTGCAGGACAACCAATGAAGAAGACTTGTCAAACAATGCGGCAGTGAGAAACAATTATGCCAAAGATAATTTCGTTCGGGTATTAAAACTACGACTCGGTCAACAAAAAACGAATAGCCCTATGCAAATCATGCAGTTCGCATATTATAGACGGAGACGTAACAACTTCCAACTTCGTTCGACATTTGAAGTTGCACAAAGAAGGGTAAGTTTTGAATGTAAGCTATCGTTTATTGGCTAAGTAACGTGACTTTTATTTGCTGTGTAGTTAAATCAGTGAGGCTGTAAACTCACTGCTAACGTTATAACCACAGACATCTTATAAGGGTACGCAGCATGGAGCGCTACTGCCTACAGGCGCAGACGAGACGCGGGGCCGCCATCTTGGAGTGGTGATCCCCTCCACTAGTGCAATTCATTTGGCAGGAGCAATGAACTGTCAGCGCATTTAATTCATCTTACCTCACTGAATACCACTGATTTTCACGCGCTTTTTTGTCATACGTGTAGCTATGATAAAGGACACATGTTTTGGCGTGTTTTATTATTCATAGTTTGCTTAACAGTAATATAATATTCTTATACGCTATAAGTGACCAGACGTCCAAGATCAAAACTGGGAATATAATCCCAGAGAAGGGGGAAAAAAACGGTCAGCTATTTTTAAATTGAAGAAACAATATGATTAGGTTATATATACATGCGTATATCCTACATAAACAATGTATGAATACATTAGATATGTATATATCTTATAGACTGTATCTCTGTTGCTGCAGCAGCAGAGAGTTTATTCTGTCTTGACACTTTGTATTGATATTTTGTATTACATTCTTCCCTTAAATGATCATGTTTACAGTGATTGTTTTATATGTATTTTTTATGTACACTACCGTTCAAAAGTTTGGGGTCACCCAAACAATTTTGTGGAATAGCCTTCATTTCTAAGAACAAGAATAGACTGTCGAGTTTCAGATGAAAGTTCTCTTTTTCTGGCCATTTTGAGCGTTTAGTTGACCCCACAAATGTGATGCTCCAGAAACTCAATCTGCTCAAAGGAAGGTCAGTTTTGTAGCTTCTGTAACGAGCTAAACTGTTTTCAGATGTGTGAACATGATTGCACAAGGGTTTTCTAATCATCAATTAGCCTTCTGAGCCAATGAGCAAACACATTGTACCATTAGAACACTGGAGTGATAGTTGCTGGAAATGGGCCTCTATACACCTATGTAGATATTGCACCAAAAACCAGACATTTGCAGCTAGAATAGTCATTTACCACATTAGCAATGTATAGAGTGTATTTCTTTAAAGTTAAGACTAGTTTAAAGTTATCTTCATTGAAAAGTACAGTGCTTGTCCTTCAAAAATAAGGACATTTCAATGTGACCCCAAACTTTTGAACGGTAGTGTATGTCGCTTTGGATAAAAGCGTCTGCCAAATACTTAAACATAAATAAACACCTGAAAGTCTTTATATCAGCTAAAACCACCAATCTGTTTCACTGGATTCAGAATAAAACCAAATTATGTCTTACCCAACAATGTTAGTATTTGAATATTGTTACTTGAAGACTTATTCCTGGTTACAATTATACTGTTAAGAAAGTATTGTCTTATATTTTGCCTAAAATGAGAATGCATCATAATCAGTGGCGGCTGGTGAATTTTGTTTTAGGTGGGGCTGAAAGTTTGTAAACTAAACCCCTGTAAGGGGGTCATCCTCCCCCAGAAGATTTATTTGTGATTTTCACATACAAATATTAAAGATATTTGCTCCTTCTCAACTCTGTGGTAATATTATTTTCATAAAATACAACCAGTAGTACATTAATGTTAAATCTTACTTGTGAAAAGTAATCACCCGATTCGTATTTTCAACAGTCCGCTCATTTGAGTAGGAAAACGCTGAACACCAGCCCGGCATCTTTGTTTTCTACCAGTCAACTGTCAGTTTAGGCTGCTCGCCGGCTCCTCGTCACCACTTCAAGATGGCGGCCAAATTGCTCGTGTCACAGCAGCCAATGCTGCGTCTACTTATAAGATGTGTATGGTTATAACGTCATTGCAAACACGGCAATACGTTGCGTCCACTGCAGTTCGCTACCTTATTCATACTTTTTGTCAAGTGATTTTTTTTAAGCAGGGCTGCATGAGGTACCTACACATAACGTTACGTTAGTCGATGTATCACACACAGTAACGTAGCGTTAGACGGCGATCAGCAGCACCGCGTATTTTAGCCACCTACAAAAAGACAAACATAGTCAAATAAAGGTCAGTAAAATGTATACTATATTAAGAATATGTGTACATATTGCATAGGGCCCTGACATCTAAAAAGTACAACTCTGTTCATTGTTTTGTTCATGTTTTTGTTATGTTTTTCATGTGTACGCACACATCAACACACATACAGTATGAGATGAGATCAATGAGATAAGGTAAGAACAGGATAGAAACTGCTGTGGAACTAGTTACAATGAAATATGCCATGGAAATACAATGTCAACACTTTTGTGCAAATAAGTACAGTTGCACTTGTTTTTTCAAATGTGTTTAATCTGTAAAGGAATGAGTTAAATGTTTAAAATGACTGGTTAATAGTGCTATTATGAAGTGCAATGTCAGCACTATTTTTTTTCCTGCAATTTCAAATGCACTTGTTTTAATAAATAAATACAGCGTTTTAAAAGCATACACAATCTGTGTAAATATATTAGTCTGAGGTTAAAAGGACTTGAAAGGACTCGAAATTCAAAATGCAGGACTTGGGACTTGACTTGAGACTTTCCAGTCTTGACTTTGGACTTGACTCGGGACTTGCCTGTCTTGACTCGGGACTTGACTCGAGACTTGAGGGCAAAGACTTGAGACTTATTTGTGACTTGCAAAGCAATGACTTGGTCCCACCTCTGGTACAATCTTTCGCCAGAGCGTAATGACACTGAACAAGGGTACAGATGTACACATTTCTCCTCACTGAGCCAAATTGAATTCTGTCTCTGTTTGATTCCTTGCTTCTTGTCTTGTTTAATAGATGCCATCAGTGTTTGAACCTGACAGACAATTTTACCGAAGATGAGTGACAGCAGGAAAAAGGAGTAAAATAAAATGTCATATCGAGCAGGCTCCACAAATAACTTGCACTTTCACATGTACACTGTGCATTAGGGTTGTACGGTACACAAGTACTACTACAGGTATAGTATTGCGGTACTAATGAATCAAAAATGGTACTATAATCTGTTTGAAAAGTACCGGTTCCTCCTTTTTTTAAAAAGCGAGACTAATCTGCTATACCTCTCATCATTGCCTCTCGCAGGCAGGGGGCCACAGACAAGTACTCGAATTTCATGGCTGCAACACGTGCCAAAGTAGTTGGGAAAGGGCATGTTCACCACTGTGTTACATGGCCTTTCCTTTTAACAACACTCAGTAAACGTTTGGGAACAGAATAGATACATTTTTTAAGCTTCTCAGGTGAAATTCTTTCCCATTCTTGCTTGATGTACAGCTTAAGTTGTTCAACAGTCCGGGGGTCTTCGTTGTGGTATTTTAGGCTTCATAATGCGCCACACATTTTCAATGGGAGACAGGTCTGGACTACAGGCAGGCCACTCTAGTACCCGCACTCTTTTACTATGAAGCCACGTTGATGTAACACGTGGCTTGGCATTGTCTTGCTGAAATAAGCAGGGGCGTCCATGGTAACGTTGCTTGGATGGCAACATATGTTGCTCCAAAACCTGTATGTACCTTTCAGCATTAATGGTGCTTTCACAGATGTGTAAGTTACCCATGTCTTGGGCACTAATACACCCCCATACCATCACATTGCGCCTATAACAATCCAGATGGTTCTTTTCCTCTTTGGTCCGGAGGACACAACGTCCACAGTTTCCAAAAACAATTTGAAATGTGGACTCGTCAGACCACAGAACACTTTTCCACTTTGTATCAGTCCATCTTAGATTAGCTCAGGCCCAGCGAAGCCGACGGCGTTTCTGGGTGTTGTTGATAAACGGTTTTCGCCTTGCATAGGAGAGTTTTAACTTGCACTTACAGATGTAGCGACCAACTGTAGTTACTGACAGTGGGTTTCTGAAGTGTTCCTGAGCCCATGTGGTGATATCCTTTACACACTGATGTTGCTTGTTGATGCAGTACAGCCTGAGGGATCGAAGGATGGCAATAAAACTATTCTGATTCTTAGCTGCTTACGTGCAGTGATTTCTCCAGATCTCTGAACCCTTTGATGATATTACGGACCGTAGATGGTGAAATCCCTAAATCCCTTGCAATAACTGCTTGAGAAAGGTTTTTCTTAAACTGTTCAACAATTTGCTCACGCATTTGTTGACAAAGTGGTGACCCTCGCCCCATCCTTGTCTGTGAATGACTGAGCATTTCATGGAATCTACTTTTATACCCAATCATGGCACCCACCTGTTCCCAATTTGCCTGTTCACCTGTGGGATGTTCCAAATAAGTGTTTAATGAGCATTCCTCAACTTTTTCAATATTTATTGCCACCTTTCCCAACTTCTTTGTCACGTGTTGTTGGCATCAAATTCTAAAGTTAATGATTATTTGCAAAAAAAAAAAAGTTTATCAGTTTGAACATCAAATATGTTGTCTTTGTAGCATATTCAACTGAATATGGGTTGAAAAGGATTTGCAAATCATTGTATTCCGTTTATATTTACATCTAACACAATTTCCTAACTCATATGGAAACGGGGTTTGTACTTCCTACTCCTATGACGTGCGCTTACTCGTAATGTGCAAATCGATGTTAAACTATCGATACTGCCGATACCAAATCTTTATACTGAGATACCGATTCTCAAATCAATATATCGCTACTTTTGATACTTTCGTTATTTGAGATAATGTAAATCACCAACAGCAACACGGTGTAAAGTAACTTAATAATTAAGATCTTGTCTAAATAAACAACAATTTTTGTTCCCCATCTTTTTTCATTTTTGTACAATTTTGAAAAAGCTCCAGTGAACCACTAGGGCGGCGCTATGGAGCCGCGGGTTGCCGACCCCCGCCCTTACGGAATTCCTGATTCCTTAATTTGAGACCAGGAAACAACCTCAGGCGAAGCACATATACAGTCTCGGTCAAAAGTTTACATACACTTGTAAAGAACATAATGTCATGGCTGTCTTGAGTTTCCAATCATTTCTACAACTCTTATTTTGTTGTGATAGAGTGATTGTAGCACATTCTTGTTGATCACAAAAAACATTCATGAAGTTTGGTTCTTTTATGAATTTATTATGGGTCTACTGAAAATGTGACTGTGGAAGTCTCTGTGTGTGGGTTCTCCTGGGGCCGACAGAATCTGCGGGAGCCCGAAGTCCAGGTTTGAACAAGTCTTTTATTTTTATGTAGATAATGGGCAATGTCGTTAGCAGCCTCCTTCTCGCTCGTGTGGGTTTTTCCTTCTCTCCTCCGCCCCCCTCATGGCCTCGGACGCTGCTGATATAGGAGACAGGTGATTAGATAACCAACCCCAGCTGGGCAATCTACTCACCTGTCAGCTGGGCTTCGAAGCCGGTCCATACACACTCCCTTCCCGCAGGAGGTGCGCCGACCACGCCCCCTCCACAGTGACCAACTCTGCTGGGTCAAAAGTATGAAAAAGGAGGATTACCTCCAAATTCTTCAGGACAACCTGAACCAATCAGCCCGGAGGTTGGGTCTTGGGCGCAGTTGGGTGTTGCAACAGGACAATGACCACAAACACACATCAAAAGTGGTAAAGGAATGGCTAAATCAGGCTAGAATTAAGGTTTTCGAATGGCCTTCCCAAAGTCCTGACTTAAACATGTGAACAATTCAGTGGGCAGCAGCGGTGGCCGCTTTCCGGAATCATTTTTGGTGATTTAGCCCCCAATTCCAACCCTTGATGCTGAGTGCCAAGCAGGGAGTGGATGGGGTGTGTATTTTCGGTGGATGTTTTTTGCGTGTGTAAGCCTGTAAAGTGGCCTTGTTCTGTGACCTTGGTGCGATAACACAGCCAGCCAGTCCAACAAAAGTCAACAAAAAACATTTTCGTGTCCACAAGAAACAGAGAAGGTGTTTGTAGCGTCTTCGCCGCACTGTCCTTTTGGGGAGAACCTCAAAGCAACGACTGTCACGTGCGGGGGGGGGGTCACAGCTTGCTGCGAGGTTTGTCCCCCCGGGATGCAAACGGACTACTCCGGACAGGACGTGCAGGTAGGAACATGATTTATTCTCAAAAACTCGAACAAGTGCCAAAACAGAAAACAAGTCGACGGAACAACGTGCCGATCACACTCGAAACTAAGGCTACCACTTAGCATAGGCAAAAGACAAGGAATACTCACGTAACTTGTTGCATGAAGCAAACATCTGATTAGTGCTCGGAAAACAGGTGAGCGTCCCGAGCACCAATCAGAGACAGGTGGAAACAATAAGCACCTATGGTAACTAAAAACAAACAAGGGTGCACAAAAACAGGAACTAAGGGAGTCCAAAACTAACAGAATATAACAAAAAACTTGATCCGGGCCACGGATCATGACAACGACCTTGCCTAGGGAAACAATCTAGATTTGAATGTTTGTGTTTGAGCGAGCGTTTGATACCTTTCACTCTAATTGTCTGTTTCTGGACCTCAAATTCATCATATTTCGCCATGCAAAGCAGACGACATCTCCAAGATGTTATCCAGAATGGGATTTAGTACAAAATCACAAAAATCTGAGTGCCCACAGCTCTGCCCGCATCCTGCAATCACTTGTGGCAGCTTTGGTGCTAAATTATTTTTCTACAGAATGAAAATGCCACACCTGCTGTACTGTAACACCAGCTGCTCCCAGGGCTGTAAGACCAACACTGAAACCGATCTATTGTGTCTATAAGCAGACTCTGAAAGTCCTGGACAATAAATAAAACCTTTTCGTTAATATATCGGATAAGTATAAACTGCGTAAATTTGAAAAATTCTGTATAATTTTATGATGCCGATCTCGTCTTAAAGGCCTACCGAAATGAATTGTTTTTATTTAAACAGGGATAGCAGATCCATTCTATGTGTCGTACTTGATCATTTCACGATATTGCCATATTTTTGCTGAAAGGATTTAGTAGAGAACATCGACGATAAAGTTCGCAACTTTTGGTCGCTGATAAAAAAAGCCTTGCCTGAAGTAGCGTGACGTCGCAGGTTGAAGGGCTCCAAACATTTCCCCATTGTTTACACCAGCAGCGAGAGCGATTCGAACCGAGAACGCGACGATTACCCCATTAATTTGAGCGAGGATGAAAGATTTGTGGATGAGGAACGTGAGAGTGAAGGACTAGAGTGCAGTACAGGACGTATCTTTTTTTGCTCTGACCGTAACTTAGGTACAATCTGGCTCATTGGATTCCACACTTTCTCCTTTTTCTATTGTGGATCACGGATTTCAATCAATCATTCAATGTTTATTTATATACCGTATTTCCTTGAATAGCCGCAGGGGCGCTAATTAATTTAAAACCTCTTCTCACTCCTGCGGTTACCAAAACCATGCGGAATGAGCAAGCATGCTCTAATTATTTTAAAACCTCTTCTCACTCCGGCGCATACCTTATCATTAAAAACACATTTAATAAAAAAAACGTTATTATGATCTTACCTTTACTTGTAGATGGGTCCATGTGCAGCTGCTTCTGATCAAAGGCAGTCTTTCTCATCTTTCTTCAATTTTAAAAGTCTCTGGAGATATTCCTTTAATTATTACCTCCTGCTTCGATTGAAAGTCCAGTTTAGAAAACGGTTTTATTTTAGATATGTAATCCTCCATGTTAAAAGTGCAAGCAAACAATTGCTGCATGCTTGCTGCTTGTTGTCTTCTTCTGCAGTACCTGTCTCCTGCAGTACTGGTAGTCGCAAGAAGGATCACTAGCGCCCTCTACCTCCTGGAGGCGGGAGTCATTTAATGACTCATATTTGACCCGGCGGAAGTGCCAAGCATGCGCTAATTATTTTGCGAAACGAGTTTGACCCGGCTGTAATTCTAGGCAGGCGAATACTATATTCCCGGCGCCAATTCAAGGAAATACGGTAGCCCTAAATCACAAGTGTCTCAAAGGGCTGTACAAGCCACAACGACATCCTCGGTACAGAAACCACCTCGGATACTATATCCTCTTGAAAATGAGAGTCGAGAACGCAAAATGGACATTCACAGTGACTTTTATCTCCACGACAATACATCGGTGAAGCACTTTAGCTACGGAGCTAACGTGATAGCATCGTGCTTAAATGCAGAGAGAAACAAAAGAAATAAGCCCCTGACTGGAAGGATAGACAGAAGATCAACAATACTACTATCAGGAGACACCGAACCAAACACTGGACCTGTAACTACACGGTTAATGATGTGCCGCCTGTCGAAGCCTAGCAATGCTGTTGCCAATGACGCCATTGAAGCTAACTTAGCTACGGGACCTCGTCGGAGCTATGATAAAAACATTAGCGCTCCACCTACGCCAGCCCTCATCAGCTCATCAACACCCGTGCTCACCTGCGTTCCAGCGATCGACGGCGCAACAAAGGACTTCACCCGATCATCGATGCGATCGGCGGCTAGCGTCGGATAGCGCGTCTGCTATCCTCAAAGTCCTCCTGGTTGTGTTGCTGCAGCCAGCCGCTAATACACCGATCCCACCTACAGCTTTCTTCTTTGCTGTCTCCATTGTTCATTAAACAAATTGCAAAAGATTCACCAACACAGATGTCCAGAATACTGTGGAATTTTGCGATGAAAACAGAGCTGTTTGTATTGTGATACAATGTGTCCCAATACTTCCGCTTCAACCATCGTCGTCACGCGCAAACGTCATCATACATAGACGTTTTCAACCGGAAGTTTCCCGGGAAATTTAAAATTGCACTTTATAAGTTAACCCGGCCGTATTGGCATGTGTTGCAATGTTAAGATTTCATCATTGATATATAAACTATCAGACTGCGTGGTCCAGAGGTGGGACCAAGTCATTGCTTTGCAAGTCACAAGTAAGTCTCAAGTCTTTGCCCTCAAGTCTCGAGTCAAGTCCCGAGTCAAGACAGGCAAGTCCCGAGTCAAGTCCAAAGTCAAGACTGGAAAGTCTCAAGTCGAGTCCCAAGTCCTGCATTTTGAGTTTCGAGTCATTTCAAGTCCTTTTAACCACAGACTAATATTTTTACACAGATTGTGTATGCTTTTAAAACGCTGTATTTATTTATTAAAACAAGTGCATTTGAAATTGCAGGAAAAAAAATAGTGCTGACATTGCAATTCATAATAGCACTATTAACCAGTCATTTTAATAGTTTAAACAATTTTAAACATTTAACTCATTCCTTTACAGAATAAACACATTTGCAAAAACAAACATTAACATACTATTGGTTGTATTTTATGAAAATAATATTACCACAGAGTGGAGAAGGAGCAAAGATCTTCAATATTTGTATATGAAAATCACAAATAAATCTTCTGGGGGAGGATGACGCCCCTACAGGGGTTTGGTTTATAAACTTTCAGCCCCACCTAAAACAAAATTCACCAGCCGCCACTGATTATGATGCATTCTCATTTTAGGCAAAATATAAGACAATACTTTCTTAACAGTATAATTGTAACCAGGAATAAGTCTTCAAGTAACAATATTCAAATACTAACATTGTTGGGTAAAACAGCATTTGGTTTTATTCTGAATGTAGTGAAACAAATTGGTGGTTTTAGCTGGTATAATAACTTTCAGGTGTTTATATATGTTTAAGTATTTGGCAGACGCTTTTATCCAAAGCGACATACATAAAAAAATACATACATAACAATCACTGTAAACTTGATCATTTAAGGGAAGAATGTAATACAAAATATCAATACAAAGTGTCAAGACAGAATAAACTCTCTGCTGCTGCAGCAACAGAGATACAGTCTATAGGTCCCTAAGATATATAGATATCTAATGTATTCATACATTGTTTATGTAGGATATACGCATGTATATATAACCTAATCATATTGTTTCTTCAATTTAAAAATAGCTTACCGTTTTTTCCCCCTTCTCTGGGATTATATTCCCAGTTTTGATCTCGGACATCTGGTCACTTATAGCGTATAAGAATATTATATTACTGTTAAGCAAACTATGAATAATAAAACTCGCCAAAACATGTGTCCGTTATCATAGCTACACGTATGACAAAAAAGCGCGTGAAAATCAGTGGTATTCAGTGAGGTAAAATGAATTAAATGCGCTGACAGTTCATTGCTCCTGACAAATGAATTGCACTGAGTGGAGCAGATCACCACTCCAAGATGGCGGCCCCGCGTCTCGTCTGCGCCAGTAGGCAGTAGCGCTCGATGCTGCGTACCCTTAGAACATGTCTATGGTTATAACGTTAGCAGTGAGTTTACAGCCTCACTGATTTAACTACACAGCAAATAAAAGTCATGTTACTTAGCCAATAAACGTTAGCTTACATTCAAAACTTACCCTTCTTTGTGCAACTTCAAATGTCGAACAAAGTTGGAAGTTGTTGCGTCTCCGTCTGTAATATTCCAACTGCGTGATTTGCATACGCAATTCGTTTTTTGTTGACCAAGTCGTAGTTTTTATACCCGAACGAAACCAACTTTGGCATAATTGTTTCTCTCTGCCGCATTGTTTGACAACTCATGTTCGGTGGTTGTCCTGCAATTTGATTGGATGAATACTGTGTGATGAAAACAACGTATAACTAATTTGATTGGCTGTTGTACTGACAGCACACCAGCTGACAGGCAGCACACACGCTGATTGACAGACAGACACGTACAAAATGAAAGATACGGAGCGCTCCCAAATAACTTTTTAAGCTTTGGGTTTTGGGGAAAGTAGCAAGTCATGTCAAGTCAAAAGGCTCAAGTCCAAGTGAAGTCACAAGTCATTGATGTTAAAGTCTAAGTCGAGTTGCAAGTCTCTTTACATTTTGTCAAGTCGAGTCTAAAGTCATCAAATTCATGACTCGAGTCTGACTCGAGTCCAAGTCATGTGACTCGAGTCCACACCTCTGGCGTGGTCGGTAGTAGTGGGTTTCAGTAGGCCTTTAAAAATCGTACGTGGTTTGGCTTCACCACCACTTTCTAATTTTGCAAATCTGAGCAGGAGGCGAACTAGACCCGACTCCTCAAACAACCTGATAGTTCCTCTCAGGAAAAGTTATTTCAGCCAGTCGGCCTTCTCAGGGAGGGCAATCCAGTTTCGGAACAAGATCCTTTCTTACACACGCAATGTTGATACGAAAATATGGCTACCGGAGAATCAAACTTGTGTACATCATCATTATTGTATTGTATTTCCTGCTGCTGCCAGCCTAACTATGCCTGTGTGTAATTGTTTATGGTGCTGTTGAAGCACAACGTGTTGTGTGCTTGTGCTGCATGTTGCCGTAGGTGTGTGTCAGATTTTAATGAATCGTTTTACTATTTGAAGTAGGCCATTATTGATTGTTGTTGTTATTATATTGTTTGCTGCTGGCGATCTGCAGTACATCTTGCCCAGGGACTACGTTTGGAAACTGGCTTTGGAGCTAAAACTGGCGCGTTTACAGCAAGCTTGATTAAAGTGCATTGTCCTTGTCCAAATAAACTAATAATAAAAACAACAACTTGAAAAGCCACAACACAACAACATTAATAAGACAACACGTCTTAGCCCCAAAGCAACAACGTTCAATCACAACACAAATTAAAGTCACAACACAGCAACTTTTAACCACAACACAACAACATTAAGCCATAACACAACATCTTTCCGCAACAACGTTCAATCACAACACAAATTAAAGCCACAAGACAACAACTTTCAACCACAACACAACAAAATTAAGCCACAACACAACAACATTAAGTAATAACACAACAACATTAAGTAATAACACAACAACTTTCAGCCACAATAAAAACAACGTTCAATCACAAAACAAATTAAAGCCACAAGACAACAACTTTCAACCAAAACACAACAACATAAAGCCATAACACAAGAACACAAAACCACAACACAACAAGATTAAGTAATAACACAACAACTTTCAGCCACAATGCAACAACGATCAATCACAAAACAAATTAAAGCCACAAGCCAACTTTCAACCACAACACAACAAAATCAAGCCATAACTCAACAACATGAAGCCACAACACGAATTAAAGTCACAACACAGCAACTTTTAACCACAACACAACAACATTAAGCCATAACACAACAACATAAAGCCACAACACAACAACATTAAGTAATAACACAACAACCTCCAGCCACAGCGCAACAACGTGCAATCACAACACAAATTAAAGAAACAAAACAACAACTTTCAACCACAACACAACAACATTAAGCCATAACACAACAACATGAAGCCACAACACAACAACGTTCAATCACAACACAAATTAAAGTCACAACACAGCAACTTTTAACCACAACACAACAACAAAAAGCCACAACACAACAACATAAAGTAATAACACAACAATGTTCTTCAACAACGTTCAATCACAACACAAATTAAAGCCACAAGACTACAACTTTCAACCACAACACAACAACATTAAGCCATAACACAACGACATAAAGCCACAACACAATAACATCAAGTAATAACACAACAACTTCCAGCCACAACGCAACAACGTTCAATCACAACACAAATTAAAGCCACAAGACAACAACTTTCAACCACAACACAACAAAATAAAGCCACAGCACAACAACATAAAGCCACAACACAACAACATTAAGTAATAACACAACAACTTTCAGCCACAATAAAAACACAACTTAAAGCCACAAGACAACAACTTTCAACCACAACACAACAACATAAAGCCACAACACAACAAGATTAAGTAATAACACAACAACTTTCAGCCACAATGCAACAACGTTCAATCACAACACAAATTAAAGCCACAAAACAACAACTTTCAACCACAACACAACATTAACTTTCTAAAACAACACAACAACATTAAGCCAAAACACAACAACATAAAGCCACAACACAACAACGTTCATCCACAACACGCTTGCAGAAGCCACAACAAATTCAATTGCAACAACACAACAACATAAAGCCACAACACAACGACATTCATAACACAACACCTTTCAGCCCCAACGCAACAACGTTCAATCACAACACAATTCAAGTCACAACACAGCAACTTTTAACCACAACATAACAACATTAAGCCATAACACAACAACATAAAGCCACATTACAACAACATTAAGTAAAAACACAACAACTTTCAGCCACAATACAACAACGTTCAATCACAACACAAATTAAAG
>NC_084738.1:55756377-55758877 GCF_033978785.1 Entelurus aequoreus | reverse complement strand
AAATGTAGCAACGTTTACTCTAATCACACAAAGCTGCCATGTAGGCTGTTTCTTTCTTTAAAAAATAATAATGAATCAAAACCAATGTCATTATGAATTATTGACCTGTTCAAGGCTCCAATTACGTCACATTAAATATTGGGAGATATTTTTTGGGGAAAATGTTGCATATTTTGTGTTTGCCATGTAAAAAAACGAGCTGTTTTTTTTAAAGAAGGGCCTAAAACGAACAAACAAAAAACATAAACAACAATACAACTTATAATTGACAGATAGATCTGAAGTTGATCTGAAGTTGATCTCGAGATTATTGTGTTAAAAGTAAACAGTAAAAAAAAACACTTTGAGTAGGACCCTTTTGGATCCCCTACAATTTTAGTGTGATTAGTTTTTAAGTGTCATTGCTCAAAAAATATTAATGAATTAAAATCAATGGTGTTGTGAGTTATTGACCTTTTTAAGGCTCCAATTATATAATCTCAAATATCCCACTTAAAAATTTTATTGGGTGAAAATATTGCATATTTTGTGTTTTTTTCATTAAAAAAAAGGGTTTTCTCTAACAAAAAGAGCATACAATTTAAATCTTTAAAAAATGTTATATTGACAGATAGACCTAATGTTGATCTAGAGATTTAAAGACTTGAATAATAACACAAATAATAATACTGAATAATGACACAATTTTTATATGTTTTGGACCAAAACCCTTTGGGGTCCCCGGGATCAAGCCTGAGTGGAAGCCTAAATGTATATTTTGTATACATATATTGTATTGGTTTTTAAAATAAAAAATATCAAAATGGCCCCTGCTAGCTTTGATTTTTCAATGTGCGGCCCTCAGTGGAACACGTTTGGACACCCCTGCCATAGGTGAAGTGTTCTCTGACCCCATGAGGACAGTACATTTATACATGCCGTGTTAGAAGACGTGACCTAGGTCATCGTGTCCAAAAGTATTATCTCCTTACATCATTAATCTAGTGTTCCTAACACCGCCAAAAGAGTGTTGAGTATACATCATGCCAGTGGCGTGCGGTGAGGTTAATGTCTGGTGAGGCACTGCATCATCACAGTCAGATTTACAAACATATGAACCCTAAATAGTATCTTATTCACCATGTGACTGGCAGCAGTTAACGGGTTATGTTTAAAAGCTCATACCAGCGTTCTTTACACAACTGTAGCACACAAAAAAGCACATTTAATAAAAAAAACATTATTATGGTCTTACCTTTCTTGCTGGACATCCACACAGCCAGCCTTTGCGTGTGTACCACGCCGTTTGAAAAGAACGGGTCTTCTGTCCCGAAGTCAAAAGCAAACCTTTTAGCTCCGGCGTTGGTCTACCTTAAATTATTACCTCCTGCTTCGATTGAAAGTCCAGTTTAGAAAACTGTTTTATTTTACATAAGTAATCCTCCATGTTTTTAACAAAAGTCCAGGCGAGAGGAAATAAACAATCGCTGCACTAATTGACTTGCAAACTTTTTTTCTTTTTTTTTTTTTCTTCTGCGGCCGAGGAATGATCTCTACCACCAGGAGGCCGGATTACTGCGAGCCTCAACCAGTACGTCTTTTGCAGCAGATTTATGAATGCTCAGCACAAGAAATACGTTACACACATACAGTTTTTGACAAAATACACTGTACATTATATACCTCAGCTAACTAAACTATGCCATAGTTTAGTTAGCTGATATAATTCATATAGCAATACAGTCTCACTGCACAGCAGCTCAGCAGTTAGCCCAGTCATTGTGCACAATCCATGTTGAAGCACAAATCAGTGACGTGCCTCAACTGGCTGCTGATCACCGCACCGTCTCTTCTCAGTATTTGAACGGCAAATGTGAAAATAAAAATAAAAATAATCTAAAACTGGTGAAGTTAAATGGAAAATAACTTTAGCATAATCACTGGATACATATAACAATTTAATTTTTTTTTTTTCTTTCTACATTTTTTTTCTTTCCATGATGGCAGGTGAGGCCCCGCCTCCCCTGCCTCTAGTGACTGCACGCCACTGCATCATGCATTAGGGGACAGTATTCTCATACACCTGCCGCTCTTTAACGTCGGCCCAGTGGCTCCCTGGAACTTTTAAAAAAATGTATGAAAGTAGAAAAAGATGGGGGCAAAAATATATTTTTGTTTTAATAGGGTTTCTGTAGGAGGACAACATGACACAAATATCCCTATTTTTTAGAATTCCCACTGTTTGTATTAAACATGATTCTCTGACGAGAGTTTTTGGCGAGCAGCGTTTTGTTCTACCAATTTTGGCGGTCCTTGTACTCACTGTAGTTTGTTTACATGTATAACTTTCTTCAACGATGCCAGAGAAAGATATTTTATGCCACATATTCTTTGTCTCATTTTGTCCACCCATCTTCTTATACTGTGTGTGAATGCACAAAGGTGAACTTTGTTGATGTTATTGACTTGTTGGAGTGCTTATCCAGCATATTTGGTCACTGCATGACTGCAAGCTAATCGA